>NC_044060.1:24992227-25002227 GCF_902167405.1 Gadus morhua | reverse complement strand
AGTGAAACAGCTGTCACTTACTTAGCCCCTTCTTCCACATGCAGGCGGACATGTGTGTGTGTGTGTGTGTGTGTGTGTGTGTGTGTGTGTGTGTGTGTGTGTGTGTGTGTGTGTGTGTGTGTGTGTGTGTGTGTGTGTTCGTGTGTGTGTGTGTTTGGGTGACATATGGGAGTGTGTGTGTGTGTATTTCTTTGAGTGTCCATCAGAGAGAACGTGCAGAAAATGGTTGCAGCTTTGTGGTAAACGGTGCTATTAGCATGTTCTTACACGATTAGCATAACAGACTAAACCCATTCAATTTCAGATAAAACATTAATTTGAACAAAGGTATATTAAACCAAAACAATGAAGAAAACACTCATATTGCTGCCAAATTAACCCACACAAACAAACACAAACAGTCCTTGTCCTCAGCACAGCTCAGTTAAACCCATGTCCCTTCCAAAGCTTCAGGCGTGTGTCCGTTGTGTGAACTGGTCTTCTTTCTGCCCCGGAGCAGGTCGGCCAGTACACGTCGTGAACTGAACTGCTCTCTGTCCTGGTGCAGGTCAGCCAGTACACGTTGTGAACTGGTCTACTCTCTGTCCTGGTTTAGGTCAGCCAGTACACATTCGCCATGTGCAGCTACAGAGAGAAGAAGACGGAGCCGGTGGAGCTGCTGCAGCTAGACGGCTACACCGTTGACTACACAGACCCCCAGCCTGGTAACACCAGCTTAATGCACCTGTCTGCACCTGACTGCACCTAACTGCACCTTACTGCACCTTACTGCACCTTAACGCACCTTACCACAACTTACCGCACCTAACCACACCTTACTGCCCCTTATTTGTATCAGTGGACTGTCCAATGGGTGTCCACTGGTGGTCCCCGGTCCACTGGTAGACTTATGGCTGACCACTGGGTGTCCACTGGTGGTCCCTGGTCAACTGGGTGTCCACTGGGTGTCCAATGGTGGTCCCTGGTCAACTGGGTGTCCACTGGGTGTCCACTGGTGGTCCCTGGTCAACTGGGTGTCCACTGGTGGTCCCTGGTCAACTGGGGGTACACTGGGTGTCCACTGGTGGTCCCCGGTACACTACTGGTCCCCTAGTGGTCAACTGGTGGTCCACTGGTTGTCCCCGGTCCACTGGTGGTCCCTTAGTTGTCCAGTGGCGGTCCCCGATCCAGCAGTGGTCCCCAGTCCACTACTGGTCCCCTAGTGGTCCACTGGTGGTCTCCGGCCCCCTGGTGGTCAACTGGTGGTCCACCACTGGTCCCCTAGTGGTCTACGGGTGGTCCCCCAGGGTGCTGAGTCTCTTTCCTCCCCAGGTCTGGACGGGGGGCGGACCTTCTTCAACGCGGTGAAGGAGGGAGACACGGTGATCTTTGCCAGCAACGACGAGCAGGACCGCATCCTGTGGGTCCAGGCCATGTACCGCGCCACGGGACAGTCCCACAAGCCCGTCCCGCCCACACAGGTCCAGAAGCTCAACTCGAGGGGGGGCACGGCACCGCAGTTGGACGCACCCATCTCCCAGTTCTGTACGTCTGCAATTAGAAGATTCATGTTTCTGTTCTGTTCCTCGTTTTATTTGCACTTCAAACCACGGAGGTGATTTGAAATGAAAGTCACTAGCCTGAGACAGTTAAGCTATTTCAAAGAAACGCGACATTTGAGCTTTAGCATTTTCTTTATTTGTATCTATCTCTATCTCACTGTGTCTGTATGTCTGTTGCTCTCTCCCTGGCATTCTTCTGGATGAACTGCAGTGTTTTTTACGTTTGCATGGTGGACATGCTGTCCTTTACATCCCTCTGTTTCATCTCTCCTCCTCCTTCTCTGCCTCATTGTTCTTCACACTTTGAACGGTAAGTTTTCTTTCTTTCTCTCTTCCTCTCTTTCGTCCCTTTAGGTCTTTCCTTTTCAATCAGAAACTGTTCTCCTTTGGTCGGCTCCATGCTCATGTCTGTTTCTGTGCAACCAGGATGCATGCAGAATATATAAGGATTACTGGGTTTGCTGGGTTTTCATGTCCGTCTGCATATTTTCCATCTCCCAAACAAAAGATATATGTATATACAGTATTGGTGTTGGTCTTTTTAGTTATTTATGTATGTATTTTATTTATATCCACTGCCTAGGAACAACCTTAAAACTGATTCACACACACACACACACACACACACACACACACGCACACGCACGAACACACACACACACACACACACACACACACACACACACACACACACACACACACACACACACACACACACACACACACACACACACAAACACGCACACAACATGTCACATACAGTGTAGCAGATAGCTCTTTCTACTGGTAATACCTAATATGTTGAGTCTGTATTTTTTAAGTATTTGTATTGAGCTGCTCTGCCACGACCTCAGAGTCCCACTGAGTCCCAGCAGGTGATAATTACCACGTTAAAAGTGCCAGGCCATGAATAATACAGCGTGGTTGCTCCACAATTATTTCGGGAAGCAATCAGTCAAAATGTTACCAAATAACTATTTGGTAGTTCACACTTGTATCGGTGAACTGCATAATGTAACACAACTAACAAGAGTCTTGAACATCCTAGGGACCAAAGGAAGTGAGTGTTGGAGGAAGGAGAGGCAGCCCTGTTTTAAGCCCTTAACGTATTCAACGGTTGTCACAGTTTACCACACCGTTCTGACACGGTGACTGACAGCTGCACTGGTTTGGAGCATTGTTTTAAAACACAAGTCATAATTAGGGGCTGACAGATTGTGTTCAAGCCTTTGTTTTCATATTGTCAAAGTTTCTCATGTTACTCCTGTTGGCAGACATGTTGGCAAATATACATCTGGTGCAGCGCTGTAAACATCAGCCTCAAGCTGTCCTCCCTTCATCTGTTCTCATGCGGAGGAGACCACTTTCTCCCGTTGTTGGCCTACTGCAAAGATGCCCTCCCTCCCTTCTTCCTGCAAGTACCTTTCCCACTTCCTGTTCCTGTGTCACAATTATCTGAAGACGGGTTGGATCTTTAAGAGTACTTCACTGCAGCAATGAAGGTTGACGCCTGATTTTCCTTCATGCATTGTTTGTACTGAAAAAGCAGAAAGGGAAAGGAAAACCATAAGATGGAGATGGCGGTGTGCCCCCTCGCCCCGGAATGGTTGGTTTGTATGATACGGCAGCAGACCGGGGAGCCGTGCCTGCAGGTGGCTCCTGTCTGCCTGGCTGGGCAGCGGTGGGCCGGATCTGGAAATGAGGAGCAGCCCTCAATCAGTGTCAGGGCCGTGTTGGTCCACGCTGGACAGACGGCGGGGCGACTTGTGTCACAGCACGTTACTGTCCAGCACTCCGGCCCGCACCCCTCCTCCGCCCTCACTCACGTCAAGCAGACCTGACAAGCTCCCACACACACACACACACACACCAAAGGGGTCCACCGTGTCACCTTTTAAGATGATGGGGGCAGGGGGGCATTTGTTGGGCATGCATGTTTAAGTTTGTGGGTGTGTGATTGTCTATGTGTCTGGTGTGGTGTGTCGGTGTGCGTATGATTGTGTCTGTTTGTGTGTGTGTGTGTGTGTGTGTGTGATTTGCTGTGTGTGTGTGTGTGGTGTATCTATATGTGTGTGAGTGTGTCTGTTAGTGTGTTTGTGCGTGTGGTGTATATTTGTGTGTGTGAGTGTGTGTGTTTGTGTGTGTGTGTTTTTGTATTTGTGTGCATGTGGTTGTCTGTGAGTGTGTGTGCGTGCATTCGTGTTTGTTTGTGTATGCGTGTGATTGTGTGTGTGGGTGTGTTTTTTTATGCGTGTGATTTTGTGTTTGTGTGTCTGTGCGTGGTGTATCTGTGCGTGTTTGTGTGTGTGTGTTTATGTGTGTGTGTGTGTGTGTGTGTGTGTGTGTGTGTGTGTGATTTGCTGTGTGTGTGTGTGTGTGGTGTATCTATATGTGTGTGAGTGTGTCTGTTTGTGTGTTTGTGCGTGTGGTGTATATTTGTGTGTGTGAGTGTGTGTGTTTGTGTGTGTGTGTTTTTGTATTTGTGTGCATGTGGTTGTCTGTTAGTGTGTGTGCGTGCATTCGTGTTTGTTTGTGTATGCGTGTGATTGTGTGTGTGGGTGTGTTTTTTTATGCGTGTGATTTTGTGTTTGTGTGTCTGTGCGTGGTGTATCTGTGCGTGTTTGTGTGTGTGTGTTTATGTGTGTGTGTATGTGTGTGTGTGTGTGTGTGTGTGTGTGTGTGTGTGTGTGTGTGTGTGTGTTTGTGTGTGTGTGTGTGTGTGTGTGCGCGTGTGAGTATAGGGGGCATCATGGCTGAGCTGTGGTCTTTGTTGTCCTGCTGATTGACAGCTGTGGTGGTGAAGGGGAACCTTGACAAACAGCTCCACCTCTTTGTGTAACCTTTGTGTTTGTGGATGCTGAATGCTGCGTTATCCTACCCCGGATTTATGTATGTTCTACGTAAAATGCTGTTGCACACAGGGATTACTCACAAATACATGTTGAGTGTTTCCAGTGTTGAAGTTTGTAACATGGAAAACTTGTTAACCTACCATTAAGTCCTCTTATACCCAACCTGCATGCTCTTCACATGGGGGACGCGAACCATCTAAGGAGAAGCTCCTTTTTATCTGCTAATGTTGGTTATGAACCATTGTTTAAGAATTCCACCTGAATAAAAGTAGGCTCAATCTAAATTCTAACATTCAAGTTTGGTCTATATTTCTATTGAATGACACAAATTATAAATTAAGCGAAAGCCTATTTTTCTCACTAAACTTGCAACACCCATTTAATGTTTTTGGGCACATACATTTTTCATTAATATCCATAACATTTTGTGCTAGTGAAAGGGGTACTTTGCTGAAAAGGGGGTACGTTATTATATATAGCAAGAGACCAACTGCACCCCAAGACGGTTATCCCAGTTTACAGGGGGAAGACAATGGTATTACAAACGGGGAAATAACCCATGTAGTAATACTGATTAGTAAAATAATAGCTTGGTTAAAGGCAGTTTATTCCCAGCTGAGCTCTTTGGAGGCTGGTTATTACACGATTTGGGGACTGGGATAAATGCAGGTTTCTAAGTCCCCCATCTGTGTCTGTTTAACCACAGCCCAGTCCCCTGGTTCAGGAAAGCTCCCCCTTCAGCCGATCGGCCCGCCCAGGGGGCTAACAGCTGGCCAACCTGCTCAGCCATTTGTGGCCTGGCCCCCCATGCCAGGATTACTGCCGAGCACAGCCCACTAGCTGGGAGAGCAAGCAGAAAAATGTGTTGTCAGATTTGTATTCAAACCCCCATCCCCTATTTTGAGGACAATGCGTATTGGTGGGGGGCCCCGCAAAGGCCGCTCCCAGGCCCCTCAGAGGCCCTCCTCTAGCAGCCATTAATTAGGGCCACCGTAGGGGGCCAGGGGCCACAGGCTCCGTGGTGAAGTGGAGGTGGGCTGGAGATAGCAGGCCGTCTGTGAGGAGGTGGAGAGTTAACTGAGCCGCTTGATTACTTTGTTAAGTTGAGAATTTACTGAAAGCCATCCACTGACCAGCAGACAGCTCGCATCAATAAGTGTTTGAGAAGCACTATGGCAGCAAAGCTGTTGGTTTAAATCAATGGAGTGTGTGTCTAGAGACGTCGCTTCGTCTCAAAACGTGTGTTTGCTCTCTAAGATTGCCTGAAAATGTCTAGGTGGGTTTACAAAAGCTTCTTTCTGCATGTTTTAGCTTGCATCCATTTTGAGCCCTGACATCTGACCTCTCTACTAACCTTTAGAGAGTAGTCACTGCTTCCAAAGCTGCCTGGTTGGACCCAGTGAAGACAAAATGTGCATCAAAACGTACAATTATCAATGATCAAATATATGTGCGATATGAGTTCCTCATTTCATGTTGTCCTTACTGGGAGAGTGAGCCTAGTTATGATTTGATACTGACGCCCCTCGCCTGCGACTACACAGAGGAACTTTTCCTCTCTTATTCACCCCTCTTCCGATCCCTGCTGACCTATCTTGGTGTTGCTGCTTGTGATCCCTACACAGACGCAGACCGGGCGCAGAAGCACGGCATGGATGAGTTCATTTCGGCCAACCCCTGCAACTTCGACCACGCCTCCCTGTTTGAGCTGGTGCAGCGCCTCACCCTGGACCACAGGCTGAACGACTCCTATTCGTGTCTGGTAAGGCTCACACACGCATAAACCTCCGGGAGACTTCTAGTATTATGCTTAACCCAAGACATAGAAGTCAGAGAGCCTGCTGGTAGTATGATTGATCAGATTTTGTCTCAAGGTTTGATCACTCTTTTACATTTAATGATAGATTTTAGTTTTCGTTTCATTATGAAGTTGTATTTTTCCCCTCAAGTATATCACTTCCAGCCTCAAGGAACAACCTGCAACAAGGCGGCATCATCAAGAAATGGCTCCCATTTGTTCTGAATATATTCACTCAGCCTTAGACTCTACTTGTTGGGCTGATCCACACTGACCCTAGGGAACAAGATGGCCGTGTCTCCCCCATCTTTAACTGACCCTACTGAACAAGATGGCCGTGTCTCCCCCATCTTTACCTGACCCTAATGAACAAGATGGCCGTGTCTCCCCCATCTTTTACTGACTCTACTGAACAAGATGGCCATTTGTCCCCCATCTTTAACCGACCCTACTGAACAAGATGGCCGTGTCTCCCCCATCTTTGACCGACCCTACTGAACAAGATGGCCGTGTCTCCCCCATATTTGACTGACCCTCCTGAACAAGATGGCCGTGTCTCCCCCATCTTTGACTGACCCTCCTGAACAAGATGGCCGTGTCTCCCCAGGGTTGGTTCAGCCCGGGCCAGGTGTTCGTCATGGACGAGTACTGCGCCCGCAACGGGGTGAGGGGCTGCCACAGGCACCTGTGTTACCTGGGCGACCTGCTGGAGCGGGCTGAGAACGGCGCCATGATCGACCCCACCCTGCTGCACTACAGCTTTGCCTTCTGCGCCTCCCACGTCCATGGCAACAGGTAGAGGCGGTCGGCTGCTGCTCCGCTCGCTGCACCTCTGGAGACGGTTCACTTTGAAATGCAAACCTGCGCTTTAACAGCATCCCAAAATATGCTTCTGTCATTCCAAAACCATCATCAAGTTTATTTATGTTTGTCCAAGAGTGCTTTTATTTTAACATTTTTCTTGTTCATTTGTTACAACTGCATGTTATTTGCATGCTCATGTCTTTTATTCTTTCTCTCCTTTCACCCTTACCGTTCATTTGTGTACCTTTGTCTTACCTATTGTGTACCTTTAAAAACGCACTTTCCCCAATTTCCCATTGCGCTCCGCCCAACTGCGCCCTGCCAAAACCACACTCCCCCCTCCCCCACCTGTGACCAATTCCAGCCAGCGTGTGGTTGAGCTGCAGAGCTGGCCTGTAACAGAGGCAGAGCTTGAAAGAGCTCTTTTCCCATCCGCCCCCAATTCCCAAGCCAACAGCTCTAGGAGGGAGCTCCGAATCATTGAGTTCATGAAGAAAAGGGACTTCAGAGTTCCTCCCTATTTCTCTGGAGCAAGGAGGTAAGTCCTGAAGGTCCACGCCATCCACCAGAGCGATCTCATTATGCCACCCTAGCTATAACTCGGCCCCAAGTCCCAAAACATGTCATTGGGGAACTTGAAGATGTACTTGAGCCACTGTTACATACATAGTCAAAGTCACACATTGATACATGGTCAAAAGTTACACAATGATAGGAAGTCAAAGTTACACATCGTCACATTGATGCATTAAACATTGATACAACACAAACATTGAGTTAAATATTGATACATGGTCAGAGTTACACATTAATACATGGTCAGAGTTACACATTAATGCATGGTCAGGGTTACACATTAATACATGGTCAGAGTTACACATTAATACATGGTCAGAGTTACACATTAATACATCGAGCAATGATTGCGGGAATATTGGAAACATTTATCCATCGTCCTCGGAGGTAAAAGATAAATGCCCTGCCTTGTGTGTGAAGGCATGTTATTTGTATTATCTACAAAGAACAAATCTTGAAATTGTGTCTCCCGTCTTCCTGCGGCCATCAGAGAACTCGCTAACAGCATCAATCAGTACCATGATATATAGTGTGGAATCCAGAGCCTTTTGGCTAATAGAAACATGATCATGTATTTCCTTCCCTAGACATCAGGGGTCTCATTTATAACCGTTGCATTGGTCAGAGTTTGCTTAGGGCTGCGCACATTCTCCCGTAAAGTTTGTTTTTTATAGATCACAACCTTGGAAAGTCACGTACGCCAATTTCAGCCCCGTACGCACAAAACGGGACTGAAATTGGCGTACGTGACTTTCCATGCGTTATAACTCCAGAAACATCTCCTTATAATAGAAATAAATAACAATTCTCTATATTTAATCCCGTCACTCCATACTGTCCACTGACGGCGCGACTGCATGGAATAAAGCATCTGTCCAACATGTGTCAATAACATAATATTTGTATGTGACACTCTAAACACGAAATCAAATGTCAATTAAATCCCAACTGTGGAAAACCAAGCCACACTCCTCATCACAATCGTTGTCCGTTACTCTTGATGCTTTTCATGACAAATCAGGCATTAAAAAGGGGTTATGTTCAAGAACATTTTACGTGGGTCATTACAAATTGATTATCAAAGGTGTTCTCGGTCAGTCTTATTACCGTAACCCTATAAATACAGAGGTGAGCGCCGTGGTAATGCTGCACCATATGGCACTTCTGGCGGACCATGCAAATGGCAGGATTCGGAGGGAGAGGGTCTTTAGGGACCATAACGATTTATTGGTAGGCTACATAAAAATATGTACCTTTATGTCAGACCACTTCTTTTTTAATTCTGGGACTGTACGCTCCGTGCTACTGACAGAGTTCACTGCTGCAGCAACATGTTGCCACTCACTCTGCTTTTTGTTGTTGGCAATCCCAATCCCCTGACCACCGAACAAAACTACTTTTCGGGCCTCCATCTGACCCACAAGTGTCTCCACTTCAACCTCCGTGAAATTTCGCTTTTTTGCTTTTCTCAGTACTTCTGCCATTGTTTCCGACACAACATAATACTTGTATCTGAGTCTGCTTTATATGCAGATCGCATTCATGAGGTCATTTGCATTGACCATTTATGTTTAAAAAGGGGCGTGTACAGGGTGGAACGTGAAGCTGATTCAGCTGCGCACACTTGTAGGCACTCTGTGATTTATAAAGCAAAGATTGCGTACGGTGTGCGTACGCAATCTTTGGACATAAATCTGAATATTTTTTGCCGCATGCAAAACTTGGCTTTAGGGCGTACGTACACTTTTAGTAACGATCCCACGCACAGTTTTATAAATGAGACCCCAGGTCCTTAATGCAGGGTCAACAGATAACTGGGATATATATTCTTACTGAGACAATCATGCGGTTGTCCAGTGTTCAAAGGTTGGATATCCCTTTGCTTCCAGTAATTACTGTGAGATGGTGCTTGCATCACTACTTAGCAGTGTTAATCAAGCAACTATTTTTAACCTTCTCGTGCCTGAAATACCAAACTCAAGCTGTCAGCGTTGCAGTGGGCCGTCTTTCCCAGAGACCACTAACAGAGAGAGACGAGGGGCCACTCCAGCGCTGTGGCCAGAGGTTACAGGGCTGTCAGGCTCTCTCTGCTGGACTCTGCTCCAGACCTCCGGTCCATCCTTCTGCCTCTCAATCCATCTCACATCAACCTCAAACCACCTCACCACCCATCCACCCATCTTACATCCATCTTCCCATCCCTCCATCTTAGCACTCAACCAGCTCACATCCAACTCACATCACCCTTACCATCCATCCCCCTCACATCAATCTCACATCCACCTCACCACTCAATCACCTCACATCCAGCTTAACTTTCATCCACCTTACATCAATCTCACATCCACCCTACCACCCAACCACCACCCATCCACCACAACTTTACCGTACCACCCATCTGCAAATCCATCCCTCCCACCACCTTACCA
>NC_044060.1:24927227-24987227 GCF_902167405.1 Gadus morhua | reverse complement strand
GGTTAAGTTTAATAAGGACTTTGTTAGGTACGTTTAATAGTGGTATTGTTCCGGTGATACTGCTCAGAGAAAACCTTTCCTTTCATAAACCACATAGCCTCATGAAGTCTTTCCTGAGGTCTGGATGTCTCAGGTCCTCTGTTAACCCTCTGAGTTAGCGTCTGAAAGGTGCCATCTTTCTAAATGTATTTCTGTGTTGGAAGTCTAAAGTGACAGCTTTTCCCACTAACCTCGCCATTCTCTTCACAGCTGCAGGACAAAAAGCCTCTTCTTCAAGGCTGGGGATTAGTTTTAGATACACTCAGAGAGCCTTAATGTGACGCCTTTATTCACCTGTACCTCAGGACTAACTGTACTAGCCGAATGTACAGTAAGTAAAAATGCATTCAACTCCCTGCAACTCTGTCCGCCCCAAGCCTAACCTGCACCTTCCCCCTCCCGCCTACTCCAGCTCACTAGCTCCGCCTTGGAGAGGTGTTTCTCTTCTTCCTGAGTGACCTCTTTTCCCCTTTCCACCTTCCACCTGTAAGGTCCACCATGCCCTCACTGCCTCTCCTTCTTCCTCTCCTCAGTCCTCCTGGTCTATTGGTGCTCTCGTATCGTCTCCTTTGACCATTTCAAAACAACCTAACACAGAGAAGGCCAATAAACAAGGCAGGATTGGATTGCCTCTCACAGGCGATTTCAGTGTTTTCCTCCCCGCTCTGTTGCATGGTCTAGGCTTTCTTTGGCAGGCATTATAGTCTGTTGGTTTGGTCCAAGGACAAACAGACATTGAACAAATCCACTTTGACAGAGTCATTGCTCACAGGCTCATCTCTTCTTCACTATCTTCAATAAAATGAGGAGTCAAGGGCAGAAAAAAGGGTGTTCTTGTGGCCACTTAGGCTCTACATGTGAAACCTTATTTCCAGATATGCCCCCCCCCCCCCCGGGATGTGCTTGTATCTCTGTCCTACCTGAGGAGGGCTTTGTCCCTACCTTTGTCCCCCCCACTGTGTCTCGCCGCTGACCCCTCCAAACTAACCCCTCCAGCAGGCAGTGGCCCTGGGCTTGACTGCAGCCCACTCTCTGTTTGATTACGCAATCTTTGACCCCCGGCCTTGTCTGCATGCCCCTCGTGTCCTCCTGTCTCTGTAGGGAAAAAGAGAGAGATGTATGAACATCCTGTCTTCTGCTTGGCGTCCCAAGTTATGGATTTGACCATTCGTGAGTACCTACCCCTACGTCCCCCATCCCATCCCCATCTGACCCCCGACCCTCACCCCGTTCAATCTTTTGTATCTCCCAACCCTTTTCTCCTTTGCCGATTACTTTTCTCTCCTCATCGCTCTACCCCTTTGCTCTGTGTGGATTTGTCCTCTCCGACTGCTTCAGTTCATGCGGGTCCTGTCTACAGAAGGTGTCTTCGTCTTTTAATTGTTATTATTATTTTCTGTCCTTCCTCGAATATCTTCCTGTGTTTGTCCGACTTGAATGCATTTTTACTTTGCTCCGTGTCAAACCATTGTTGAGTGTTAGGGAGGGCCATGCATTACATCACACTGACAGATCCACAGGGGGTTAGCTGTTGACTCATGTATAGGTGGAACACTACGGTTTGGCCCATGTTTTCTTCTTTATAAATCAATCTGGTTTTATACTGATTGACAGGTCTCATTTGAAATGCTTAACTTTAAGAAGGGTGCTTCCTACATTCAGAATTTGTGTTGAGACAATTTTTCTTTGACGCTCTTTGTCAGCTTTCTTCATCTCCATAAGAGGCAGCCTTAAGACCGACCCCCCTTACTGTCCTTTTTCAGATTGGTATTTCTTTATTTCTCCCTGTATCCTTCCCTTGCGTGTGACAGAGATACATATTTCATTTTCTTATCTGCTGCTTTCCTCGATCTCATGACTTACCACCTAAATTATTTTACCTCCTCCTGGAGGAAACTGATTAAGGACTTTCCCAGAGTGTGAAGGTGAGGCTGTACTAACACAACAAGTTTCAGAAGTCGATAGCGTACAGCTGGCTCCCGCTGCTGTCAGATGCAACTGGGAATGGGCCCAGAATGGGCCCTGTGTCTTCAGCACGTACACTCAGGGAACCGGCCCTGTGTTTGCAGCAATTACACTCAGGGAAGGGACCTGTGTCTACATCACTTACACTTGGTGGAGAGGTTATGGGTAGCTAAGGTGGATAATTAAGGGTTGGATAAGAGTAGGTTAGGTGGAGAGGCTAAATGTTGGTTAGGTGGAGAGGTTAAGGGTAGGTCAAGTATAGCTTAAGTGGAGAGGTTAAGCGTAGCTTAGGTGGAGAGGTTAATGGTAGGTTAGGTTGAGGGGTTAAGGGTAGTTTTGGAGGTGTTATGGGTAGGTTAGGTGGAGAGGTCAAAGGTAGGTTAGGTTGAGGGGTTATGGGTAGGTTAGGTGGAGGGTTTATGGGTAGCTTATGGGTACGTTAATGGTAGGTTAGGTGGAGGTGCTATGGGTAGGTTAGGTGTAGGGGTTTTGGGTAGGTTAGATGGAGGGGTTATGGATATGTTAGGTGGAGGGGTTATCGGCAGGTTAGATGGAGGGGTTATGGGTAGGTTAGGTGGAGGGGTTATGGGTAGGTTAGGTGGAGGGTTTATGGGTAGGTTAGTTTGAAGGGTTATGCGTAGGTTAGGTGGACGGGTTATGGGTAGGTTAATGGTGCCTTCAAAACAGTCTGAGGGCCCTATCATGCATCCGGCGCAATTGCCTTTATCACTGGCGCATGTGTTGTTGCTAGTTTGCAACTGGCGCAGAGCATTATTTTCCCTCCTGCGCCACGCGTCGGTAAATTAGGGAATGAACTTGTGCCCCAAGGGGTGCTTCGGCGAAAGGAGGAGGCATGTTCTGCCGCAAACGTTCCCTGGTGCTATTTTGCAGTTCCAGAAACCACGTTGTTCAGATGCTATTTTAAGGGCGCATGCATAATGTTGCATGTGCACGTTGCGCATACACTTTCCTTCTCTCATCTACCTAGCCACACATTCTTGGTAAATTATTTCGGAAAGAACAGCTGATACAGCGGTAATAAGTTGGACTTTTAAACCAATGCATCTGCCAACACCGTACAGCAAACACTTATTTTCTTGACACAGACATCGTGTACATGGCCATAACTTTTAGGATTGATGAGTATTTGATTGTGAGAAAACATTGTTTTACCGCTATTGAGTGTTAAAAGAATGAATGAAGTTTGTGTATGTGTAAAATAATTAATGAATGCGGGCGCGCATGTGTGCGTCCATCTGTTTAAACACACGCAAACTAAACACGTAACGCATAATACAGTCCATGGCAATGTATATTAACGGGGGGACACATGCATATTAGGAACACAAGTCGATAACGATAAAGCATACAATACTGATAAGAAACAATGTTTATAATGTATTGTGTACATCATTTAATAGAACCACAGTTACCGCATATTATATGTGTGTTAAGTTTTCTTTGCCGAAATTTATTTGAGGACTCTCTATTTCTGAAGTTGTTGAAGAAAACCTTATTCCATGTGTGAATTAGGCCATAATATTTGGCCATAAACTGAGCCATTTGAAGTTTGAAATTCATGTGCATCTGTCTCTAAGGAGACTGCAGACGCACTGTAAAAATATCAACTTGTCAGATTCAAATGCGCTCATGGCTCTTAAAGGGGAGGGGAACTGGCACTCTCATTGGTTTATTGCACGTCTCACCCAAACCACACCTACGGGTAATTAGGCGGATAATGACTCTTGTGCCCAGCGCAAATCTAAAAAGGGTTGATCTGAAGTAGACCAACCGATGAGACAGATGCATGACCACATGAATTTCAAACTTCAAATGGCTCAGTTTATGGCCAAATAATATGGCCTAATTCACACATGGAATAGAGTTTACTTCCACAACTTCAGAAATACTGAGTCCTCAAATAAATTCGGGCAAAGAAAACTTAACACACATATGATATGTGGTTTGCACAATAAACAGAACACTATCCAACTCTTAAATATTCAATACAACAAATCGAGCGTTGTCTGTTTAAAGGCCTGATTCCACCGGACGCGTTACGGCAACGTTACGGCTGCGGCACGTCTTGGCCGCGGTCACCGCAGCAGATAGGTTCCACTCTAATCAATGAGACCATTTCCACCGGGCGCGGCTGCGGAACGTCTCAGCAGCGTCCCAGGAGCGGCTCGCCGTGCCGCAGCGCTATCATTCCGTAGCATTTCTATTTTTGCCGCAAGCCGTTGCTGAACCGCGTCAATTTCAACAGAGCAGATCGAGCAGGGCAAGAAGTGAAAAAGTAAAAGCCATAGAGCATCCGGTCAATTTTCAAAATAAAACACAATACTCAGCTCATGTAGCCTATCACAACGTCATTTATGTACCAAATCATCCTTTTTATAAGGGCAATGGCCGGAAGGACAAAGCGTGGCATTTAATTGCAGTGGTTTTGGGAGTGGAAGTTGAGTACATTAGGTTTAGGATTATCGCGTGATCTCGCGTGAATACGGCTGGCTCGCAACGCACGTTGCGCTGCCGTAACGCACCCGGTGGAAATGCAAGCATGGCAGAGTCGCAGCCGTTCCATGCCGCAGCCGTAACGCTACCGTAACGCGTCCTGTGGAATCCCCGGGTTAGAGTGTCTCCGTTTCCTTCTCTGGAGCTCACGCTATCTGCATTTGGGCTTGGGGTTGGGTTAGCAGCTGCAGCAGCAATAAAGGCTTGATTCCACCGGACGTGTTACGGCAACGTTACGGCAGCGGCACGTCTTGGCCGCGGTCACCGCAGCAGATAGGTTCCACTCTAATCAATGAGACCATTTCCACAGGGCGCGGCTGCGGAACGTCTCAGCAACGTCCCAGGAGCGGCTCGCCGTGCCGCAGCGCTATCATTCCGTAGCATTTCTATTTTTGCCGCAAGCCGTTGCTGAACCGCGTCAATTTCAACAGAGCAGATCGATCAGGGCAGGAAGTGAAAAAGTAAAAGCCATAGAGCATCCCGGTCAATTTTCAAAATAAAACACAGTAAATAAAACACCAACATTATTACGTCATGACCGGTGGCACCAGGTCAGCAGTAAAATCAATCAAAGGGTCTCAAATCATCCTTTTTATAAGAACAATGTCAGAAAGGACAAAGCCTGGCATTTAATTGCAGTCGTTTTGGGAGTGGAAGGTGAGTACATTAGGTTTAGGATTATCGCGGGATCTCGTGATCTCGCGGGAATACGGCTGGCTCGCAAGGCAGCGTTGCGCTGCCGTAACGCCCCGTGCCCACTACCTCCGTCCGTTGACTCATCTCCATTGACTTTGAATGGGGACGGACGCGCAATGCATTGTGGATCCGTCCGTTCCGTTGGAGCCTTCGGCTCACGCCCCGTGCCCACTACCTCCGTCAGTTGACTGATCTCCATTGACTTTGAATGTGGACGGACGCGCAATGCATTGTGGATCCGTCCGTTCCGTTGGAGCCTTCGGCTCAGTCAAAAAGTTGAAAAAATTTCAACTTTTTCGGCAGCGACGGATCCGTCAACCAATCAGATCGCGTATGCAAATGTAAGCACTGTGACGCGACTCGGCCTCTGACGATACTGGAAAGCGGGAAAGCGGGTCATCTTGCCTCGCAACAAGCAGGAAGAAGCGGGAAGAACCCGGCGAACCGATTTGATTGGCTGACGGATGCCTCTGCAAAGACTACTCCCCCATCAGTCAGCCACGCCTTCCCACGTCCGTTGACTGACGGAGGTAGTGGGCATGTAGGGTCAGTCAAGAAGTTGAAAAACGTTCAACTTTTTCGGCAGCGACGGATCCGTCATCCAATCAGATCGAGTATGCAAATTTAAGCACTGTGATGCGACTCGGGCTCTGACGATACTGGAAAGCGGGAAAGCGGGTCATCTTGCATCGCAACAAGCAGGAAGTAGCGGGAAGAACCCGGCCAAGCGATTTGATTGGCTGACGGATGCCTCTGCAAAGTCTACTCCCCCATCAGTCAGCCACGCCTTCCCACGTCCGTTGACTGACGGAGGTAGTGGGCATGTAGGGTAACGCGCCCGGTGGAAATGCAAGCAGGGCAAAGTCGCGGCCAAGACGTGCCGCAGCCGTAACGTTGCCGTAACGCGTCCGGTGGAATCCCCGGGTAAGTGTCATATTCGCATGGGTTGATGTAAGGTGCTTTATTAGATTTGAGTTACTTGATACAGACGTGGATAAAGTTTTTTTCCCTGGGCATAGCGTGCATGATACAAACACATTCTTGCCTTTAATTTCCATGAGTGAGAAGTAGTGCCGGTACTTCCAGTTAGAGAACGCTACGTTTGATTTCCCTGGCTCGTCGCCATTGTCGCTGTCTTGAGCTGTAGTCAGAGCATGCAGTGAGACAGCGTGAGCAGGGCATCCGCCCACCCAGCCAATCATCATCGCGTTTGCAACGGTGTCATCATCCCCACGCCCCTGCTCTCTCCACGCAGCTTGTGTGTAATATGACACCACACGCTTCATTCAACCAAATTGTAGTAACGCGCCACTTTACATTATCAGTAACGATAACGGCGTTGCAACGATGAGAAAAGTAATTAATTAGATTACTCCGTTACTGAAAAAGAACGCTGTTAGTAACGCCGTTATAGTATTATAACGGCGTATTATCATTATTGTTATTGACTTGTGTTCCTAACATGCATGTGTTCCTAACAAAGTTATGGGCTTGTACACGATGTCTGTGTCAAGAAAATATGTGTTTGCTGTATGGTTTTTTGCAGATGCATTGATTTAAAAATACAACTTATTACCTCTGTATCAGCTGTTCTTTCCCAAATAATTTACCAAGAATGTGTGGCTGGGTAGATGAGAGAAGCAAAGTGAATGCGCGAGGTCCATAAGCAACATTATGCATGCGCCCTTAAAATAGCATCTGAACAACGCACCACTGACTTTAAACAAGGTATTTCCTGGTTTGTGGTGGAATTGTTTTCTGAAACTGCAAAATAGCACCAGGGAATGTTTGCGCCAGAACACACCTCCTCCTTTCGCCGAGCCGCCCCTTGGGGCGCAAGATCATTCCCTAATTTACTGACGCGTGGGGGTGGAGGGAAAAGAACGCTCTGCGGCAGTTGCAAACTAGCAACGACACATGCGTCAGTGTAGAAAGTCAATAGAGTGGCAAAGTCACGCCCCTTCCGGTAGAGCCCATGGGACCTAATGAGATCGAAAAATATGAATGGGTTTCAATGGAGAGAAAGTAATTATTTGACGTCACATACGAGACTTGTAGTCTTTTTCATTGTGTTTTCTCTCCCATGCCATTAAAATCACATTTTTCCTATTGTTTGTTAAATAACATAGGTCTGAATAAGTTTGTGAGCTGTGGTAAGTTTGAAATCTATGCAGTTTGTCTGCTGAATGCAATAGGCAATGAAAGGAAAAAGGCAGAAGAAATGAGCCGATCTGGATAAGGTGACACTGTGACGTAGCGTTGTCAAATTATTATTCATGGCCCTGCCCACTTGGTTGGTTCGTAACCACCCACAAGAATTCTGAAGGAGTCGTGATTGAGCTAGTGCTAAATGCTAATACGTGTACGGTAGTTGCTTAGTTCGTAGTAACAGGCTAGTTACAGAATTTTGAATGCAATGGCAGAACGACATCGAACTACATGAACTGCGACATGCTGCCTGCCGCCGGTTGCCGCGAGGCACCACCGCCGCGAAGCACCACCGCCCGGCAGCGGGCAGCCGGGCGGTGGTGCCTCGCGCCGGCAGCAGGCAGCAGGCAGCGCAGGGTTCTGTCTACTACAGATTGATGTGGAAGTGGAAGAACCAGAGAAGTCGGAGAACCCGACGAAGTCCTTTGTGATTCATTATATCGTCTGGACGTGCACACAGCTTTTGGCCGTGATAATATGTATTATTTGATATAGATATCTATGTATTATATGATATTATTTAGATATAGAGCTCCAGGACTGTAACGCAAGTGTTGTACACTTCCTTGTTATTTGGATAACCGTTCTGCTGTTGGTGTGATGGCGCATAACACGTCGGACTCTCATCTATGGTATTTCTACAACTAGACCCGTAGTGGGGGTTATCTCAGCCATGGTTGAGAATGAATTGGGGGAAAGGAACTTTGGCTTTGACTCCCTGAAGTCATGAACCACGACATGGAGGAGAAAGGGATTGTTGACCGCGGTCGTCTCCCGCCGGAGCCTCGCTGCCGATGGACCACCGCCTCGGCTTCAGGATGCGGTGATTAGCGCTGACCGCTGCCGAGGCGGTGATTAGCGCTGACCGCTGCCGAGGCGGCGGGAAGCAGGGCTCAAGCGGGATACATTCGCGGCCAACAATCCCTTTCTCCTCCATGTCGTGGTTCATGTAGCCTACTTCAGGGAGTCAAAGCCAAAGTTCCTTTCCCCCAATTCATTCTCAACCATGGCTGAGATAACCCCCACTACGAGTCTCGTTTTAGAAATACCAGAGACGAGAGTCCGACGTGTTATGCGCCATCACACCAACAGCAGAACGGTTATCCAAATAACAAGGAAGTGTACAACACTTGCGTTACAGTCCTGGAGCTCTGCTCTATATCTAAATGATATCATATAATACATAGATATCTATATCAAATAATACATATTATCACGGCCAAAAGCTGTGTCCGCGTCCAGACGATATAATGAATCACAAAGGACTTCGTCGGGTTCTCCGACGAATCTGGTTCTTCCACTTCCACATCAATCTGAAGTAGACGCGGTCGTTTGAGATTCATAATAACCTATCGTCTGGAGGCTCACACAGCTTATGGCCGTGATAATATATATTATATATTATATGATATAGATATCTATGTATAATATGGGTTTCTAAGAGCCATTGCGATACATCCACCGTAAACAGAGCGCATGGTACTGTCAGTGGCTACAAGCTGCTCAGGGCCACACCCCCACCCCCCTCCTTGACCTGCCTTGACACGCCCACCGTATACAGAGCGCATGGTAGTGGCTACAAGCTGCTCAGGGCCACACCCCCAGCCCCCTCCTTGACCTGCCTTGACACGCCCACCGAAACAGCGCGTTTGGGGGAAGCTCAATGTGCGACTGTTTCGGAGTGACTGTAACTCTGCACCACGGCTGAATTTCGGGGACGTCTTTGAATACTGTGTTTGTGGCCCACTAATACCTATATTAAAGCATCATAAAATAGAATGGCATGGGATCTTTAACTGAACAAATGCACAATAAACGGTCAAACTTTTGAACTGTTGAAAAAACAAAATTTAAATCCACAAACAACGTCTGTGTAATCCGGGGCATATAAAGACTGGGACCAGAAGATAATTACTTTCTCTCCATTGAAACCCATTCATATTTTTCGATCTCATAGGTCCCATGGGCTCTACCGGAAGGGGCGTGACTTCACCACTCTATTAACCTGGATGCAATATAGGGCCCTCTGTAAGGTCAGAGATTTCCCTCGGAACTTTGTGCGGAAGGAGAGCAACCCGTGCCTCCGAGTTGACGTCACAACAATGGCTGCCCATTTCAGTGATAGACTAAAGTGAACTTGCAGCAAGCACTAAGAGGCGAACTCAACACCCATTCTAACATTTGCATTACGATACATTATAGATTACAAATATAAAAATCACCTGATAAATTCTCGCCATCACCATCCCAAGCAGTTCTAATAACTGATTCATCTGATTCAGCAAAGAAGCGCAAAGAGGTCCCTGTGGGCATCCATACTAGTTTTTCTTATTTCAGGGGCCCTCCCCCTCTTGTCTTTCAACCCTAACCAAGAGCTTTTCTCTGGGAGCTGCCAGCCTGTAAGTAATTGCGAGGATGGCCCTGCCGGCGGTGTGAGGCTCAGCCTCAGCCTCTATTCAGAGTCGGGCTCCGCTGGGCCGCAAGTGCTCTGCTGCTGAGAGCGCTCCACACTGAGCGGCTCCTGGACCATTCAGCTCCCCCCCCCCCCTGCTCTTTTAATACCCATATCTGCATAGATGAGTGCGTGTCGATGTGTGAGTGTGTGTGTTTGTGTGTGTACTACATGCACTAAGGCTTCTGTTTTGTGTGAGCGGTTGGAGGAAACATAGAGTGCATTGTGGGGTTCTTTGTGCAAATAATCGTCTGTGCCGTTTGTTGATGTGTGTGGTTGGGAGTCTTGCGCTGTCTGTACCTCAGTCCCTGTTTTGTGCATCTGCATGCACGCGGTGTGGCGCAAGGTGTGTGTATCGTAAGTCACACTGCAGAAAAGTGCTAACACAGTAGATCCATATTCTTCCCTCTTCTCTTGTGGTGACATGGTAGATAACAGGTACAAACCCACTCAGTCCCGCTGTGCAGCGCAGGGTATTAACAATACTGAGCTAATTAATTATCACTTTAAATGTCATCTCAGCAATGAGGTTCCCTTGTTCATCAGTAATGTTTTCATTTGAGAATAGACTCGCTGGCGTTGCTTGCTAGCAAATCCTCCAATTTAAATATATACGCAAAGCTAGAATTCAACCTGTGCATGTCTGTCTAACTATCGGAATGACTTGTTTGTTTCTCTTCTCTGTCTGTCTGTCTGTCTGTCTGTCTGTCTGTCTGTCTGTCTGTCTGTCTGTCTGTCTGTCTGTCTGTCTGTCTGTCTGTCTGTCTGTCTGTCTGTCTGTCTACCTGGCTGAATGATTTTTTGTTTGTCTGTCTGTCTGTCTGTCTGTCTACCTGGCTGAATGGCTGTTTGTGTGTTCTTCTTATTTTTTTATCAAACATCGATAATGACCTCTTTATTTGATCCAATCTGGTAGAATGCCTGAAAATAGTTATTATTATTCAGTGTTCTGAACTTATTGACTTCCAAATTCTTATTTTCTTAGTTTACATATTTGTATTTATTGGAGATTGACTTTGAACTGGATGATTCTAAGTGCATTGGGCTGTGCGTTGGGGACAAAGTCAACATGGCTCTGCACCGTGGAGTTGTGAGTAGAATACATATCCATGTGATCGGTGTGGACCCCTGTGGGGAGCAGCCGGGGAGGTGTGGAGAACATCATCACTACATTACCGCATGATATGTGTGCAGCACGTCCCTCTTCTTATAAGCTCTCTTCATCTGACCGGGCGACTGCTTCTCTATGAACCAGAGACCCTGTTCACACAACTGTGTTCCTAGGACAGACTAGCGTCTCTTCAGTGTCTGCTGCTCTGACGTCATGGGCGGTGTTGCCAGATTGGGCCAGATTTCGCACCCAATCTGGCCTAATCTGGCAACAATGGTCCCGGGCAAGGTATTGGACTGACCTTGTGAAGGTAAGTCTACTACCCGGCCCCGGTAAAGAGACACGGCAGGTCCATAGCGAGCCTGTGGCCTCCTATGAGGACATCTCTGTGAAGAGTGTCTCTAAGGCGGCAGCCTCCAACCTCAAATCTACATAACAATAATGTGCTCCAGTTTTAGGAACCTAGGTAACATGCATTGGTTCACGTTAAAATCTCTTGATTTCATCGAGCGACATATCTGTGAGATGGATGCTTTATTGACCTTTGACCTTTATGCCCCAGAGAATGTAGGGCGCTTAGTCACTCCCGCCAAAAAGCTAGAAGACACGATCCGTCTGGCGGAGCTGGTGATCGAAGTGCTGCAACAAAACGAGGAGCACCATGCTGAGGTCAGTACAACACACACACATGTACACATGTAAAGACACACACACACATGCACACACGCACACACACACACACATACACACACACACACGCACACACACAGACACTGACACACACACCCACACCCATACACAGACAAACAAACACACACACACACACACACACACACACACACACACACACACACACACACACACACACACACACACACACACACACACACACACAGCCTGAAATACAAACACACACACACACACACACACACACACATACACACACATACACACACACATTCTATCACATCAAAAAACATTTATCAGTAAGCATATTATGCATTAAAACAACGTTGTCTGTGAAGCAACGTTGTCTCTGCCATTCAATTAACTGTAGTCAAAGAAAATAAGAAAATAAACTGGTAATATATGTCCCTAATAACCTCATCCATTCCCCTAAAATTGTCACTCACAACTGTCAGTAGATGTAATGTAAATGATTGAAAAGGGTAGGACTCCTAAACACCCCTCCCCTTTCTGCTCAGGAGGTTTCCTCCGCTTCCTTTCACTCACGACTCGAGTCACCACTACTGCTCTGTATCAGAGCATCCGGTGACAACATGAAACAAACAATGGCTTTCCTCCCGCAACACCTCCTCCTAGTCCTCCCCCCCCCAGGAGCTGAATCCCAGTGCCCTCACGGACCCCCCGTTATAGACGGAGGAGGAGGCGGCACTTATAGGGTGGATGCTGAGGTGCAATGCTGAATCACAGACCTGGGGCCGTATTCACAAAGCATTTTATCCTACCGCTAGGAGTGCTCCTAACTCGCGCTAAAACATTTTACGTAGGAGTTTTTTCTTAAAAGTTTTTCACAAAGCCGCTGAGACCTACTCTTAGTAAGGATGAATCACTAAGAGTGAACTAAGAGTGATGCGCCGTTACTATGCATCACGTCGATTCTCGTGCACGAGTTTAAAAGCGGTCAGTGCGGTGATTGGTTGTTCAGACGAGCCCACTAAATCACAGAAAAACAAGGAAATAGCCTAGGCTGGAAATTAATTCCTATTAAGTAGTTTTAGTGCAGTTAGCAGAATACAAGCATGATGACAAGTTTGTGCAGACCACGATAATTACGTTGTAGCCTGCACGTTCAAGAGAGAGAGAGAGAAAGCAAACAATAAAAATACGTAAAATTGAAAAATTGAAAGAAAATAAATGTTATGGACTACACAAATGTGTGTTGACTGATTTGTGCCAAGGTGTTTACCTAAAATGTGTATTCACAAAGTGATCCCTAAATGCCAGTCCACTCGGTTCCACACGGCCAAATTCATTGTCATGTTGATTGCCATCATCATCATTATCATCATCGTGGTCATCATCCTCTTCATCGTCGTCATCATCATCATCATCGTCTGGCTGTGGAATGTCCCTCCGCTTGCAGAGGTTGTGTAAAATGGCACATACAGTGATGACTGTGCTTGCCCTCTCTGGGGTGAGGCGTATTTCGCCCTGGAGGACTTGAAACTGACGTTTCATCTGCCCAATCCTCTCTCCACAACATTTTGTGTATGTTTGTGTGCTGACATATATGGAGGAAAACAGTAAACAATAATAAATATGGATTCAACAAATAAAAGCCGTCAAAGAGGCAATACGATGTGTTTTACACATAGGACTAAGCGTAATCTGCGTAATCACTAACATGTTATACTTTAACTGTGCTCCCGGTTGTGGATTGAGGTAGGATGTCAAGAGCCACGTCTTGCAGAGATAGCCACTGTCACCCAGCAAGTGACACCCAACTGGTACATGGTGTCTCTCAAAAAGCTGCCTCAGACCGTCTTCATTAAAATGCGCGAATCATGGGTAGCTCCAGGCCACTTTGCAACAACATCCAGTAGGCTATGTTAAAATTTGCATCAAAAACAACCTGCGTGTTGATGGAATGTACTTTCTTCCTATTGACGAACACGTCCTCATCTTTTGATGGCGCAATTATTTTTATGGGCATCCCGCCAATAGCATCGACCACACCGGGCATACCTGCCCTTGCCATGAAGTTGGCTGTGATCCTGTGTAATTGTTGACTGTCCAAAGGAAACCGGATAAACTGTTTGATGATATGTGGTCTAGAGAGCACGTTGATAGCTTGGTTTATGGCACGGCCGACTGATGGTTGCGATATTCCTAAGTCGTTGGCATTGCAAAGTTGCATTTTCCCTGTTGCTAAATAACGTAGTTTTGCCAAACATTTTATTTTGGGACTAATCTGATTATTCCTGTTAGTCTGGGATGTTATTGCATCCCGCACTAACTCCACAACAAGTTTAATACCCTCACGATTTAGCCTATATCTCTTCATTAACTCACATGACTCGTCTTCCATTGTCTCCAAAACATTTAGTCTCGCAAGCCATTTTACGATTCTTTGTGAATAGGTCTTACTGAGTTAGGAGTCCTCTTGAGGACTTTTAAGCTCTCCTAGACTTAGGTGCTACTTTTAGGCCTAAAATACTTTGTGAATCGCCCTTAGTGAAAAAAGTTAGGAGACCTAAATTTAAGAGTGACACGCCCATTATTTTTAGGAGTTACTCCTAAATTCGCCAGTTAGGACCTACTTTTAGCCCTAAGATCCTTTGTGAATACGGCCCCTGGTGTCTTAGTAGGAGCCCATGGTCAGGATGTAGCCACAGTACCGGCAGACGTGGGAAGCAGGACTTTCCTTTTGCAGGACCGAAATTAAACTAAATAGCTGAATTGCACCATGGAAACCATTGTTTTTGATGTCATACTTTCTATCTCTTCAGTGTTCATAAGCGTTACATTGTGGATGAATGAATGAAGCCACTTGATTATTTTCTTACTCTGCTGTATTATACTGATTTTGTTTTACCGGGGATGTTCTTTACAGGGTAAAGAGGTATGTGATTCTTTACGTGATTTCCCAGTAGCACATGGCTTATATCCCCCCCCCCCCCCCCCAAACCCTGTGCACGAAGATAACGACATGTTTATCACTGTCCATTCCTCCCCATGTCAAGAATGGCCCCTGAATCCCTTCCAACTTGTGGCCCTGTTGCTATGGAAGTGCTTGTGGAAATGTTTGTTAGCTTCCGAGCTATCAACAGCATTGCCTTCTGGTGATGAGGCAATCACCTAACAAGCACTTTGGCAATCTCTGCTTCATGGCTCATTAACCTTCACGTTACGTACCCCCCTCCCCCCTCACCATTCCTTATACACCACCTGGTGGAGCTCACATCCATCAGGGCATGTAGGAGCTGCTCCTCCACCTGTATGCTTGAGGGAGGTTCCCCTATCACCCCTCAAACCATCACTGGGAGAACAACATCAACAGCAGTGAGGGTGTGGTGCAGCCTTCACACTGGCTTCAAGTGAACACCCTCATGCTACGTGAGCTCTAGTCTGGCCTCCCACGCGTTGGACCCACCACTGTCAAATACCGAGCCTGGGTTTAATTTGAATGAGTTACACCTCAACGCGACAGTTGTGATCAGTTAAAAGGTATAACAAGGATATACTGTTGCATGAAGTACAAAACAAAACCTCAAATCCAATCTTCCGGCGTGTTGTTTTTAAATTATCTGTTTGACACTGCGTCCTGCAGATGTAATACTGCAGGATGCAGCGCTCCGTGGCTCGCCTGCTTACCGACTTGAGTCTATGGCGTTTGATGACAATACCACAACAGCACCACAAAATCGGAATATTTTCAATGAAAAATTAAAAAGACACATCTACTTTTGTTGTGAATCTAATGTTACCAGGAAATTCTTTATATAATTAGCGAATTCAAACGTATATCCGGCCAAAGACTTCTTATTCAGTTGTCATACGGGATGTCAGCGATCGGATTGGGCAGACCCAATCCCTAAAGTTACCTTGAAACACAGAGTTTAACCAAGCCCTCTGATTAGCTTTAGGTTCTGATAGAATGAAGTGGATTCACACAGTTCCTCTCAAGAACAAGGCTGATCTGACTCTAGGATAACAACATTTTGGTCTGGCTTATCGTGTTTGGCGCCCCACTACATCATACCCAGCAGACCACCAAGAGCCCCCATGGCACATCCTTTATGCCTTAAGTGCATGAGCATCCCCCCACCATCCCCCACCTCCCCTTCCCTGAGACTCACCACCCCACTCCCGCCCCAGGCCCATGGGGTTGCTCCATTCACGTTGTGGGGCTGCGACAGCTTGGTGTGAATGAGCCCAACCCCATGGAGACCCCCTCCCTGTGGCCACCGGCCGGAGCTGCATGGGAACGCCCTGCATGGGGGCCTCGTCCCCAGAGTCACTCCACTGCATCTGCCAAGGCTATAGCGGGCCGCAGTTAGCTGCCGCCGCGATTAGCCGCCGCCACGGCCCGGCGCTCCTCCATCAAGGGGCGAGAGGAGCCGGGGGGCCGCTTAGGGCGCTTCCTGATGCAGCCCTTCGAGAGGCTGTGCTCCGCTCCCTCTCTGCGATGACAGACGGCAGAAGGGGGGCTAGGGGGGAGAATGTGTGCGATTTGGCACAACAGAGTGCAGTGTTTCTCTGTGCTTCAACTCTGTGCCCCCTTGAGGAGCGCTATCAAAGAATTTTGAGAGATTCAAAAACATTGTTTTAGTTTATTACTAGGAGGATGATGAAGATACGGGATATTGTAAAGAGCTGCAGTTCAGATCAGTGGAGTCACCTCCTCTTCCCTTCTCCTGAAACACCTTTCCAAAGAGAAATCGGAAAACTAATTTCCTTAGGTATCCTTAGGTTTTCCTCTTCATCTTAAACCCTGGTTTGACCTGCTCCCTCTGCCGTGCTCTGGTCTCTGCTGTTCCTCCTCTCTGTCCCCCCGGCCTGCGCCCCCTCTCTGATCCCCAGGCGTTCGCGTGGTGGTCGGACCTGATGGTGGAGCACGCCGAGACCTTCCTGTCTCTGTACTCGGTGGACATGGACGAGGCTCTTGAGGTCCAGCCGCCCGACAGCTGGGACAGTTTCCCGCTCTTCCAGCTGCTCAATGACTTCCTGAGGACCGACTGTGAGTAGAGGAGCATGCTACTCCTAACGGGCTCTGAAGCAGCGTCTGTCACCGGGGTGGAAACGTGTGAAGCACTGAGCCGATGTGCGTCTCAGAGCGGGCAAAACAGCGACACTCGCACGCACACACGCACACACACAGGCACAGACACGTACAGACAAGCACACACATGCACACACACACTGACACTCACACACATGCACGCAGACACGCACAGACACACATACAAAAACACAGACACACTAAGACACGCACACACACTCACGCACACGCACCCAGACATTCTCAGACACACACAGACTCGCACTCACAGACATGCACACTCACCGACACGCACAGACACACACGCACACACATGCACAGATACACACTCGCACACAACCGGGGAATCAGCCTGAAGGTCTCGTCCTTTGTGTTGTTTCGAGTGAATAACGTTTTATCTCCGGAGCGCTCGCCCATGTGTTGTGTTTTCCGAGGGCCTGAGGTACACCCGACAAGACAATAGAGGACACTTGAACGCTCGTTTTTTTTTTCGTTGCCGCAAGCTGGCGACCTCTCTAATGAACTGGCGTGCTCTGACCCGGGGCTGGGGGTGGGGGATGGGGGGCGGGGGGGCATCCTGCCACTGATACACTGCAGCCGCCCCAACGTGCTGCTAATTGTCCCCGGGGAGCTTCCTCCTCTCCATCTTATCAGCCGGGAGTCAAGGAGAACACGAACGGCCACCGCTCATTCAGCACTCCACACGCACACTGCGCCGCTCGTTATGCCACCGCGTTAGCGCCGGTAAATTGGTCCGCCATTATGATTTATTTGGACCTGTCAATTGTGGAGCGAGGAGACGGCTAATTGGACACATAGCATCGCACATAGATACAACAGCTATGATGAGCTGGGATGGACTCAGGAAATGGTGTTGGTAATGTTTGTATTGGAGGGATGGGTGTTTGCTGTGGGTTTATTACTCAACCCTTTTTATAGATGAACAGTGGGAGTGTGTTTGGACCAAGCTTCCACGGAAATAAATAACATAGTAACAATTGCTCATAATTATTACTTTTTGCAAGCAGGAACAAAATGGACCTCATGATAGCTAATGGTGTTTGTTGTTTCTACTGTGATCCAAACACCAAGAACACACACGCAAGGCTCTCTCTGAGACGCTGCCCTCTGAGAAGGAATGTCACAGGCTTCACATACAGCCCAGTTGATAATACACACACACGCCTCTCTCTGAGCCGTCTGCTGGAGGAAACCTCACACGCTTCATTTTACATTTTACAAAAAGGGGGTTTTGGGGACGCTTTTATCCAAAGCGACTTACTAATAAATTATTATTATTAATTCACACACCGACGGCGGAGTCAACCACGCAGGGCGACAACCAGCTCGTCGGGAGCAGTCAGGGTGAGGCTTCTTGCTCAGGGATACCTTGACACTCGAGGAGGCGGAGATCGAGCTACCAACCTACCAGTTACCACTCAACCCGCTCTAACACCAAAGCTACTGCCGCCCCAGCATCACATACAGCCCCAGTAGATAGTACACACACGCAGGCCTTTCTCTGAGCCATCCGAGGAAGAAAAATCACAGGCTTCACACACAGCCCAGTAGACGTAGCAATGGAAGGTCATCGGCGGTGCAGCCCCGTAGCGCTGGCGTACGTGTCTGTAAATAGCCCTAGCGCCACCCAGGCGTCGACGTGCAGCGCCCTGCGAAGAGATAATGAGGTCTAAAGCATAGGGCTGGCAGAGCGGCGGAGCCCCCGTCGACACTCCTGGACACACACATCCAAGTGGACAGCAGCCGCTCAAGTGGCTAATTGGCAGAGTGGCAAACCGGGAAGCAGAAAAACATGGCACCTACTGTGTATCATCGACCTTGACTGTTTCCCGCTCTGACGCAAAGCGCACTGGGACACAAGTGTGTGTGTGTGTGTGCCCACACACACACACACACACACACACACACAAATACACACAAACAACATGTACACACACACAAACAACATGTACACACACAAACAACATGAACACACACACACACAAATAAACAAATACACGCACTGGAGGGGTTGCGAAAAGGGAGGACACAAAAACAAAGAGGGGGAGAGAGAGAGTGAAAAACAGACAGACTGCGCGGAGCTGCGAGGCATCACATTAGCACACACTGGCCTCCATTTTGTCTCCTGTGGTCTTCGTCAGGGCTGCCTTTTTACCAGTTGGGAACCATTAGAAACAGAAAACTGACGCCTGTCAGTTCCAAGCACCCCTAGGTACAGTCCTAGTGTTAATCATGTTTTTATATATATATATATATATATATATATATATATATATATATATATATATATCGATATATTTCTCTATATATGCATAGCATTCATATGTATGTATATATATATATATATATATATATATCTCGATATATATATATATATATATATATATATATATATTTCTCTATATATGCATAGCATTCATATGTATATATATATATATATATATATATATATATATATATATATATATATATATATCAATTGTAATGAGATGACTTTACATTTGCAGTTGCATTTGAAAAGTAGCTTCACTACTTATTACTTTACTTTCCCGTTTTGGCAAACATGAGAACAAAAATGAAGTGGTCAATGAAAAATATAAAAAGGTCACTTTATCCCACACAATTAAAACAGAAATGCACTTACGCGGCGGTGACACATGCTGTTGCTTTATGTGGTCCAAAGGCTGAATGAACCTGATCTTTTTCGCAAGCTATGACATCGTAAGTGTGTCTTCCTCTCACCCTCTTGCAGGCAAGAGCAGCCTTCTCAAGTTTTAAAGTAATGCTGTTTATCCAGTGCACCGTCATTCCTAAGTAACTCTTGTTGTTGGCGAACCAATTGTCCGCGGTGGTGGACACATGATTCAGGGAGGACTGAAATTATTTTGAGCTTCGATTCCATGTCGGTATAAAACACTTGTTAAGGTAATGGGAAAATGTTTTCCTGTCGGATGTTGGCTGGCGAGTCGCGGGTAATTTATCTATTTTTTTCTAAATTTGGGGCGAATCAATAGTCGGCAGGGGAAGAATGTCTTCTACAATGAACCCTGCAACCAGCCTGTCTTTCTGTGTCACCTGCTTCTGCGCACCAACACTTGAACACTCCTTCGCACAAGCAGCTACGTCACTCAAATCGATCGCTATGGCAACGTGCCGCGGAAAGCAGGAGCTGCAGACACACAGGCAGCACGGATGCACCCACCACAACAGATCAGAACTTTACACGCAGGCAAACACAGCTTGTGTAACGCAGGAAAGCGCGTTACTATAGTCTAGCAAAGTTGTGTTACCGATATTTTAAATGTAATGCGTTACTTTACTTCGTTACCCAAAAAAGTAATATCGTTACTGTAAAGCATTACCCTCAACACTGGTATAGGAGTGTATGTGAGAGATAATGGTAGCGTATGTGAGAGAGTATAGTAGTGTATGTGAGAGAGTATAGTTGTGTATGCAAGATAATATAGTAGTGTGTGTGAGAGAGAATAGTATTGTGTTTGAGAGAGTTTGATTGCAACGGAAGTGAATTTGTGGTCATTACAATTGAACCACGACATGGAGGCGCCAGAAGCTACCGCCTCTTCTGTCAGCCAATCAGGAACTGAGGAATCAAAATCCCTTCCGTATCATTCAAACTCTCTTCCGTTTCATTCAAACTCTCACACACACTACTATACTCTCTCACACATACTACTATAGTCTCTTGCATAAAATCTATACTGTCACACACTACTATACTCTCTTACATACACTACTATTCCCTCTCTCACACACTACTATACTCTCTTGCATAAACAACTAGACTCTCTCACACACACTACTATATTCTCTTGCATAAACAACTACGCTCTCTCACATACACTACTATACTCTCTCACATATACTACTATACTCTCTCACTTACCCAACTACTGTATATGCTCTCTCACACACTTCATTGGCTGCCAGTTTCGTCCAGGATCAATTTTAAAATTTTGGTTTTAACGTTCAGAGCTTTGCATGGCCAGGCTCCGCCTTACATCAGTGATCTGATCCAGCCTTACACCCCAACTCGGGCTCTGAGGTCTGTGGATCAGAATCTGTTGACGTTGCCACACACTCGTTTCCGGACCAGAGGAGACAGATCCTTCCAGGCTGTTGCTCCCAGGCTCTGGAACGATCTTCCGCTCTCTCTGCGTTCGATGGAGTCTGTTGACTCCTTCAAAAAGCAACTAAAGACCTATTTGTTTGCTCATGCTTTTGCTTAGCTGTATTGGGGCTGCTATGTTTGTCACCTAGTTGTCTTGGCCTTTTAAACTTAAATTTGTATGTACTTCTTAACTGTGTATTGTTATTGTTTTTGTTTTAACTGTGAAGCGCTTTGTGACCCTGGTCTGTGAAAGGCGCTGTACAAATAAAGCTTACTTACTTACTTACTTACACTACTATACTCTCTCACATACACTACTATTCTCTCACATACACTACTATTCTCTCTCACATACTCTATACTCTCTCACAGTCGGTCGATTTGAACCGACCGACCCCAGTACGTAGACCAGGGGTCTTCAACCTTTTCCCGGCCATGGACCCCCAAACTGACGGAGAGATGGAGCGGGGACCCCCTACTTATATATTGTGTAAAATTGTGTTTCATATTAAACTATCCTTCTTCTTAATTGAAGGAGCAGGCAGAGAAAAGCTCTCTCCATCGGATCAAAAGTGTCCATGTAAACGCGGCTAATGTGTTGGATTCATGTTAATGTGTAGTTAAAGACATTTCGATTTGTGGAAACAATTAGGGGGGGGAATATAAAAAAAATGTCTAATCAACAAAAACTTTCGCGACCCCCCTGCAGTACATCCGCGGACCCCCTAGGGGTCGAGGACCCCCTGTTGAAGAACTCTGACGTAGACGGTTCAGCAGAGTCCATTGCCGGCGTGGAAGATCGTCTCCTGTGGCTCCATCTCCTGGATCCAAGATGTAGTGGTGGATTTGGGTTGGCCCAGCCCTCTCCCACTCCTGCTTCCAAGCTGCTGCCAGCCATCCATCTTTTGACAGGTCCTCAGTGGTGGAACGGAGCAACTCTTGTGCCGCCTTGTTGTAAGGGTGGCGGGACTTGAGTCTGCTCAGAGGAGCTGCTGTCTCTGTGGTGTTATGGAGGATGTGCCAGTCATGCTTCCGTGCTTTCCTTGCCAGGGCGAGAGTGGCAGCCTCTCGTCGTAGGCCAGCCGGTGCGATTCCTGCAAGGACTGGCAGCAGGACGATAGGGGTAGACTTCAGGCATCCAGTGATGATCCGGAGGGCGTTGTTGATAGCCACATCCACCTTTTTTGCGTGTGGACTTCTGCTCCATACTGGGGCACAGTACTCCGCTGCTGAAAAGACCAGGGCTTGGGTGGATACCCGTAGTGTCTTGGCAATGGCTCCCCAGGTTGTGCCAGCGAGGCGACGGATCAGCGCGACCCTTGATATTGTCTTTGCCTGGACATCTTCGAGATGTTGTTTGAAGGTCAGTGTCCGGTCCAGACGCACACCAAGGTATTTAGGGGCTTGCTGGGACTCCAGGCGCTTGTGGTCAGTGTATACCTCCAGTTCCCTCTTGGCGTCTCTGTTGCAGAGATGGTATGCTGCTGTAACAGTCTTGCCGGTGCTGAGTTGCAGGCGCCACTTTCGTAGGTAGGCTACTAGGATGTCCATGTCTTGGTTGAGACAGTCTTCCAGTGCCTTCCATGTGGGTCTTCTCAGCATGATTGCGAGATCGTCTGCGTAGCCGTACTTTCTGGATGCTGTATCTGGTAGATCATAGATGTAAATATTAAACAGCATCGGAGAAAGGACCGAGCCCTGTGGGACACCGTTCCGTAGTCTTCTTAGCCTGCTGCGCTGGCCATCGCTGGTCTGTAGGACAAACCGGCGGTTGGACAGCGTCTACAAGATGAATTTCCTCAGCAGCTTCAGGTGAAGTCCGCGGTGCCAGACGGCGGTCAAGTCCAGGTACACTACCCCAGCTTTCTCATTATCCTGGAAGCTGTCCTCGATGTCTTGAGACAGAAGTGTAACCTGGTCCACTGTGGACCTACCGCGATGGAAACCGGCCTGTTCCTGTGGAAGCTGTGGGTCAATCACTGGCTCAATGCGGCAGTGGATCATTCTTTCCAGGATTTTAAATGGAACACAGAGCAGCGATATGGGTCGGTATGCCTTGGGGTCTTCCGCAGGTTTGTGTGGCTTTGGCAGGGCGATTACAGAAGCACGGCGCCAGGTCTTGGGCAGCTTGCATCTCTGGTAGCAGGATGAGAAGAATGCACAGAGCCGGCTGGATGTTATTGTGCTCTGGTGCATAACAAACTCTGGGTGGATGTTGTCACGTCCTGGAGCTTTGCCTGGCTTGAGTTTGCTCATGGCCTTACTGAGTTCGTCTGCTGTGAATTCTCCTGAGAGGTTGGAATCTGCACTGGCCACCCTGGAGAGGGAAGTCACCTCCTGCATTATCAGACGGGCAACATCTTTGTCTGCGTCTGGGAAGGGACCGTTCTTCAGGAGCGCGGACGCGATGGCATCTGCTGTGACTGAGCAGCTTGGGGGCTTTGTGCATCTGCCTGTTAGCTGGTTGATGGTTTGCCACGCCTTCCGACTAGAGTGGGTAAAGTCAATTGACTCAACAACTTCAGTCCATCTGTCTCTGCGTGTGGTGTCCAGTCTCTAGAGCAGTGCTTCTGCAGTCGCATCCACATCTTCCCTGGAGCTAGCCCTCTGGTGGGCGCTCAGGAGGCGGCTGCACTCCTCGTCCCAGCCAGGGATGTAGTTCCTGTTGTAGCCGCGTGGGATGGTCTTTTTTGCTGCTCCTAGGAGGACCTTACAGTAGGCTTCATAGGCGGCGTCCAGGTTGGCTGCATCAGGTTCTGGCAGACTAGCCATCCTTCTTTCTGTCTCCTGAGCGAATGACTCCCAGTTGGCCTTTCGAAAGTTCCATCTTTTGACAGGTTTCCCTGGTAACGGTTGCACCAGTGATGGGACTTTATTGATGGACGGTCGGTGGTGTGAGCGGGGAAACCTGTCTAGGACGCGTCTCTCCGGTTTCGGGTCATTGCTCCGGCACACCGAAGGCCAGGTCCGGGTTGGTAGAGGTGTTCCAGCGTACAGAGAAGAAGCTTGGCGGCTCCTTGGGGTCGTACAGTAGCAGGGCATCGGTGTTGGAGGCTTATTCACTCAGCGCCAATCCGTTTGATGTTGTGTAGTTGTAACCCCAATCTGTGTGTTGACAGTTGAAGTCACCTGCGTAGATGGCGGGGGCAGTTATGGATGGGAGTGACGTAGCAGACAGCTCTGATGGTGGGGGCTTATATACGTTGATGACTGAAGTTTCCTGGATTTTAGTAACCAGCCACTCGATGTTGGAGCCTGCTGGGGATTGGCTAGTGGCTGACCAGGTTAGTTCAGTCCTCACGAAGGTTGCCACTCTGTGCTGCTTGCTGTGAATGGACCCAGCGAGATGGAAACCTGGCATCTTGAGGATGTTATTGTTAGTGCAGTGTGTCTCCTGCAGGAGTACAACCGCTGCCCCATTGGAATCAGCCAGGTGACGTACGATTTCGAGTTTGGCGGTGGTGAGGCCCTCGACGTTGAGTTGGAGCACTGGAAGACCACGGTTTTCGACGGTCGGGATGACCGTGCGTCCTGAGTGGGGCGCTCCTCCGTTCCTTGGCCTGCCAGCTCTTTGTTTGGTTGGTGACATTCGTTTCACAAGTTGGTCTTGCACCATCTCTTGTTACTCACAGGGGAGGCCGCGTGAAGGCTGTCGTCTTCTCCCCACTATACACTCTCATGCATACATGTAAAGGAAGTATAATAGTGTGTCTTTGAGTATACTGGTGTATATGCAAGATTATAATAGTGTGTGTAAGACCAAGTATGAATTCTGTCCCAGGCGGCCCCTCATACTTACCTGCGCGTGTGTCGATGGCGGAGCCGTTATGTTTAAAAACATAACGTCTTAGCTCGGCGAGTGTGTCGCTGCCTTTGTCTTGACGTACGGTGTGTGTGCGTGCATCTGTGGGTGTGTGTGTGTGTGCGCGCTTCCGTCTATGTGTCGCTTCATTTGTCTTCACGTGCGGTGTGTGTGCGTGCGAGTGATTGTGTGTGTGTGTGTGTGTGTGTGTGTGAGCATGCGTCACCCGCCTTCGGGTCATTGCCTCACAGCGTCATGATTTATGCACTTAGGGAAATACAGCTTCCACAAGTGTATATTGATGTCGCGATGGATGTCTATGAAGGATCTTACATCCAAGTCATTTGTGGTGACACCCTAACTGATCCCATTCAGCTGGATGTTGGTATTAAAACAGGATGCCCCTGGAGTGTGGTGATTTTCATCCTAGCAATCAATCACTGGATCAAGTGGATGCGCCAGTGCGCACCTGAAGGAGTCAGGTCACCTCATCCAGTGCAGGGATATGCTGATGATGTAGAGATCTCATCACGGGACGAGAGCGTAATGCACTCAATGCTCCACCGCACTGAGGAGTTCATACAGTGGTCAAGATTGGAGGTAAAACACACCAAATGTGCTGCGATCTATGAGAGGAGGAGCGGTGGAAATCGGTGGTATCAAGCCAAATCTGACAGACCCCCGTCCTTCACAAAAATGCATAACCCAAACCGCGTCTACTCAAGGCATGAAACATACCCATATCTAGGCCATAAATTCAATGTCGCTGGCGACTGGGAAGAACAGGTCAAAGAGCTGACTAATGACTACACTGTCAGACTCGACCTCATCGATTCATCCCCCCTCCCGATTCTAATGAAACTCCAGGCAATCAGAGAAGTCGCTCTTTCAAAAATCCAACACCTGTTTGCAAACATCCATATACCTCAGAACGTCCTCACAGAGATGACAAACAAGACGGTGAGCCTGGTGAGGAAATGGCTTGGCTTAAACACCCACTCGACCCGTGACATCATCTTCCAAGCCCGCGGAGATGGAGGTCTCGGAGTCCCAAACATTGAGTGGGTCTACACCGCCACCAGAACCAACCACCTCCTCAAGATGCTCAAGTGCAATGATGTGACAGTCCGGGAAATGGCCCGTGAATCACTCCTCCTGCATATGCAGCGACGCAAAATCCCACCTGCGAAGAAGAATGAGCGGCAATTCCTCGGATTCTAAATAAAAGATAATGGAAAACTGGACATCAGAACTGCAGGCTTTGTTGTGCGGTCAGAATGGATGGATCTCAATGACCTGTGCCACCGCTCAGGAATAAATCTGAAGTGGGCGGGGCCCGATGGTACACCTGTTGCACTGAACTCATTAATGTATGCACGACCTTTGAACAGGAAGATGGGCAACACGAGCTGTCAATCAAAACAGTGAGAGCCACAATGCTATGAATGAAAGTAGAAGAGAGTGCACAGCATTGGACTAGCTAAAGCCTGCAGGGCAAACTGGCACTGCTACCCTTTGCAAACCACTCTGTGTCCTACCCTATCCTCTCAAACACGACCATTGAAGAGGACGTCTTTATCTTTTGCATTAAGGCGCGCTTACAGGTATTGCCAACAAAATACAACCTGGCAATCTGGTATCCGTCACAACACAACCCACACTGCATCCTACATCCCACCCCAGACAATAAAGAGACAATGACTCATATCCTAAACGGCTGTAGCTTCTACAAAGGACTGTACATCGCCAGACATGACCGTCTGGTGGACTTGGTCTCACAAGAACTCAGACAAGTACAGGACAGAACAACACACATGTATAAGCACAGCACTGTGAAATTGAACTGGTTTGATCATAATTGTACTGATAACAACATACTGTGTAACATCCCAAACACCCCAGACATTGTTTTCATTAACCAAGCCAGAAAATCAGTTACCATCTTTGAAATAGGCTGTGCGTTTGATCTGTATATGGATACTTGCTTCACATCCAAGTTCATGAAATACCAGCCATTGGAAGAATGTATCACAGCTCTAGGATATAACTGCCAATAAATCATACTTGTGTTCGGAAGTCTGGGGCATGTACACAAACTTGTGCTCCGAGGTTTGCAGATAGGTGGACTGCAAAAGGCTGATGCGAAAAGAGTTCTAAAATTCTGCTCAGTCTCAGCGACCATAGGCAGCCTCCACATCTGGAAAAGACGTTGTGTTGTCTATCCCTGAATGCCATTGCCAGGCGTCTCTGACCCTCCTGGGCTCATGAAATTGGTGCCCTGGTCAGTGAGAATCTCTTTCGGGATTCCCGTCCGCGATATGACATGAAACAACGCCACGAACACAGCACACGACTTACATGTCCCTACCGGTCGTGCCCGCACCCCCATAGTCCCCCTAACAGCCTGTGGAAACCCAGCCCAATCCAACCCAAGAATCAAGGGATGCATGAGGCTCGAACTAACCTCCGCCTTAACACTATGCTTTTTCCCCCCACAACGAATTTCGATAGGGACCAAAGGGTTCCCCTATTAACCACAAAGCAGGCACATAAATACAAACACTCCCTGATTGGCCTGAGTGCTGACACCTGCTCGCACTTAGGTCCAACCCCCCCAATCCGGTGCGCTCCCAACCTGCCCATACTCCCCCTGCAGGCCAGACGTCACACGTCCCCCCACAGCCATATTGTCATATGCCATGCTTTAACCTCAGCTAAACCATCATCATTTCATCTCTACTCCTCTGCATGCTTAAGCATTTTGCACATTCAGTGTCTGGTTAGTTTTCAGATTGAAACCTTCTAATTAATGTTTTAAAAAAAAAAAAAACAACAACTTTGTTTTGCTTGTAGATCCAAATAAAATAATTTAAATCTGTGTCTGTGTGTGTGTGTGTGTGTGCGCATTCGTCACGCGTCACGCCGGTAAGCAGCACGCCGGTGTGCCGCACCAACAAACATACAAAATATAACATCTCGCCCCTTGTAACTGCCATTGTTAACTCATTGGCTGCCAGCCATTTTCAGTGCAGAGAGCCCCATACTGCCAAGCGTTTTATAGCATTTTGACTGATTTCCAAAGACCCACGGAACAGTGAGTTCTATGACTATGTAAAACACTGAAACCACCAAAAGACAGAGTAGAGTCTCTTCTTTCATCAGGAACAAACCGTTTGTTTCTACCTTTTTCCGTTCTTTAGTTATCGGCAGTAGAACATACGTTGGTTTCACCAAAAACACCTGTTTTTGACCAAAAATGGAGAAAACAAGCTTTTTGTGAAAATAAACTTTTTTTGCTTTAGTGACCCCTTCAAAACCTGAAAAGTGGTTTCCCTCCATAAAACAGCAAAAACAACATTGAGAAAGGTATTTTGACAGGACAATAATAATTTATTTGCAAATATATAACCAATATATACAATATATACAATATATACAAAATATTCTGTATGTTGTCGCTGCTAGATCGAATCCTGTGTGTGTGTATGTGTGTGTGTGTGTGTGTGTGTGTGTGTGTGTGTGTGTGTGTGTGTGTGTGTGTGTGTGTGTGTGTGTGTGTGTGTGTGTGTGTGTGTGTGTCCACCCCTACACTAAATAGTTCAGCTCAGTGTGGTAAGCTGTGAAAGACTCCCCTGCGTGCAAGGGGACACGACAGGACTGACACCACATTTTTGTCTCGCTGCGCAGACCCCTGCGAGCACAGATCCTACACCTCCTTGCTGGTCTCCCCTTCTTGCTGGTGGGCATCAGGTGTCTGAGTTTGTGTCTGCTTAGCCCTCCGTCTAGCCTGCTCTCTGGGTCAGTGTTATATGGTGCTCTCGGAGTACGTCGGCCTTCCTCCAAGTCCCAAGACCCCTCAGCCCCCACACCTGCCACTTCCTCCTCCTCCACCTCCTCCTCCTCACACCCCCCCACATGTCGCTTTACTGTCCAGGACTTCACTACCCCGCGAATGAACTCCAAGAGGGTTTTACACTCCCCTGGGTTTCTGGCTCGGTAGAGGACATAGGCGTTAAACATGCATAGTTGGAAGAGATAGGCTACAAACTTCTTTGACCAGTTCAGCGATCTTCGGATGAAGGGATAGTATGCAATATTTTGGTCCAACTTGTCTACCCCATTCATGGATGCATTGTATGCAACAACACACTCTGGCTTGAGCTGAGCAACCTTGTCTCTGTTTCCCCTCCTCCACACTTCAACCCACTGCATGCTATCTTGGTGGCAGGTAGTCACCATCCTCACCAACCGTTTGTCCTGCCATGCTACCACCATCACCCTCTCATTGTGCCGCACAACTTTTTCCCCCACCCCCAAGTCAGTCTTTGTCATCTCGCTGATGATCTGAGGTTCCCCCCTATGTTTCCTCAGTGTTCCACAGACGTTGGTTTGCACTCCCAGTAAATGTTCACACAGTGCTACAGAATTGTAGAAGTTATCCATGAACAATGTATAACCATGACCTGGTAGACGATCAAGGAGAGAGAACACTATCTCTGGCAGAGTACTAGCTTCCCCAACATAAGGACGCATATTGAAGCAGTACCCTGTGGCAGAGTCACATAGTATGTAGGATTTGATTCCATACTTCACAGGCTTTTGTGGGTTATACACCCTGAAAGACAGGCGCCCCCGCCACTGCATCATACCCTCATCAATGCAAATGTTTTGGCCTGGTTGATACATCTCCTTGAACTTTTCCACAATGTAATCCAACACTGGGCGAACTTTGTACATTTTGTCAGATGCATCCTGTGATGCATTATTGTTGAAATGAAGGAACCTCCATATTATCTGAAATCTGTTCCTTGGCATAGTCTTGCCGAAATGGGGCGTGGCATCTACCTCATCAACACTCCAGTACATTTCAAGGCTAGGCTTTTTGATGTAACCGGTGAGAAAACTTGAGTCCAAAGAAAGTTTTCAATTCTGGGACTGACACTGGTTTCCATGCATGTCCTCTGCTATATGGCAGATTGTCAGGGTGTGCTTCAAAATATTGACTTGCGTATAGGTTGGTCTGATCCACAGTAAATTATAGAAATATATAAAATTACCATAAAACATCTATTTTTATTGCTGCGGTGTGATGTGAAGAATATTTTTTTTTACCTTTCTTCTTCCCTTTGCCAATAGGAGTCGGAGCTCTGCTGGATGCACGACCTGTAAATTATAGAAAAATACACAAATAGCCTACAATAAAAACATCTATTTTTATTGCTGTGGTATGATGTGAAGAATACATTTTTTTACCTTTCTTCGCTTTGCCAACAGGATTAGGAGCAGTGGGAGGGGGAGGGCGAGTGGGAGTGCGAGCTCTGCTGGACGCACGATCTGTAAATTGCAACATTGTATCAGTAGGCTACTGGCAACACATATTAGCTACAGTAACAAACTACTGGGACTAAATTGCGTTCATGTGACGGACTGAAGGAGGAGAGAAGGGGAAAAGTTAACTCTTACCTCCCTCACGTCTTCCTGGAGACGTGTCCGGGGATGAGGCTCTGCTGTTCCCGGTTGACGGCAACCACTCATCTGACGAATCCGGGTCGGGTTCGCTGAATTCATCACCTGATGATTCGGAGGTGTCTTCTGAAATACGCCGTGTAGGCCTGCTCTGTCTACTTGGCCCGGGTGTTTCGTCAGAGGCTTTATCGCAACCAACCGCAACACTGAGACGCATACTCTGTTTGAGTGTTAGCTGTCGGAAATTTCGCTTACGTTTCGCCATGCTCACTTACTTAACCCATTAGGCTACTGTTTCCGCATCTCTGATCCAATTTGGCACAGCGCCCCCGCCCACCTGGCGGCTCAGTTCAGTAGTACATTCTCTGTTTACAAGCCTGATTTTTTGTGACAAGGTGCTCCAGATCGCTCCCCAGCCCGCCCCGTTGAAAAACTTAATTGACGTCTATAGACGTCATTGGCAGTCAACGGTTGTATTTAAATTGACGTCTATAGACGTCATTGGCAGCCAATGAGTTAATGCAGCAGAGAAAGATATGCTTTAGACATTAGTACCTAACATTTGCCTAGTCACAGTGCTACGGATCGCCTTCAAACAAGCCCTGGCCAGTGGCCGCATCTACAAACAACTGAAGCAAACCCATGACCCCGTCCTGCAACCACCGTCGGACGGTGAAGACCCCCCCGTGGATTTTAACAACTACATGCGCCAACTTCAATGGTCATGAATGGACAATGTTCGAGACTCATAAAAGACAATTCAGGAAATCATTGGATACCAAACTACTCCAAGAAAGAGCTTACTTTGTCTGCTCCGGCGATCAAGCCAAGTGGAGTAAAGTGGCATCAATCCTAACCGGAGTATTCTTCCAAAATGGAATATTCCGCAAAGGAATTGACAACGGGGGAAGAGTTTGGATTACCACTCCTGAAATACGCGACACGGATTCTAAAAAAGTTTCCATTGAGCGACATCCAACAGAGTTTACACCGGCTTCCATTACTTCCTGGATTTGAGAAACAGTTGATCTACGTGAAAGACATCCAACCATCGCTCAGCAGAGGGGAAGCAGACGAAAACCACAAACGCCAAAGGACAGTAAGCAGAGACAAACTGTCATACCTGTGGCAGCACTGCAGGTCCAAAGCTATTGACATAATTCTAAATATTAGCATGTTTCCCTCCCCCCGCCAACTGTCAATGATACGTTTAGCGTACTTTATGGCCAAATGTCAATCACCCCCGACCAAAACGCTGACCCCGCCCCCTTGGTCAACAAGCATTGAGACAGTTATCCCAGATTATTATCCATCCACTGCACAAATTCACTTTTGAAGATAACAGTGCCAGTGGATACGATGGGGTGACATATGAGACCATCAAAGACAGAAATCCCCAGTCCACCCAAATACTAACATATTTATCTAACACCTGTTTGATTAATGTAAAGCTTCCAGGATCATGGAAGGGGGCCCTCATCCATAGAATACCTAAGAAAGACAACATTCCAAGCGACCCCTCCACATTGAGAGACATCTCTCTCCTTCCCACAGCTACAAAATCTTCATGAAATGTCTGCTTGGCCGCGTCCTCCCATGGCTTGTGGACACAGGCATCCTCTCACCCAAACAAAAACCTTACATAGACAGATGGTATGAACAAGCATGTGTTCTGCCTTTGGGGTTGATGATTCATGTCAACTTTACGCTGTATTCCTACATTTTAGAGATACCTTTGGAATACTATCCCACAAAATGATGCTGAATGCACTGGAGGAGATCCATCTACCTCAGCCCTTTGTAGACATCATAACGAATGTATATAAGGGATCTTTTTCTCCAGGTGATCTGTGAACACCAACTCACAGAGCCCATTCCGCTCCAGGTTGGGATTGAAACAGGCTGCCCCTGGAGTGCGATGAACTTCATCCTTGCCATTAACCAGTGGCTCAAGTGGCTCTGTCAGTGTGCACCATGATATCAGATCCCCAAACCCTGTTCAGGGTTACGCTGACGATGTCGAGGTGTCCTCCAGAGACGAGAGTGTTATGCACAACATGCTGGCCAGAACAGATGAATTTCTTCACTGGTCAAAGCTGGAGGTGATGCACACCAAGTGTGCAGCTCTTTATGAGCGACTCAGCGGTGGCAACTGCTGGTATAAAGCCAAATCTGACAAACCACCCTCCTTCACAATAATGGGACAGCCTATCAGGGTCTACTCACACCACGAGTCATACGCCTTCTTGGCCATAAAATCAACATTACGGGTGAGTGGGGGGAGCAGGCACAGGAGCTATGTAGTGCCTATAAGAAAGGAATCGATCTAATTGATTCCTCCCCACTCCCTGTAGTCATGAAACTGGACGCTATCAGAGAGGTGACCCTAGAAAAGGTACAACACCTCTTTGCAAATGTCCACATCCTGCAAACTGTCTTACGGGACATGAACAATAAAACAGTCCAGGCTGTCAGAAAATGGCTAGGGCTGAACTCACACTCTACCCGGGATCTCATCTTCCTCTCACATAAAGAGGGGATCCTAAAGCTGGGTGTCCCAAACGTGGAATGGGTATACACTGCTAACAGGCTGACACACCTCATCAGCATTCTCAACAATGATGATGCCAGTGTCAGAGAGCTTAACAGAGCTTCCCTCCTGCTGAACCTCAGGAAGAGGAAGGTCCCTCTGGCCAAAGCAGGCCAGGACAGCTTCCTAGGCTTTAGGAGGAAAAGCAGTGGAAAACTGGACACACAAGCTGCAGGCTTAGGGGTTCGGTCAGACATGCCGGACCCGAATGATCTGTGCAACAGAATGACAGTCAAACTGGAATGGACACAACACAACTCACACACAGCACCACAGGCATCTGATGCAGTTGAAACCGACCCTTCTGTAACCGCAGAGGCTACTGTATACCGCAACGAGGTACAACACATACTACAGAACCCAACAGCATGGACCTAGGCTACCAATGCAAGCTAATAGTGTTTATTTTTGGCAGCTTGGGGCATGTCCACAACCGTGTTTTCGGTGGGTTAAGGCTGGCAGTCTGGCTCAGGAGATGTTTTTTGTACCCTTGAAGAAAGATCTCATCTCTGAAATATTTGAATCCTGTCTCTTGTAATGTGATTGGTGGATTCAAATAAATAATTAAAATGTATGAGTGTGTGTGTGAGTGCGTTTCCATGTATGTTCGTGCGCATGTGCGTGTGTATGCGGTGTGTGTATGCGGTGTGTATGTGCGTGCTTATGGTGTATGTATGCTTGCTGTGTGTGTGTGTGAATGGCATGCTGCTTGGCACATGCTCAGATGAGTAGCTTGAGTAACTGGTGCGACAGGCCTGCTATTATAGTAGTAAGATATATTTAAAGCTATTTATCTTTATACATATATATATATATATATATATATATATATATATATATATATATATGATGCTATTTATCCTTGTATACATATATGAATACATATAATGCTATTTCTTTTATATATATATACTGTATATATTTTGAAAACATGCATTGAATTACGGAGCTTTAATTCAGTAAGATTAGCGCTAATTTGATCTGTATTTGCGGTTTGTTTATATGGGACTTAATTAGTTTTAATTCACACATTCATGTCACAAATTGTTAATTCAAGAAAGGACTGAACAGGCTTTTATGAATGAAAAAAACACATGGAAACATAAAATGACACATCACATTATTATTAATTTCACAGATTTAAGATGAATATGGTTTTATTATTTCTTTGTTTGTTTCTCTTTCAAAGACAATCTGTGCAACGGAAAGTTCCACAAGCACCTGCAGGACCTGTACGCCCCGCTGGTGGTGCGCTACGTGGACCTGATGGAGTCCTCCATAGCCCAGTCCATCCACCGCGGCTTCGAGAGGGAGTCCTGGGAGCCTGTCAAGTGAGACGCGCTCTGTTTCCTCTGAACCGTTCCTCCAGGCATCCTGGTGCCGCTTCACATGGTCTTAACCCTCATGGGGGGTCTGCTGCTTCACTGCACCAGGGGCGCAGGAAGTAGAGTTCTCTGCTGGGTTAGACCAGGACCCGGCCCTGGTTCATAAAGGAGCTGATCCAGCAGACCCATAATGAGTGTTGATGGTCCCCTGTGAGTCAATGACCCGGGCCCTGCTTCATAGAGGAGCAGGAGGTCTAAAGTAGCCTACATATCAGAGTCAAGCATTAGTATTCCGCTGAGGCCCTGCAGTCCAAGGCCCCACTGGATAGCACCTATTTATGACTCTGAGTTGGTATCTGTCTCAAAGAGACTTTAGCGCGCATCCTTGGCATGATCTTGGCATCTGTTATCCACCCTAAACCAAGGGCTCGCTCAAGGAGCCGCACCCACTGGCTTCTTCCAAGCACGCTAAATTTATCCCGACATTGTTAATGAGATTTCTGACTCGCGGCTGCTCCGAGACAACAAGTAGAGTCGGGATACAGACGAGTGTACTGCATGTGGATCGTAGAGGAATGGCCTCTTCTTGTTTCATGACCATACGTTGCTTGATTTGTAGCTCTGTGCTGGTTGTGTGAGTTCAAATGTTTTTATTTGAGTAATGCACAGCCTGCTTCATTGGAATAATCCAGAGCTCTTATATATCGATGTTTCCATAAATATACTTTTCAGGGTCTAAAGTAAACATTTGACCAAATCGTCTGTACACATGTTAATGAACGTGCAGGATCCTGATATTGAGGAATTAGCCCTGCTATGTTTAGATAGCACAATTAAGAGCACGCGGCACATCTCTACAATTCCCTTTAAACATTATTTATGACTCTTGCAAATCTCGAGTGAAACCTCTTCTGCAGTGACAACAGGAGAGGTGTGAAAACAGCTTTCCACATCCACAGCAGACATCCCGCCTCCTGTGGAGTGTGACCATGGTGCCACAGCTCGCTCTGCTGAGCGATGCGCTGAGGCAGACGTGTGCACACAGACCTGGTGGAACACAGGGCCACATTCCCGGGCTTCAGGGCCTGCTTCAGGACCCCAAACTGTCTGCTGTTCCCGACGAGGGAAATATGTAGATGGCAGCAGCACAGAGCCAGCTCTAATACTGTATACTTTAATACCAGGTTTAAAGATCAGGTGGTTTGTTAGTCAGCCAAACCCAATTTCGAGGAGACGTGCAAAAGGTGTTGAGCGGTAGGAATGAATATGGAAGGAGTCGCATGGATCCGGCTTTCTATTGCCAACATTCAAGCTGGAAGCCAAGCTTATGCCAATGTGACAGCATGGGGCTTACAGGAACGAGAAGAACAATCACATTCTTCTTTTGGCTAGAGCTAGAGTAGACTCGAAGAATCACATCAGTTTACTGTGATGTGTGGGCCTCCCCTTCTGCCCCTCAGCCGGCGCTTTGTCTCGCTCTGGTGAGGAACGATGTTTCAATGGACTGCTTCCACCTCTAGCTCGTTTGGTCTGACATCAAGCTACATTAGCTAACAACCAGTGCTTCCACTTACCCCCTCCCAGCTCTTCAGGAACCTGGTTTATCTGACTCTCAATCTCTGCCAGTGTTTTATTGCCTATGGCGTTGATGCCTCCATATGTATACAGACAAAGTATACCCTGCCAATATTGTCTGTTAGCTCTCTTCATGATATTTACAGTTTTTTCCGCCCTATAAGGCGCAATTAAAAGCCTTTAATTTTCTCAAAAAACGACAGTGCGCCTTATAATCCGGAGCGCCTTATATGGGGAACACACGAACACTTAGAAGGCAAACACACGTTCACCAAGACGGGGAGACAGCGCCGGGCAACTTAAGCCACTATCTGCCAATGGATCGTGGATGCCTGGGCTGATATATCAGTCTCAACTGTGGTCCGAGCTTTCACAAAGGCAGGAATAATCACTGAACTGCTAGGTAGCAGCAGCGACACTGGCTCGGATAATGACGTGAGGGAGCCGGGCATGTTGGATGCCGTAGACTCGCCCAACTGTTCAATTCGGACACTGAAGAAGAAGAATTCGAGGGATTAGTGGACGGGGAATGAACTGAAAAAGTGAGCTTTACGTGTTATACGTAACTGAACAAGGCTGGGAGATATTCACATTAACGTTTGAACAACGTTGAGTTATTGTGAATGCACTTCGTGTAAAACATAGTTTTATACGTATAAAACATAGTTTTATACGTAAGTTAAACAATTTCGAGAGTGACTATATTGTTAATGCACTAACATTTGATTTAATGGTATCAGACTGTTTCTTTTACTACGTGTTTATGAATCAGGGAAAAGTTTCCCTTCACGTTTGGGAGAAGAGTGAACAAGGCTTGGAGATATTGTTAATCTGCACATTAACGTTTGAACATCGTTACCATGGGAGTGAACGGAGTTGTCAGAACGCTTAATAAAGGTTGACTTTATCTGACTGTTTTGTTGACATTCCCTTTAGCACAGCTCGGTGCACCCTATATATGAAAACAGTTCTAAAATAGGCCATTCATTGAAGCTGCGTCTTATAATCCGGTGCGCCTTACGTATAGTGCGGAAAATACGATACTCAAACCTCACATCCTGCTAGTCAGCGAAAGATATACCTTCCCAAACACAGATTAAAATATCTACTTCCAACATCGGACAAATCAGTGGATCGCATAAACCTCCATGTTAAATGTTTAAGATGGATTTATACTCATCAAGGAAATGTGAAATATTCAAATATTTGGTTTCAGTAGTGGGCCCAGGATTTACCAACAGATTTTTAACAACAGATTTTTATCAACGGAGGTCAGTTTGTGTTATGGGCTTATGGCTTTGTGTTTTTCATCTAAGTGATGGGCTTAGATGAAAAACATTTTTAAAAGTTAGGCAATCTACTGTCGGATCAGTATGAGGTCAGAGAAGGTAATCACAGACACACAAATCCCCCCCCAAAAAGCATCCAAAGGGGATAGCCTGGGATGCCATGAAGGGCAGAACAACGTCCTCATTGTACCAGTACTAGTCCCAGTCAGCCCAAGGCCATGGATCACTTCCCCCGCTGCTAAACTATCCCCAACAAACAATCAGCCCACATCACACCGACTGTAGTCAGCTCCGGTGTCAGCAGTCAGCCCAATGAGCGATGAGCAATGATGACAATATCCAGTATCACTGCCCTCCAATAGGTCAACATACAGCTGAACAAAACCTGAACAACCTTATGCTATTGTACCACAAATTGTTAACTTATTATGCTTTAAAAAGTGATGGGGACAAAATCAGCTATTTCAGAAAGTGGTGTCCCTAGCATCCCCAGTGTATATTTCACCTATGAACACCTTTATTATGATCATGATAATGATGATTATGGCATAATTAAACCTCCACCATTCATGGACTCTCCCAGATGATCCTTCACGTTCCTCTGTTTCCTCACCTTCCATCAAGCTATGACTTCCTCCTCTGATGTTTGTCCCTGTTTTATCATCCCTGCATGGTCCTGGTTCTGTTCAGTCTGGTTCAGGCTGTATCTCTGACTGTGATGCCTTTTGAACCCCATGCAGTAACGGTTCAGGAACCTCAGAGGATCTCTTCTGGAAGCTGGACGCTCTGCAGACCTTCATCAGAGACCTTCACTGGCCTGAGGAAGAGTTTGGCAAGCACCTGGAGAGCCGTCTGAAGCTAATGTCAAGCGACATGATAGAGTCCTGCATCAAGAGGTGAGAGCTGGCCACGTGCACTGCCTGGTGACGCACCAGCTTGGGCGGGTGGCCCTAAGTTGGTCACACGCTTACGCAGAGACCAGTACAAGGTGAAGACTCTTCCTGGACCTTTGATCTAGCACTTGGTGACTAAACTCTTGAAGTCCAGGCTATCACACAGGCTATCTCGGTTGATCAGCCTCCCACATTCCTCTGGGCGTCCTGAAGGCTAATTTGAATCCAAAGGGAAGTGCGATCTGCAATAATGGTTCACACTCTGTGGAATAACCTGCCACAGGTGGCCCGTTGTGCAAAACAATACTCTAAAACCCGATTTACTCATCCTATTGCGTTTCAAAGGTTGAACTTAAAGGTCCCATGACATGAAAATCTCACTTTATGAGGTTTTCTAACATAAATATTCCCCTAGCCTGCCTATGGTCCCCCAGTGGCTAAAACTTGCGTTTGGTGTAAAACGAGCACTAGCTGTTCTGCTCGCCTTTGAAAAAACGGAGGCTCAAGTGCGCTGATTTAGAATGTCTGTATTTAGGACATCACCAAGAATCTTAGCTCCTCCCCTTACTCTGCCTGGCCCGCCCAGAGACGTTGGCCCGCCAATGAGACTCGACCGTGCGAGCGCCACTTGTGTGTGTGTGTGTGTGTGTGTGTGTGTGTGTGTGTGTGTGTGTGTGTGTGTGTGTGTGTGTGTGTGTGTGTGTGTGTGTTTGTGTGTGTGTGAATACACACACTGTAACGCAAGTGTTTCTTGTCGGTTCTTTGACGTGTCTTGTATTTCCACAACGAGACTGTTGTGGGGGTTATCTGAGCCATGGTTGAGAAGGAATTGGGGGAAAGGAACTTTGGCTGTGACTCGCTGAATTACATGAACTGCGACATGCCGCCGGTTGCCGCGAGGCACCATCACCCGGCAGCGGGCAGCCGGCAGCAGGCAGCGCGCGGTACAGTCGACTTCAGGCTGATGTGAAAGTGGAAGAACCAGAGACGTCGCAGAACCCGACAAAGTCGTTTGTGATTCATAATATCGTCTGGAGGCGCACACAGCTTTTGGCCGTGATAATATGTATTAAATGATATAGATTTCTATGTATCATATGATATTATTTAGATATAGAGCTCCAGGACCGTAACGCAAGTGTTGTACACTTCCTTGTTATTTGGATAACCGTACTGCTTTTGGTGTTATGGCGCATAACACGTCGGACTCTCGTCTCTGGTATTTCTACAACGAGACTCGTATTGGGGGTTATCTCAGCCAAGGTTGAGAATGAATTGGGGGGAAGGAACTTTGGCTTTGACTCCCTCAAGAACATGAACCACGACATGGAGGAGAAAGGGATTGTTGGCGTCGAATGTCTCCCGCTTGAGCCCCGCTGAGGGACCATCGCCGGAGGCAGAGGTGCCTAAGCGCTGCCCGGCAACGATCCCTTTCTCCTCCTTGTCGCGGTTCAGTCTAATTCACATTGATGAGGACGTTGAAGAACCAGGAACGTCGGAGAACTCAACGCGGTCGTTTGAGATTCATAATATCGGCTCACACAGCTTTTGGCCGTGATAATATATATCATATGATATAGATATCTATGTAGGCTATATGATAATATTTAGATATAGAGCTCCAGGACTCCTGTGTGTTCTAGAATATTTACAGAACACGGCTAAAGGCTGTGTGCGCCTCGCCATTGCGATACATCCACTGTAAACAGAGCGCATGGTACCGTGGCTGCAAGCTGCTCAGGGCCACACCCCCAACCTCCTCCTTGACCCGCCTCGCTCCTCCTCATTTGCATTATAGCTACAGACACCAAAACAGCGCATTTGGGGGAAGCTCAATGTGCGACTGGCTCGGAGTGGCTGTAACTCTGCACCACGGCTGAATTTCGGGAACGTCTTTGAATACTGTGTTAGTTGCCCACTAATACCTACAGTAAAGAATACATAAAATAGCATGTCATGGGACCTTTAAAGCATTTAATCTCCTTTATGGTTTTGACTTGTGTGAAAGGTTCTCTGTGATGATGTTGCTAAATACTCAACGTAATCATTAATGTACGATTTTAGTTATTTATTGCATTTACAATTTTTAATCAGTGGTGCCCCCCCCCCCCCCCCCCCTGCCCGCCCCCAGGACCCGCGTGGCCTTTGAGGTCCGTCTCCAGAAGAGCAGCCGCGCCACAGACTTCCGCGTGCCACAGTCCATCTGCACCATGTTCAACGTGATGGTGGACGCCAAGGCCCAGTCCGCCAAGCTCTGCGCCATGGAGCTGGGCCAAGAGGTAGGACCTGAGGGTGTGTGTGTGTGTGTGTCTGCGTGTCTGCGTGTGCATGTGCGTCTGGGTGTGTGTGTGTGTGTGTGTGTGTGTGTGTGTGTGTGTGTGTGTGTGTGTGTGTGTGTGTGTGTGTGTGTGTGTGTGTGGACTTCAATTTCAGTCGTAGGACTTTTGAAATGTGTGGCCATGTTACCACTAATAAATTCATGAGGTATGTTTTCATGAAATTATAATTTCAAATATGAAGAAATCCAATAAAAGTCTTACTCCACTCCTGTTTGAATACACTGAATTTTGGATTAGCAATTGTTATTGTTGATTGTTATGTTATTGTTGTTATTAATCAATGAATTCACAGAATTGTGGTTTTATTCACTAAGTTTAGATGGTTAGATTGAATACATAGTATTAATCAATGTCTTTAAAATAACATTTTTAAGATAATTGTTATTGCTCTGCTTAACTCTGCGTTTACCGTGGATGACCTCCCCTCTCAATGGCACACAGTCTGACACCTGATTTGCATTAGACAACATAACAACACCCAACAACTCTTGAATCATTTGATTTACAACTGGTACTTCTCCTCAATCTTTCTTCTGTTTCATTCCAACCGTTTCTGATTTGACATGTCAAAGTTCGTTAGAGAATGGGTAAGTAAGTGTGGCTAACAATCAATTTAAATCTCACCCCTGGTCCCAAATGTATAATTAGCTTTCCCGTTCCCCCTGCCTGTCTCCCTACACTTGCAATTGTTTGGATTTCATTAGCATATGTGTTGACGCATTGAATATACATGGGATAGAAGTGAGAGTTCTCATGTTCACGGATTCTTGAAGCTGATACCAATTACCAATGCTGAATTAATTACCCGTGAATCCGTAAAGACGCTTCCTTGGCTCCACGGGCCCAGAACAAAAGGATTGAGATCACAGTGGCTGCCTGCAGCCGTGGAGATGCCGCTCCACCCACACGTCATCCGCACACACCGCCATGTATTCATCATGGAGCCAGTGCATTATGGGGGCTGGTTCCTTATTACTCTGAGCTCCAGCGGGTAGGGAATGTTAGTGTAGTGGTGACTGCTGGATCACCATCTTGCAGTGCAATTTGTTTCAGTAAAAAGAATAGTTCAGCCAGCTCGCCTGGAAGAGATGGAGTCAGAGCAGCTGTGAATCTTGATGGTTGTAGATGTGGGTCTTATCTGTACTTCCCCCCCGCCCCCCACCCGTCTCCGAACTAAAAACCTCCTTCATACCAGACCCCAGGCATCACTGGTTGATGTCAAATAATGCTTCTTGTTTCTCTGTGTCGCATACATCCTTGCCCTTGTAACTAATCCTAGTTGTACCCTCTAACACCTTGGATGGGGACAAAGCACCCTGTTCTCCAACTTAAGGACCTGATAGGTCATTCGTCATTACGAACCAAAACGCCCCCTATGAGCGTTCCATGGTGCAGTGCCAGTCGACATCTGCAATAAACAAAATGAATGACATTCATTTGATTCTCAGTGGCTAAGGCTGAAATTTAGTTTCAGAATTAAAATGCATTTTGATCAAATTTGAGCGATTTTTAATTTTTCTTTGTCTTTGTTCATTGAATATATATAATGTTTAGTTTGTTAGTTTATGCAACATTTTGCCCATTTTGACCTTTGACCCCTGGGTCGCTCAAAAATTTCTGTTTTCTTCTAAGAATATAATCAAACAGCGCTATCCATTTGTCATGGTGATGTTTTAAAACATAGCGCTTCATATAAAATGAACCCTTGAATAAACTTTCTGATGAAGCAAACACCATTCCTGGTTGGTGTTTGCTTCAGTCTCTCAGAAGCCATCAGTTACATAACTGACAGTTATGTAACTAACAGTTTAGCATGATAACAACTGAACCGCTCAAGTGAGGACGCAAGGGAAGGACACAAGGATTAAAACAACATGCTAGCTGCCTGTTTCCAGGGATAGCATTATCCATATCAATATCCATGGCAACAATATTCTCTAGGAATGTCAATCAAAAATGTATTTATATCAAAAATGTTAGCAAAATTAATTCAATATTATGAAAAGTAAAATAAAATCTCTAGAAACGTTATCAGAATGGATAGGGGCACATTTCCAGAGAACGCTCATGCAGGTCGGTTTGAGTTAATGATGTGAATGTTGAGGTCTACATTTATACATGATTTATTAGGGCTGGGGTTAAACTATGTTAACCCTAAATCCTATGCTAATGGTATATCGTTTTGCTTATTACTTCATTAACTCATGTTAATTGTTCATGGGTGCTCCCTAATTGTAAGGTGTTGGAAATTATTATTTGAACTTTGTGAAGATGTGTTTGTTGTAACGTTTCTCTATAAATTCAATTTTCACTATTTCAAAACCACTTTCTATTTTAAGAGTAGATTCCGCCTCATGTTTTAATGGCTGTGAGACCAGTGAGATTTCCCCAAAGCAGTTGTCTGCGTGTGGCCAGTGGAGCAGAGTAACAGTGGCTCTGTCGCTCTGTTTCCAGAGACAATACCATTCTCAGATCGACAACCTGATTGAGGAGACGGTGAAGGAGATGATCACTCTACTGGTAGCAAAGGTAGGCTGACCCCCGCTCGATGGAACCCGTTCACACCTCCACATGATCCGACACCAACTTATAGCACGAGGACACCATGAATTGAATGTGTTCATTTAACTGTACAGTATCAATGGAAACTGCATCAAACAAAGCGCTTGTCGGTAATTTGACTGTAATAGAACAAACCGAGTCAATGAGTACTACAGCAACATGAATAAAGAGTTACTGGTTATTCAATTTGTAATAAGAGCAAAATTACAGCTACACTGGCTACAATCGGAGAGCTGTACAGAGAGCAGAACAGAGTAACAGAGAGCAAGAGTTTAAAACGAAAGAACCAAGAGCACCTCCCTCTCTGCTCCCTCTCTCTCTCCCTCTTTCCTCCCTCCCTCCCTCCCTCCCTCCCTCCTCCCACCCTCTCTCTCTGCTCCCTCCCTCCCTCTTTCCCTCTCTCCTCCCTTCCTCCTTCTCTCCTCCCTCCCTCTCTTCTCTCTCTCTGCTCCTTCCCTCTATCCCTCTCGGCTCCCTCCCGCTCCCCTCCCTCCCCCCCTCTCTCCTCCCTCTCTCCTCCCTCCCTCCCTCCCTCTCTCTCTGCTCTCTCTCTCTCTGCTCCCTCCCTCCCATCTCCCTCCTCTCTCTCTTCTATGCTCCCTTCTCTCACACCTGTGATTGACAAGGAAAAATAATTCCTCCCATCAAACCAGGAAAGAGATGCCCCGACTGGTTATAAATTAGCCAGGTGTGGTCCAATCTAAATAGTCTCATACAGAATCAGGTACAGTCAACTAAGATATTCTCACAGTGAATTTCCCTCGATAGCCGACTTGCTATACCATTTCTACCAAGTGACCCTGAACTAATGTGTGTTGGACGCCCTCTCCAGCCCCTCTAACAGCCCTTCTAACAGCGCTCATGTGACAGAGCTATGGTAACTTTGTGTTCCCAGTTCATGGTCATCCTGGAGAGCGTCCTGGCCAAGCTGTCCCGCTACGACGAGGGAACGCTGTTCTCTTCCTTCCTGTCCTTCACCGTAAGACAGACACACACACACACACACACACACAGACACACACACCACACACACACACACACACACACACACACACACACACACACACACACACACACACACACACACACACACACACACACACACACACACCACACACACACACACACACACACACACACACACACACACACACTGTGGCGACCCGGCCCCAGGAATGACTCTGTCACGCTGGAAATTACCACACGCCAAGGTCCGTTCAAAGCCCCAAGATGCATTTATTCAAGGTAACACAGAAAACGCGTGGGTCTGTGCCCAACGCGGGGAAAAATGTTAATAATACTGATGGCTCCGTGAGCCACAAAAGATTCAATGCTGTTGTCCTTCCGGCCCGGCCGGTCTTGTCCCTGAAGAGGAATGTCGCTCCGGTCTGGAGCTCCGTTCCTCCGTTCCTCCTCGCATGTCGACGTCGTCCCCGCGAGCGTCTGGGAAAAGGTCCGCTAGATCCGCTTCTGGAGGTTCCCTTGTCCGCTCCTGCTACCCTTCCGTAAGAGCCTGTCACAACCTTTTAAAGGTTTACCTGGTCTGGCTCGTCCTCCGCCGCAGGTGTTTTCCATTGCACCGATTAGGGTGTCACATTGGACACTCTCTGGCTCCGACTGGTGGATATCGGCGGTATACGCCATCCACTACCTCTCCCCGGGGCCGCCTGGCCTGAGGGTTTGGGACCGGGTTGCTACAAGCTGAGGTACTATCTGACCAACCAGAGACAGGCATCTCGGCAGGACAGAGCGCTGGTGTTGGCGTGTTCCCTGCCCGGCCTGTGGTCCACCTGGAACCACCTCGTCACCCGGGCGTTCAAGTCCTTCGCGCTGGCCATCCACTTGAATGGCGCATGGTTGGTGACGAGTGTGAACTCCCTGTCCAGGAGATAGTACCTCAGCTTGTCCAGGGCCCACTTGATGGCCAGGGCCTCCTTCTCCACAGTGGAAAAATAGTTATTCTCGTTGGAGAGGAGCTTCCTGCTAATGTAGGTCACTGGGTGTTCCTCTCCCATCCGGACCTGAGAAAGTAACGCTCCCAGTCCCACTTCGGATACGTCAGTGTGGACTATTAGGGGTAGAGAGAAATCAGGGGTTATCAGGACAGTCTCCAAGCAGAGGGCTCGTCTCAGGGTACCAAATGCTCTCTCTGCTGCCTCCGACCACGTTACCCGGTCTGGCAGGGCCTTCCGGGTCAAATTATTTAGGGGACTGGCCAGAGTGGCGAAGCCGGGGATAAACCTCTGGTAGTACCCTACCAGACCAAGAAACGATTTCACCTGCTTTTTGGAGGTGGGGCGGGGCCAGTCCCGAATGGCGGAGACCTTGCTATCCTGGGGTTGGACGTTCCCCCGTCCTACTTGGTACCCCAGGTAGGACGTCTCCTCCAGACCCAGGCGGCACCTGGCGGGGTTGGCTGTGAGTCGGACCCTCCTCAACTCCCCCAGGACCGCCCGCAGCTGCCGGAGATGGACATCCCAGCTGGCGCTGTGGATGATGATATCGTCTATATAGGCGGCTGCGTACGCCTGGTGAGGCCAAAGGAGCTGGTCCATCATCCTCTGGAACCATGCGGCAGCGCCATGGACGCCGAATGGGAGGACTGTGTATTGGTATAGACCCCCCGGGGTCGCAAACGCTGTTTTCTCCCGCGCGGTTCTGGTGAGCAGCACCTGCCAGTACCCATTGGTAGCGGGCGGGACCGAGCCGCTCAGTTAGTTCATCGACCCTGGGCATGGTGTAGGCGTCGAAGTCCGAGACCTCATTGAGTCTCTGGAAGTCATTGCAAAACCTGAATGTCCCATCGGGTTTGGGGACCAGGACAACGGGACTAGACCAGGCGCTGCGTAACTCCTCTATGGCTCGTAGCCGGAGCATTCTGGCGACCTCCTTCCGGATAGCGTTCCTCCGGGCTTCCGGGACCTGGGGGGGACGCGCACCGTGATGCCTGGCGCCGCCCTAATGTCGTGTTGGGCCACCGTGGTCCTGCCTGTTACTTCCGAGAACACATCCTGGTGTCTTGAAAATCCTGTTCCTGGTTTTATCCATGCCTAAGTGGGCCCCTAACAGATGGGAGTGGGCCATGAACAGTACCTTGCTAACATACGGGCGGGGTACCACCAGCTGTTCGCTCACCATCCCCCCCTTCTCAACTACCCGATAGAGCAGACCCCCTTTGGTGCTGAAGTGAGGGTGGGGCAAGCAACTCACCGATTCACTCGCTTGGCCATCATGGGTGAGGACATGGCTCAAGGCGTGCTTCAGGGCGTCGTCCTGTAGTTGGGCGCTGGCGAACTGCCCGGGTCGAACCGTTCCTCCCCCCTCCGGTCAGGAAGAAAATCCGAAAACTCAGTGAAAGGCGAGCTCTCTGAGTTTTCCTGTGGGCCGGTCTGCTCGGTATTCGTCAGGGTATCCGCAGTGTCCCGTAGATTCCGCTCGGTGGGGTCCTCCCGTTGAGTGGTCTGAGGTACCCGGTGGGATGGGTCCGTCCCAGTGTTCATTTTTTCAGCTATTTTACATTTAGTCTTAGTCTTTAGACGAAAATGCTTACAAGTTTTAGTCTCCTTTTAGCAATTGTTTTCCTTCGTAGTTTTAGTCTACTTTTAGTCGACCAAAAGTCCTTAAATTTTTATCAACTTTTAGTCATTAATTTTCGTCAAAATGTTTACTCTTTTTAAACTAATTCAATTAGGCTAACCGCTGATATATGGGCACCTGCTAAGTAGTTCCAGTCAAATAGAGTACTAAACTGAAAACGTGACGTTGTCCTTGCAACAGGATTTTCAGTTCTAAACAACCGAACGAGAGATGCCGTTTTCCATTGCTTCCATGTGTTGTTTCTTTCAAAATGAGTATAAATCAATTTCAAGAGGTGAAGATGAATTGAAGCATGTCGAGGCGTTCATGTATTCCCCTGGGGCATTAAAAGGAAAAGTTCATAAACGTTAGTTTAGTTTAGTTTTTTTTATATAAAGAAAATCTATTCTCAATATTACATTACATCATTGGTAAAGCAAACTCACAAATCACTTGCAAAAATATTGGTCCTTTTCTATAAAAGGTTTGTCTGGCATAGGTTTTCCCCTTGTTAATTTGATTAGTGTCGAACCGAAAATCGGTTGCTATGGAAACGTGACGTCACACTTTAGTACTCTATTGTCTGTTCAGCCTTCAAAATTCTTATATGCTATAGACCCTATAGTATATGTGCAGTGGCGTTTCTACATGTAAAAAACAGGAGGGGGTAGGCTAATATTTTTTTATTCTTTTAAATGACGAACCAGTGTTCGTGACGTCACCCGTTTATTTTCACAGTCGTGGCGATCTTTGTAGACATTGACTCTGCCTACTCCCGGCTATCCTGCTCAACACAGGACTGTATGTAAAAATCTAGTTCAACATCTGACCTGTGAAGGGCAGTCATACGCTAAACAGCGTCTAAACTGCCAAAAATGGTAGACCCCTTCACTTATATTAGTGTTTCTACTGGCTTTTCAGGCATACAGACATCCATCCAAACAAATTATTGGGCATTCAAATTTTGTTTGAAATTCATTTTTGGAAAAAGTTACAGGCCTGATATACTACAATTAAAAATGGTAATTTTCATAAAAAAGCAAAAGTATTTCAAAATAGAGATTGAGCTTCCTTCATTGGTCTTACTTAGTCAGTGTCCCACCATTCTGTTTGTAGCCCTGGCTTGATGTTTCCCATACTCTATTCAGCCCTGAGCTCCACCCACAAGGACCTGCCAGGACAGCAGGCAGGTACTGAAGCCATCACAACCATTAAAAATAAAAATATACTTTAACACTATTCAGTATGCTGGGCTTTTTGTTTTTTAACAAAGTGACTGTTCTCCATGCATCAGGTATATATATTCAATTGATAAAGTACATTAGTGCAGCTTTTAATCTTTTATTGCTGACATCAAAACATTGCAATAATGAAAGTATCGTTTTTATAAGTTTTTAAACTTTAAACTAAACATCCGTAAACCTTTAAACCAAAAAATTATGCTACTGCAAAGAGCTACTATAAGAACCCAATATAATTTTACCATGGAGTACACCTCCCATCGGCCTAAGCAGTGTCCTGGAGGAGAAATCAAAGAAAATAGCTGTGAAAGAAAAGATTCAGAATGGCCTGTCTTGGTTTAAAGCCCACTCGCCACCACGACAAGGCGCAGGCCAGCAGTGGGAACATAGAAGACTGGAAAAACCTAAATAGACTGAAGAGCACAAGACATAAGGCGTTTTACCTCTAATTTTTCCTCCAGACTAAGGGTCTCAAATCTGTGCTCCAATAGATGATCTACCACATTCATGTTGTCGATTCGTTTTCGTTTGTGTGCCTCCGGCATGATTATTAGCAAAGTTATCTTTCTCCTTCTCTCCTTCGCTACCGGTGTTGTGCCGAATCTCGACCCCCCGCATATTACAACCCCCCTTAGCGTGAACGCGCATTTGCTTATTGTCAACGCCCCATACTTTCTTTTAGATCGAGGCGCTTTTCCTTCTGACAATATTAGTCAAAATTAGTGTATATATAGTGTATATATTATATTAGCCCCACCGGAAGTAAAATAATCTCCGTCCACTTCAACAGAGAAACACTCTGAGCATGCGCATTTCAATGTTTCAAGTCCAATACACATTACATTGGGCTGGTGGGGCTAGAGTAGAGCCCCTCTTGCCCCTCCAGACGAACTCAGCCGGAAGAAGCAAGCCAGGGTCGACTAAAAATGAAATAGAAGCCCCAAACGTATTATTTTACAGTACTTTCTGGGGAGATTATTCTTTAAATATATATATTAAAAAAATTATATAATATATATATATATATATATAATATATATATATATTTTTATATTTATTTTCATTTTCATTTGCTTTGCTTTTTTTCCTGTGAGAGTAGCCTGGTCCTACCAGACCATCGTACTTCATTTCATTTGTACAGAAGGTCTGGAACTGCTCAATTGACAAACGTTCACTCACTTGGAGGCGGGTGTCTGTAGAAGTTTTAAAATGATTGGATCTGCCCAGTGCCACTCTGTATCTGCCATAACTAATCGCATCGCGTTTGGTCGTGACGTATCGTATGTCATGCAACGGGACCTGCCGCAAAACACGTTTTGCGCACGCGCAGGCTGTACACAAACAAAAGAAGATGAAGCGTGAAGATGTCTCTGAACGATAGCTGCAGGTTTTGTTTATCTGAAGTAAGAGTTCAAGGAACAGTTGTACATTCTAAATTAATATTCAACAGTAAGGACAGAGATAATGTTTGTGGTCCACTGTCCACGCTGGGTCTTGTCATTGACTGACTGACTACTTATCTCTGACTACAACTGAAACTGGCGTGCGACCTAGACGTCATCGTTCTCAGCCACTCCCTCTGTTCGCTGATTGGACCGCCAGAAATCGGGTTGACATGGAACGCATTTACATTAAGCAGACCCAGACCTAGTACTGAAGTGAAATGAAAATTGAGCCGAAGTAGGTAGGTGGGCGGCGCCAGGCTAAGAGTAGGTGGGGCCGAGCCCCACTTTCCCCTAATGACCAGTCGCCATGCGGTATAAAGGCTGGGACGAATTTCAAAGTACCCCTTATGTTGAAAGTATGGGCTGTCGCACTTCCAATTGAAACAAATGGCGCCGTGATTCGTCTTCAAAACGAGAGCTGGTAGATTGTGAAAAATGAATTAAACTGTAATCAGACAACACGGTTATATGCTATAGAGTATCTGTGGTATAAAGGCTTTGACAAATTTCGAATTATAAATATGTACAATGCATAACGTTAGCTAGTTAGTGGACTATACCTCCCGTTGCCAAATAGTAGTTAAGGTCTGTCCTATTTACTGGAGGAGTGAACATTGTTTCCGTTGCATAAGAACCTTACTGGAGGGTAATGATTGGAAAATATCATGCATTTTGAATGTCCAAATAGCACACCACTAACATTTTGGTCCTGTCTCGTCTCGTCAACGAAAACAAAACGTACATTTCGTCATCGTTTTTATTATGAAAGATCCATTTTTAGCTCGTCAACGTCTCATCTTAATCATGGAAAAAAGGTTGTTGACGAACAGTTTTTCGTCATATTTTTCGTTAACGAAATTAACACTGGTCCGTCCCCCTCGGTCCCGTCGTCCTCCACTGACGATTCTGCTGGGGTTGAGGGGGCCAGCCGAGCCCCATAAGGCGGCCGGCCGGTTCGTCGGTACCGTCGTGGCGGGTCCCGCCGTGGTTGGGAACCCGGGACGGGGTTCCACAGTCTGGGGAATATTGGGCAGCCCCTGCCAATGAGTAGGGGTACGGGGAAGTGGGGCACGATCCCGGCCCGTGCCGTAAACAGCTCTCGGGGGGTCCGCACGACCACATGGCAAGTCTCATACGTGCCGATGTCCCCCTGCTAGGTCTGGGCGCAGGAGGGTCACTATACTGCCGGTGTCCAGGAGGGCCTGAGTGTCCTTATTCCCTACCCGTACGGGAAGAGTTGGGGCCCCGGGCTTCTGATGTTTCCAACAGGTGGCCAGGAGACACGGTCCTGACTGTCTCCCTCCGGCGAAGGCCGAAGGCATGGATACATCCCGGTCTCCGGGACACTGTCGGGCTAGGTGTCCCGTCTGTCCGCAGCTGAAGCACCGCCTATCCTCTCGGGGCTCCTGGGAGAGGGTCGGCGGCCTCGGTGGGGGTGATCACTGCGAGGAATTCTGTCTTTTCGCGTCTCGGTTGGTCGCAATGGGTCCCCGACGCTGAAACTCAGCTGTTGTGCCAGTTCTCCAGTTGCCGGACCAACTTGTCCACCGTGTCTGGGTGGTTGTTGGCTTGGGTTCTCCGGGCATCTGGCGATAGCTGACGGATGGTATTGGCTATTAGGATCCGATCCAGGAGGCTGGGATCTTCCCCGGCCGCGAGTCAACTCCTGATCAGCTTACCGTGCTGGGAGATTTGAGTCCCTACTGCTTCTTGGATATCGAATCGCCAGTCGTGGAATCGCTGTAGGCTCTAACCATAGTTGGCCAGTATCGCCTGCTTTAACACCGGGTACTGACTGGCGCGTTCCGGCGTTAGCCAGGAACGCAGAACTGCTTTAGAACTGCTGTGCGGATCCGGTGTGGAAGTGGGACAGTATGTGAGCCCACTGGTCCACCGGCCAGCTCTACGGACGAGCCGTCCTTTCAAACACCTCCAGGTAGGCCTCCACGTCGTCATCCGTCCCAAGTTTGGTAAGGTTTGCTGGTAGGCGCGGAGGTCGGGGTTTCGCACACTGCTTGCTAGGTGAGTCGTTGTACTGCCTCCCGGAGAAGGACGAAGCTCTCGGCGGTGTCTCTCTGGGTGGCGAAAGAGTCATTGCTGTCGTCCTTCCGGCCTGGCCGGTCTTGTCCCCGAAGAGGGATATTGCTCCGGTCTGGAGCTTCGTTTCTCCGGTGTGTTCCTCGCTAGTCGACGTCGTCCCCGCGAGCGTTGGGGAAAAGGTCCGCTAGATCCGTTCCTGGAGGTTCCCTGGTTCGCTCCTGCTTCTAGCTTCCCTCCCGTTAGAGAACCTGTCACAGCCTTTTAAAGGGTTACCTGGTCTTGCTCGTCTTCCGCCGCAGGTGTTCCCAATTGAGGTGACGCAACGGACGCTCTCTGGCTCTGGCTGGTGGATATCGGCGGTATACGCCATCCACCACCTCTCCCCGGGGCCGCCTGGCCCGAGGGGTTGGGACCGGGGTGCCACAACACACACACACACACACACACACACACACACACACACACACACACATACACATACACACGCACACACACATATATACATACACACAAACGCACACGCATACACAGGCATGCGTATACCAACATACACACACACATATACACACAAGCGCACGCAAATGCAGGCGCACACCCATGCACACACACAAATACACACACACACACACACACGTATGCATATGCACACACACACCCACACACCCACATAACCCAGACTCATTACCACTTAATCAATAAGCAGCAAAAAATAACAATGTGCTCCCGCGTTCATGAGGACGGTTAGGAGGCCGGCGGGACTCTAAGAGCCTCTTCTTTATTTACATTGCTAGCATGTTGATCAGTGAGAGCGGCCCCTAGATTGAAGCAGCTCAGCGGAACAGCAGGTCGCCAAACAAAGGATTGTAAACAAAATAATTTTGCAACATTATTTGATGTCTGAGCTGAAGAGAGGTGTGCAAGCAGCCTCACGTAGCCAATATGCAATCATTTCCCTCATATTCAATCCCAGAACCACCTTTTCTTTCTATACACTTTGATTATTTTGTTTTGTTATTCCCTTTCCATTCCAAATATCTTACCTCACTTAACATCCCAATTGGGGGGGGGGGGGGGGGGGGGGGGGGGGGTAAATAGTTCAGGCTGAATTTGAAAATGCACTTTGAGAGCGCTTGAGAGAAGTAAAGGAGCAGGTTCTGCTACAGGTGACCAGGACCTCCTGCAGGCACACTGTAGGGATATGAAGCCATGCTGTGGAGAAGTGGTAGAGCTCTAACACTTTCACCCCATCTCTCCCCATCTACCTCAAGGTGAAAGCTGCCTCTAAGTATGTGGATGTTCCTGTAAGTGACAGCTAATTATTATGGTGTCTTTCTGTCTGTCTGTCTGTCTAACACCTTATGGCCTGTGTACTTCCAAAGGATAGAACTATGTTGTTGTGGTGTGTGTGTGTGTGTGTGTGTGTGTGTGTGTGTGTGTGTGTGTGTGTGTGTGTGTGTGTGTGTGTGTGTGTGTGTGTGTGTGTGTGTGTGTGTGTGTGTGCGATGTGGTACTTTGTGTTTGTCTGTCTGTCTGCCTTACACGTTATGGCCTGTATACTTTAAGAGGAGCGTGTTATGTCATTGTGGAGTGAGTGAGTGAGTGCGTGAGTGTGTGTGCGTGTTTGTTTGGATTCCTAGACTCTAGTCATTAGTTGATTGGACCATCCAGTTCCTTGATAAAGCATCTCATTTCACACTTGCCATCTATTTGTTTTGTGAATTGCATAACACTTGGCTGAGCGTGCGCCAAGCCGCTCTGCAGACGAAGCATTTGCATTTCCCTGTTCACAAGTGTCCCATGGTTCTCCTGCATGTGTCCATTCATATGCATACAGCCATCCCTGCCAACAGCGCCAGCCGTGGCGTTGCTGCACGCCGTGCGGTTGTGATCCCATGTTGTAAAACAACAAGCCACTGATCTGGGAACAGCAAGGCTCGGAGCTACAAATAGCATTTTAATCTGCCCACCATCGCCTTCGTCCGTGTAATAAACCGATACAATTACACATCCCTTTGCGCGTTGGCAGATTGGACGGATGTGTTGAAACACGGGACGTGAAGATAAGGATCTTGACTTGAGTCACCAGTTAGGAGAGGCCTGTGATGGCTTGAGACTGGGGTTGCAGTGCTTTGTAGTTCCCTGTGGACCTCAGGGTAGTGTGACTTGTGGAGAGGCTCAGGGAGCAAACACATTCAGGCAGGGAACAGCTACCACTTCATCAAGCAGACAGATCCTTTCATGTTTGCATCCGCAATGCTGATGAATAATGATGACTATCTGGCTCTGCTTTTTGCCATAACAATTTGCTATATTGTAAAAGAGTTTAATGCAAAGTCTGCACTAGTGAATGTGATTGTGTTGGCCTTTTCCCCGTAACAATGGTAAAGAAGGGACTCTATGACACATAAGTACTGGACATTGGAATGGAGTTTGCATATCGCATATAACATATAACAGAGAAATAAAAGCAGAAGAACAAACAAGGACAACAGTCCGTGACAAAGCAATGGATCTGATGAAGTTATAGCCAAGTCCAAACAACTGACAATGCGAAGTGGCATTCTCTCAAACAAGATCAGTTACCAATCTTTTTGGTTCATGTGCGGCTGAGCCACAGATAGCGTTGTGTTTAAGAACACCTGTTGTCCCTGATGTCTTGTTGTGCGTTGTGAAGTGATGACTCTAGATGTTGTGTGCTCCCTCCTCAGACTGCCAGAGGCTTTAATGTTGTGTGACTCCTTTACTTCTTGTACCTGCAGAAGCCGGGCATGGACGTGGCGGACGGCTACGTGACTTTCATGCGCCACTCCCAGGACATGCTGCGGGACAAGGTCAACGAGGAGGTCTACATAGAGAGGCTGTTTGATGTGAGTATGCTACTCACTGGGGGGCTACAGGGGGTCCAATGAGGACCACACTGGGGAGCTATAGGGGGTCCTGCTCGTCACTGGGGGGGCTATAGGGTCCAGGAGTTGCTGAGGACTGCACGGCCTCAAGGACTCTGGAGGACCAGCTTTCTTATTTACCAATGATTGCCGGTGGGGCCAATCGAAAATGTGAATACTGAAAAAGATATACCTTCAACTTTTAAAGCTACAGTAGGCAATTTGGAGAAATGATTCAGAGTAAGCTAGTGACCTGTTCCATTAGATTGGCCTGGCTTGACTCGGCTTGATTTGGTTTGACTCGTTTTGACTCAGTCCTGGTCTGAATCAACTTGACTCGGTTTGAACCGGTTTGACCCGTCTCATCCGGTTTGACTCAGTTTGACCCGGTTTGACACGTCTGACCCGGTTTGAATCGGTTTTGACCAAGTTTGACCAGATTTGACACGGTTTTACTCGGTTTGACTTGAAACTCTACTTCAAACGGTTTGAACCTGTTTGACTCAATCCTGGTCTGACTCGGCTTGACTCAGGTCTGACCTGGTTTGACTCAGCTTGATTCAGTTTGACCCGGTTTGACACGGTTTTACTCGGTTTGACTTGAAACTCTACCTGAATATTATAGAACCGTCGACTTGGATGGTTTTGTTTAAGCAAAAAAAATTGGTGTGTTCCAAACAGAACAAACAAAATTATATCTGCCATGATTAATTCAGATTCCCCTCTTTTGTTTCCTAATCCTACAAGCTCATTGAGAGCCCGTTTATTTCACATTATTCTTGTTTACACATTGGAAAATATTGCTACAGAATGTCCTTGATACTAGGAATATATTTGAGAATTAAAATTAATATTGGAGATCAAATAGTGGGATATATTGTCCAATGTCTTATCTTCAGATAAGACTGCTTTTTTTTTTTAACAAACCATTTTCTTTTGCAAGCTAATTTTCTTCAAACTAAAATCACTTGGCGTCCTTCATTTAATTTTTAGTGAGGCCTTTACATATATAAATATTATATATGAAGGAACGAACGATCAAGCTCTTTACAACTCTCACCATACTCTGCATGTAAGGCCATCTTCAGACACAGGGATGTTATTTTTAGGTCTTTATTCCTACCTTTTGGGAGACAACTTCTCGCTGCAACGTTTTTTATATCAGAGTACTTGATTTATTGATGCTGCCCGGAGGGAAAGACAATTTCAACAAATATGCAAAAAAATGCTTCTCAAGTAATTTGCCTACCCTAGCTGTTACTCAACTCTGTAATAGTTCATTCATTCGATGCAACTCTTAATTTAACGATCTGTAAATGCCAGCTCGGCCAATCCAACTAGCTAAAGCCATTTAACACTTGATGAAATTAACATTGTTACTCAATAAAGAAAAGTTATTCACTTAAGTAAGTTACCAACTTTGCTTCCTAGTTTATCCCCAGCTGTGTGTGTATTCATCTTTTCGGAGGCTTTCCCTTTGTGTGGATGGCTGACTCTGGCTCGTCCAATTTGCAAAAAAACAAACTCTTGTGGTTGTGCTACGGAGTCCCGCGCCTCCTTGCTGTTCACAGTCTTTTGTCTGGCGCTTGTTTGTTTGAGATGTTCAGGTCCTTGAGGAGGGATTACCCCTAATGCAATGGCTGCTCCATCTGAGCTGGCAAACAAGAGGTAATCAATGCAGGAAAAAAATAACAAAAGCCCTCTTTGTGTGGCGGCTCTACTCTGCGTTTACAGGCCCTGCCCGTCCTAACACTGTGTACTTGTTTGCTTCCTTAGCCTATGCTCAAGTATAAATCCCCCTGTACGACATTTAAATGCAACATTGTTCATGTGGATATGTGCGTTCGCCAGATACCTCCACCAAACGTCTGCTCAATGACTCCACAAGGGGTGGGGCTGATTGGAGGTTCCTTGCTGTTCAGAATGTGGCGGGAGCAATGAAACTAAGATATGCAAAGTGCTGCCTTGTCGGGGTTAGACCTCCAAGCCAGATGTTGTCATATCTTTGCAGAGTGCGAATTCTGCTTCATATTTGTAGCGCAGCCCAAAAGATAATCTAATCATATTGTGATGAACGTAGCAAAGCCCACAGAGTGCAGTTATAGCGTGGCTGTATTTTTTTTAAATCACTTGGTACTGTTTTGTCTCCATTACTCTGTGTCTGCCCCTACATGGCACTAGGACTGGTCTCCAGACTTCAGACTCTAACTTGTGGATTAAATCCATCCCTACTGGCTACATTACTGGTGTATCACTGGCCCACGACCGGTTCACAGCTGCTAAATGATTCCTACCAAATGAATTATATTGCAACCCCTGAAAAAGGAAATTAAGTATTTTAAACAGACAGAAGGTCTGTTTAGTGAAAGAGTGAGAAGATGTACTTAAATGGAAAGAGTAAGTCCCTGAGCTTTAGACTTCACACAGAGTCTGTTTTGACTCCATGAGATCCGGTGGGCTTTAGGCCTCATGGTGGTGTCTAATCTGTCCCTAAGAAAACCCCAGCAGGCTTCCGGTTTTGACATGGCCGAGTGAGGACGTGCTCCGAAGCCTCTCCACTAAATTCTCAAATATTGTTTTGTAAATATAGCTACTACATCTTCGATACGTTACACGTGATTGCTTTAAACAAGTATTAACTCGTTTTTGAGGTCTGGGAGAAATAAAAGCCACAGGGGAAGCAGTATGTCGACGAAATTTACCGAGGACTCTTTGCTAGCTAGCCAAACATCAGGTGAAATGGCAGAGAATGTTGGAGAAGGCATGATCGCCACCATCCACACTGAGGTGAAAGTGCTACAGGCGGAGATTATGGCTGAATTCCGTGTAACAGCTCTAACTATGCGCGAAAAAATTGTCAAAGAACTTCGTTCTACAATGGCTTCACTACAGACAACAGTGAATGTCCATGCAAGCAAAATCGATGCCCTGGAAACCTCACAGAATGAGGTTACGGATAGGCTGGTGGAGCTCGAGGCTCAATGCGCTGCCCTGGCTGCTGATAACATTAAACTCATAGCTGCAGTGGACGTCCAAGAAAATCGCTCCCGCTGACAGAATATACGTCTGATTGGCTTGCTTGAGGGCGCCAATCCGACTGCCTTCATGGGACCCTTTCTGAAGGAAATCCTGGGCGACGAATCGTTGCCAACACGCCTGTCGTAGACAGAGCGCATCGTACCCTCGCAGCCAAGCCGCCTCCGGGCAAACGTCCGAGAGCTATGCTAGTGCGGCTGCACTATTACCAGACGAAGCTGCTGATTCTCCGCACATCCCGCGAACGTGAACAACTGTCCTGTAAAGGGAGAAAGATCCACATATTCCCTGTGACTACTCTGCAGCATTGGCCCGACGCAGAGCAGAGTTTAGCGATGTGAAGGCACAACTCCACCAAGCGGGTGTTAAGTTTGGTCTGATCCATCCTGCCAAGCAACGGCTTACCTTCCAGGGAACTGTCCACACTTTTGAAAACCCAGACGCGGCGCTTTTCTTCTTCCAGAAAACTATCCAACCTACGACTGAATGACCAGACAACAGATATTCTAACCTACTTAAGGATATTACTTGGACTACTTGTTCATTTCTTTTTTTTTTAAACGGAACGTTGTAATCCGACGTTAACCTAGTTTGACTAACCCACTGCTTTTGTCCCAAGTATAGCCAATGTTTACGTAATTGTATTATATAGCAGAGCATACTTTGTGGCGCTCCTGATGTTCATATTTTCCAAGCTGTATTATTTTGTATCAGCTCATTATATGTTTTGGTTTTCATTTGTACTCATGCTTAGTTTTTAATATGGATTGCTTACAAATTTAGCTGGCTGCTTTTATTTAATTCAGACTGTAAGTGGTAGCCTTTGACTAATTTATTCTCCTGAGTATAGGACTGATTGCGGCTACCAGGGTTTAAGTTTAATTTAAGCTACTTTCGCCAGTAGTTCAGTGGAGTTAGTCTGTTAGTTTAATGACAGAGAACGATTTTGCCACCTACACGGTCGTTTGTTGTGACAGGGTTTGGGGTTCAAGGTGCCTTGTTTGGGAAGGCATTAGGGGCGGGCAGGAGGGGGCAGGACTGGGGGAAGAGAATTTATCATTCTTATTTTCCTTAGTTTTTTCTTCACTTGTGTGTGTAGCAACTATATGGCTTTGTTTGCAATGGCAATATGCTGAACATTACTTCTCCTACATCCCAAATGGCTGATTTAAACATTGCACAGGGTATCCGCTTTGTGTCTTTGAATATCAAGGGTTCAAACAAGGTTACTAAATTAAACAAAATAATGAATTTACATCTTCCGATATAGCTTTTTTTCCAGGAGACGCACCTGTGTGCCTCTGATGTTCAGAGACTCAAATAGGGATGGGTTTGGCACTTATTCCACTCAAAGTTTAATGTCAAATCGAGAGGTGCTGCCATTTTAATTCGTAAAAACATTGCTTTTGAACTACTCAGCTCTACTGCCGACGCCAACGGCCGCTATGTTATTGCGTCAGGTCTCATCCAAAACACTCCTGTAGTCCTGTAATCATAGGGGGGGATTTTATATGGTCCAAGACACCACTCTTGATAGGTCATCTACCAGAGACACTGTCCTTTCTAGCTCAGGGTTATGGCTTCCTATGCTGAGCAGCTGGGCTTGTCTGACCCCTGGAGGTTCAACTTCTCATCAACCAAGGCACATTCATTCTTTTCGCACGTACACCGTACATATTCTCGGATCAATTTCTTTCTTGTGGATGACAGACTTCTATCAAAGGTTGATTATTGCAAGTACCACAGAATTGTTTTATCGGACCACGCCCCCCCACCTCCATTGAGGTCAACTTACCTTAGAAGCTATGCTCCTTCAAGGCAGTGGCTCTTTAACTTCCAAATGCTGTTCGATGATAATTTTAAGGAGTTCCTTACCTCTCAAATTTGATTTTTCTTTTAAATTAATAAAACCCCTGACGTCTCCCAGTCCACTGTATGGGAAGCATTCAAGCTTACTTACGAGGTCAAACAATCTCTTATGTCTCACACGCCAAAAAGTTAGAAGCAATTAAATTGTCTGTGATCTCTGAGGAAATTTTACAGTTAGACAACCAATATGCAGTAGCCCCAACCCTGGCTCTGTATAATAGGCACCTTCACCTCCAGGCCGAGTTTGATGTGTTATCAACAAGTAAGGATGAATTACTTCTGGTTAAATCGAGACAATGTATTTTCGAGACTGGTGACAAAGCAATTAAACTTTTCGCCTATCAAGCTCGTTCAGCTGCAGCTTCTAGACTGATCACTAAAATAAAATTACCCACTGGTGATATTCTCACAGATACAAGAGATATAGGCCTAAACAAAACCTTTTTAAACTTCTATTCCGATCTTTACTCCTCTGATTGCCCTCCAGATATTTGGGACCATGACAACCCTCTTGAAAATATTTTCTACCCACAGAATGAGGTTACCTACTCTTGAAACGAGGCATTGAGAACTTTGTAAGTGTACAGATTGTTTATTAAAAAGGACGTTTTATACACACGATACCATCAGTAGATCACCCGTCGACGCCATTTTGTTTTTAAGACTCGATAAGTAGATTGGCGAACACAGAGCTTGCATGTTGCTGACGGATGTCACAATCTCTGTGTTCGTCAATCTACCTATCGAGTCTAAAAACGAAATGGCATCGACGGGTGATCTACTGATGGTATTGTGTGTATAAAATGTCCTGCCTCATTTTATATGTTAAGACCCCTATTATACTAAGTGTCTGGCTACTTTTAGTGGTTTAAAATAGCAATTTAGTTTTTACCATAACCAGTGCCCCCATCGTCACGTATTCCCACCTACCCATTCTAGATGGATCAAGGATATATTACATTTCATCAAGCTAGTGAAGATTAGATTCTCCCTGAAAGGTTCACTGAGAAACTTGGAGAAAACATGGATACCTTTTCTAGACTATAAAAAGGCCGTAACAGTTGCTTCAGAGGATGGGGATATCTAAATACATACAATGTTAGATAGAATGTTCTGCATACATACATTGTTATTGTAATTTTTATTTGATTTTTGTTTTGTTTCATATCTTCTTTGTTTTTGGACT
>NC_044060.1:24907227-24922227 GCF_902167405.1 Gadus morhua | reverse complement strand
GGTATCTCCTGGTTTGTGGCGCAAGATTTCTGAAACTGCAAAATAGCACCAGGGAACGTTTGTGCCAGAACACGCCTCCTCCTTTCGCCGAACCGCCCCTTTGGGCGCAAGATCATTCCCTAATTTACCGACGCGTGGCGCCAGAGGGAAAAGAACGCTCTGTGCCAGTTGCAACTTAACAACGACGCATGCACCAGTGAGAAAGTCAATTGCGCCGGATGCAAGATAGGGCCCAATAAATTCATTGGTCAGAAGAAGGTGAAACGACAATATAGCGCTGACGGTACAGTACCTACATCACAAACAATCACTAGGTTAATATAGCAATATATGGGTACATTAAGTGCCAGGAAGTACAACATACAATAAGTGCCTATGAGGGTTTGGGAGGGGGTGGCTATGCAGAGTCTTGGGGAACTCTGGACAAGTGAGTCTTGAGTGTTTTTGCAGTGGAGATTTGGAATTATGTGCCCTCATAACAAGAGACATGTTGTAAAAAACCCATCCGTTGGGCCTTTTTGGAGGGCTTTATGTCTACAGTCATTCCAATGGTGATATACTAACATATATAGAAAGAGAATGAATGGAATATATGGTAACTTTTCCCCCAGATTGAGGTGATGAATTTGTTGCCGGGCCCAGGACTGGAATGACTTAATGCGTTGGAAACCATTGTGGCGGTATGAAGCAGCCGTGGCCAACAGTGTCCACTTGTTGTTTTCCATGTCGCCCATTAATCTCTTTAAGGAGAAGTGAGGCGACAGTAAAGGGATTACAGCCAACGGGGAGGATGGTAACAGCCATTGTTGGCCACAATAATAATCATAAAAAAGGCCAACCCGCTGTAAGGCTGACAGCCTCCAACTAAATGAACCCCCCAAAAAAGTTTCCCTCCAGTATAATGAAGTGTGTAAGCAGCTTACCAGTCGGTCGTCATTACTGGGAGCCCAAGCGTTCCTTGTTTTCTCTGTGGTTTCTTTAGACCTAAATCCTCCACCAGGGACTCCCAGGGCTGATTGGCTAAGGGGGAGCAGACTTAAGGACCCTTAAAGCCAAGATCCAGCCGCAGAGGGGAGGGGGAAACGCAAGTTAAATGGAGACGTCTTCTTTTGTCAAGTCCTCACTGTTTAACGATAAAAGGGAGGGGGGTGGGGGGGGTGAATTGATCAACGACACACACATGTCAACCCCCGTGTTTCTCAATCGCTTCTTTACAAGCCCTCCCTCTCCGCCAGTAACACCCCGCATTAAAGCAGGCCGGTTTACTGGTATTTGTTTGATTAACTCGTCCCACAAAAGTGACAGCTGCTGTGCGCGATGTGTGTGTGTGTGTCTGTGTGTGGGTGTTTGTGCTTGTGCGTGTGCGTATGTGTGCGTGGGTGTGCATGCGTGTGTGTTTGTGTGCATGCTTGTCACTGTCTGTATGTGTGTGTGTGCATGTGTGTGTGTGTGTGTGTGTGTGTGTGTGTGGTGTGTGTACGTGTGTGTGTGTGTGGTGTGGCCCAGCGCCGCTCCCTCTTTGTACATCTGTCAGAGCCGGGCCAGGGGCCAGCCGGGGTGAAAAGAGACAAATTGGAACCAAAAAGCAGGGCCCATTCACCTCCGACAGGCCCCCCTGGGACCCTCTGCCATTCAGGTGCTCGGTGGGGCCCTCGAGTGCTCGCTGGCTTATTCCATTCCCCCCCCCCACCCTCCCTTCACAGGGAGCCCCTCCCCTCGCGGCTCAGGAGAACCCCGCCCCCGCTCCCCTGCGCTGAGTCCACAGCGCGTTCCGCCGCTCCTCCGCCGCTCCTCCTCCGCACCCAGCCGCTCTTTGTTAGCAGAACGGCTCACTTTTCCCCGGGCCCTGCAGGCGGCGTGTTCTGCGGCTGTTTTTTCCCTCCTTATGGCTCTCACCTTCAAGCCTTTCTCTGGCTCTTTGTTTCCCGGGGGCCCGGCCGTGGCGGGCTACAGCCCCCACTGTTTTGCCCCCTCACTCCGCTACAACCAGACGATACACACACATCTCAACATAATGCCGCGCTCCGCCGCTTTGTAAAAGGGGAATAAAAAAAATTGCAAAGAAAGTTGGAAATGCAGGTTCTCCTTCTCTTGCTCCTCCTCCTCCTCCTCTGGCTCCTTGCAGCCCCGCAGTGACCTAGGGAGAGACCAAGCTTTGCCACTCAACACCCGCTTGGACGGTCAAAACCGTGGGAGTCCTGTTCTGTCCCGCGGCCTTCCAACCTAGCCAAGTCTCCTCAGAAACTGGGTGAGGAGGAGGAGGTGGAGGGGAAGCAGGAGGAGGAGGAGGAAGAGGAGGAGGAGGAGGGGAAGGAGGAGGAGGGAGAGGAGGAGGAGGAGGAGGGAGAGGAGTTGGAGAGAGACACAGGGGGTAACCTGGCCTCTGGGAGAGTTGAGGTGCTGTATTAGCCTCCTGCTCTCTCCCTAATCTCTCATGTTCTGGGTGACAAGGTGAGCCTGTAATAATGTGTGTGTGTGTGTGTGTGTGTGTGTGTGTGTGTGTGTGTGTGTGTGTGTGTGTGTGTGTGTGTGTGTGTGTGTGTGTGTATGGACATATAGGGCGGGTCTGGGGGCGTCTGGGAGGGGTAGTGTTCTGAGTGGGTTACTATGGTAATGAAGTGTCGTCATCAATAGGTCCTCATTTGGCGTGCCAGGGGAAGGCCTACTGAGGATCCCAGTAGGCCTGTGGTGGCTCTAAAAGCAGAGCAGGTAGGATTAGACCGGCCCATTGTCCTAAGTGCATAATGTCTCGCAGTTGGATTTAAAGACCCCCCACCACCACCTCTACCTCCACCACCTCCACCACCACCACGCTCTCAGTGACCCAAAGGGGGCCTGGTTATTTTTGGGCTAAATGTGCCACTGTCAGATGGGAGAAATGTTTCCACAGCATTGATTAACCACTTGGTCTTTTAGTTTGAGTGTGTGTGTGTTGTGCTTCTTCGTGTCTGCGCTTGTATGCGTGCCTGTGACTGCGCTGTGGGATGGAGAGGCACTGCAGTGAAAGGCATTACTTAGAGAGTTACGTAGAGTGTGTTGAGATTACTGTATAAGTACTGTATATCTAATGTGGCCTCTGTGTGTGTGTGTGTGTGTGTGTTTGTGGGCATGTGCGTGTGCCTGTGTGTGCGTGTACCTGCGCGTGTGTGTGTTTGTGTGTAGCAGCTAGGGCCTGTTGCTCAGCATTAGTGTCTCTGTTTCAGTGGCCATCATTCCAAGCCTCCCACTAATTGCAGACACAGCTGGCTCTCAGCAGGGTGCGTGCTACACACTACTACTAATGCAGCCCGCCTTACAAACACACACACACACAAAGCTTCTCGCTCTCTCTTTCTCTTTGGAATTTGGCGCATTTCATAATTTTGATGAAACTATATACATTAATTTAGCATAATGGTGTTTAAAAACATCACCACTAGACTTCAGGAAGGTCTTGGTAGAATAAAGAGGGATTAGCCAGACACAAACACAGCCAGCAGCAGAGCGGCGGCCGCTGAAGCGCTGGGATTAACCAAGCCGCTCTCTCCTCCTGGGTCCCGGGACATTAGCATGCTAATAGCCGCTCTGTCGGAGAGAGGGCATGGCCACTCTCCTCCACCTTCCTGGACTTCTTTTCTGTTTAAACACTGAAAAAATGCACACACATGCATGCACGCACACAGGCAGGCAGGCATGAACACACGCACGCACAGACAGGCACGCTAACACACACGCACTCACACACACACGCACACACACACACAAGGAGGGATGCGCACGCACCCAGGCACGCATGCACACATATATGCACGTGGTTAGGCACACACACACGCACGCACACGCAGCAACGGAGAGGCAGTAAGAGGCAGAGTCCCAGGCTTCTTGTAATCCCTGTGTACCCCCTGTGAAAGGAAAACATGGGAGGGGGGGCCCTCAGCCCACCACATTCATCGCTCCTAAAAGCACAAAGGTCCACGGAGCCCTGACGGGCCCCTGGAGGAGGCCTCCTGTCCCCACAAGGTGCTGCTGTGAGAGAGAGAGAGCAGAGACACACTGTGAATAGCGCGGCTGGTTCATTGGCATCAGTGCTCGCCGAGCCCGAAGCGGGGGGGGGGGGCTAGGTGAATGCAGGAGTGGAACTGGTGATGATGGTGGTGGAGACACGAAGTCGCTAACCTCACCAAGCTCCTACCCCCCCCCACGCAGCGGAGCTCCCCCTAAAAATGCAAAGACGTCAGGTGTGAACAGCACCTTCTGAGAGTGAGTGTGTGAGCAGAGTGTGTATGTGTGTGCGTGGAGTGGAGAGTGTGCGTATGTGTGGAATGTCTGTTTGTGTGTGCGTGAGTGTGTTTGCGTGAGTGGAGTGTGCGAGTGAGTTGAGTGCTTGTGTGTGTGTATGTGCGTGAGTGGAGTGTGTGCGTGAGAGAAGTGTGTGTGTGTGTGTGTGCGTGAGTGGACTGTGTGCGTGTGTGTGGGTGAGTGGGGTGTGTGCATGCGTGTGTGCGGCTGTGGGTAGAGGTTAGGGAGTGCAGATTCTGGAGGAGGTGCTGGTGGAGGCGGCGATGGTGGAGGAGGAGGAGGAGGTGATGGTGGAGAGGTGATGGGCTGGTGTCAAAAGAGGGCAGGAGGTCGCTCTGTCTCCCGGTTCCCGCTCCAAGGGGGATGGACTGGCAGATGTACGTGCACTTCTGTGTGCCTGTGAATGTGTGTGTGTGTGTGTGTGTGTGTGTGTGTGTGTGTGTGTGTGTGTGTGTGTGTGTGTGTGTGTGTGTGTTTGTGTGTGTGTGTGTGTGTGTTTGTGGATGTGTGTGTGTGAGAGCACGCATGTGTCTGTGGTGTGTGAGTGTGTGTGTGTGTGTGATGATGGGAAAGGGTGGGCTTGTTGCTTGTGCCCAGGTGGGGGTTCATCTGTGTGTAGTTGGGGGCGGAAAGAGTGTGTGAGTGTGTGTGTGTGTGTGTGTGTGTGTGTGTGTGTGTGTGTGTGTGTGTGTGTGTGTGTGTGTGTGTGTGTGTGTGTGTGTGTGTGTGTACGTGTATATACGCAAATCACACACATACACATACACACACACCCCTTGACATCCTTCTTGGTCCTGATTTTGCCCCTCCAAGCCATCACTTCAGATGGAGTCGTTACAACGCCCCAGATTTGATGGTTGTCAGGTTATGGCATTAAGTATGCAGAGACACATAACGCTTGTTTTGGCTGTTAGGCAGCCTGCCCCCCGCTGATCCCCATTCGGCCTAGAAAGAAAAAGAGAGAGGCAGTAAAGTCGTCAGATGGATGCTTTTGTTAGCCTCTGCCAAGGGGGACAAAGTAAAAGGGGCCAGCACTGTTCACTTCACAAGCTTGGCTCCGACAAGGCTTTCTAAAGTCGTCACCAGTTGTTTGGTATAGGCAGGTGGATCCTCTTTTAGATCCTCCACAGAGATCTTGCACTCTGATCAGACTGCGATCGAGGGCTTTGACACCTCCATGTTTTTTTAGGGACGAGAGCCATTGGTTGGTTTGGTTTCCAAAGCTTGGATATGTTTGCTGTGAAGTTGCAGTGCTTGCTCCGGAGATGGTGTTAAGAGTACCATTTGGAGACGAAGAGGCATGAGGAGACCACCAATGAAACCAGTGGGTTAGTCATTTGAGATTCCACAGCAGGGAATGAGAAGGTTGATACGACGGATTTAACTTCATTCAAATGAACCCTGAACATTTGACTGAGTATGAAAATAAAAAAAATGACAAGAAAAAACAAAACACCCCAATTTAAAGAACCATTACGGGGGGGTAACCACAGTGCTTGTCTGCTGGTCCAGGGTTTCCGGCATGGCTCAAATGGAATGTTTAACCCAGGTAGCAGACCTCCCCAGCCTGCTGCAGTGCCTTAGATCCCATTAGCAGAAGAAAGGCACGGATATGCGATGCGGTGGATGCGTCGCTCCAGGCCTGGCCTCCCTGCGGGGGGTTACGCTCGGGGCGAGATCACAGGCCTGCTGGCGCAGCGATGCCTTCACAGGCACACTGAGCTATAGAGGAAGCTCTGCCACCGGGGCGCCACACTGATTCACCCCGTCGCTGCCTCCCACCGCCATGTTCCAACCTGCTCAGAGGACGGACCCGCAGGATCTGTCTGTCTGGCGTTGGACCTTTTGGGGTCCAAGTTCTCCGGATCCCCAGCAGGCGGTTCACTTGTGGACCAAGGATGCACAGCTTCACATGCACATTAATATGAATATTACCACTAAACCTTCCGAACCTCCCCTCCTCCAAGATCTTCCCTGTACACCCCCCCTTGAACCCCCCCAGAGGGTTGCTCACACTGGGCAACTCAGTCTGCACAGGGGACCGGAGTGGGACATTTTACTGTGCTGTTTCAGCTCTTTGCTAAACATGTTACATCCGCTTTAGTGAGGCGGGTATCCAGTTCAAATGTAAAAAAGTAGTTCACAAGTAGTACCTCCTATCACTATTCGTCTTGCTGTGTGATGTGAAAAAGCCTTACTAGTCTTCATGTATTTACCTGGTTTTACTAGATATTTTGTTTGTGTTTGTGTGTGTGTGTGTGTGTGTGTATGTGTGTGTGTGTGTGTGTGTGTGTGTGTGTGCGTGCGTGCGTGCGTGTTTTCACAGCAATGGTACACCAGTACTATGAACCTCCTTGGAACATGGCTGACTGACCGTATGGACCTCCAGCTCCACCTGTACCAGCTGAAGATCCTCATCCGGGTTGTCAAGGTGAGAAACTCTCAGCTACTAGTGAAAACACTCTGTTATGGATGGGACCTGTTTAAAGAGCCAGTGAACCCGAAACACCTTTTTCGGTTTCAAACGTCAACAGAGTAATCTATGCCCTTTTATCACAGTTACTGAAATAAGTCCCCAATTTACAGGAAAAAGGGGTAAAATCCTGTTTTTTTCCATTCTCCCTAAGAGAATCTTCCTCTCTGCTTAAAGCAGCTGGCGTTATTTTCGTGACGTCAGACTACCCTTACCGAGGTAGTCTGACGTCGATCAACACATCTTACTACTATAATAGCAGGCCTGTCGCACCAGTTACTCAAGTTACTCATGTGCGCATGTGTCAAGCAGCCTGCAGCTCACACACACACACACAGCATGCACGAACACATACATACACCGCAATCACGCACATACACACCGCAAACACACACCGCACACACACGCGCACGAACATCCATGGAAACGCACACACACATGCACACAAACAAACAAACACACAAGCGCACACATCACACGTCAAGAAAAAGGCAGCGACACAAACACAGAAGCGCACACGCATGCGCACACACCGTATGTCAAGACTTACCTGGGTGACACTCGCCCAGGTAAGACGTTATGTTTTCAAACATAACGCCTCCGCCATCGACACACGCGCAGGTAAGAACACACACGCACGTGCACACAGCGACACTCGCCCTTAAACATGACTGCTCCGCCATCGACACACGTGTTGCTCAAACTTAATATTACTCTCTTCCTTGAGCCTCCCCAAATGTCTTGCGATATTAATATCCCCCCCTCCCCCCTGCGGACTGTTTTAGTTGTTTTATTTTTCCTATGTTTTGTGTGTATGCTATGTGTGACTTTAGGCTACTGCTGCCAGTCTTGGCCAGGACACTGGAAGAGATGTTTAATCTCAATGATGATTATTATTTTCAACTAACCAATAGTTGCCTTGAATTTTAAAATGTCAATGCACTTTTCAGCCCTGAATAACAGTAAAAGCTATTTAATAATTGATTTACAATTTTTGCATGCATAGTATACTACACTTTCCATTGAAAAATTACCCCTGTTACCATAAATTGAGTAATTTTATAATGTAATCAAATGCTCACACACTAGCTGCTTTCAGACACACGTGTAAGTCCTGATATTCTCCTGATCGGCCATATGTGTGAACAACATATCCTGACATTTGTATCCTGAAAATCTCCTGAATAATGCTACCCTTGAGGTATTATTTCCTCCATTGGAAACGTAAATGACCTTATATGTGAATGAGGAGTAGAAAATCTGTATTTCTCACAGCACTTCAGTGGGCGTGTTGATGACGCTTCACCATGTCATTGAGTGACCCCCTAAATGATAATCAGCCTTAAGTGGATCTCATAAGGAGGTTGAGCCCGCGAGTTGCAGTCGCTCAACCTCTAGTATAGTTTAATGCTGTGTGGTAGAGGTCTGCATTGGGATTGGGTCACGCCGGGTCCCGCGGGACCCAACCCAAATCTCGCGGGAGCGGGCGGTTTGAACTTTGTTGCGGGCGGGAACGGGCGGGTAAAACAAAACACTGCGGGACAGACAGGAGGTCTAAATCTAGGCCTGTAAATAAATAAAATAGGCCTACAGAAGAGGAGAATAGAATATGAAACAGCCCTTATTGAATTGAAAAATGAAAACAACGAAATAGGAGCGCTAGACCAGTGCGTCAAAAGACACGCAGCCCATGAGTCTCTTTTTAATAGCCTATATAATTACGTGTTTTCTCCTGCGGGACAGGAGAAGACACAAAATCAATGCATCTCTATTATTGTGCGGGCATAAATTCTCAGAGTTTTGCAGGTGCGGGCGGGAGTGGACATGCACATTGCGGGAGCGGGCGGGAGTGTAACACACACGTTGCGGGCGCGGGCGGTAATGGTCAGAAAATCAGCGGGAGCGGGCAGGAGCGGGATGAAGAAAACAGTCCCGCGCAGGTCTCTACTGTGTGGTGCATTTTATAGACAACATAGCTCATTATACCGCTCATAACAGTTACACAACTACGGTACCAAATAAATACTATAAAGTTGGCGTGGGTCGTAACCATGGGGAAAACACGGCCCCCCCTTTCCTAATACTCTCAGCCCAAAACAATTTTTTTAATCACAGTGTTGAATAACATCTGAAACATTGGCAGCGAGGGAGGTGGCGTTTTGAAAAACGAAAACTTACATTTTATTAGAGTTGGCTCTTTAATGGCATAATCTTTTGCTGGAGGCCTTTTTAAATGCAATTTCAGGCAATGATGTCAATGTCAACATAGGGAATAGTTCTTCTGTTTCTATACCTACCATTTATCTATTGTCCATAGCGATTTGTGGCAGCGACTACAACTTTTCTGCTGATATATAAAATTCAGTTCTCTATATTGAACTTATGCAAAAAACAAGGTGGTGAGATCCATGAATTGACAATGTGTATCCAAGTTCTTGTTAAATATAACAACTTTTATAGGTCATAAAAGTCGAAACAGCCTAATAGGTGCTCTTTAGGTAAAAGGAAAAACCTCGGACACGAAGTGGACACGAAGTTAACGTAGCCTTGCACTGAGCCCTCTCAGATGCCGGGCCGAAACATTTGTTTCACTACGACTCCTTTCAGCTGCCCACCCCTCCTTCTCCTTCGAAAAGTATAAATAAATAAAAAGGATAATAAAACACTTGAGGTGGCGTTTTGAAAAACGAAAACTTACATTTTATTAGTACATGGTATAAAGATAATTATGAGCCTTTGATTGATATCCAGACATTTTTTGCGGGGACACATTCCTGTTCCCCATTTGTATTGGAGTGAACGGAGATATCTGCTTCTGAGCCCCTTGAATCGAGGGACCCGTCCACAGCCCGCTTAAACAGCTGCAATGCCAGGCTTGGCCGCTGAGCAATGGTGGATTGCGGAAGTATGCACTGTTCCTGGGGGCCTGTGCCGGATGCCTTCCATGTTTTTGGTGCTGGCTCCTTGGATCCAATTTCATCTTGGGTCATTCCAAAAAACATTCACTGTCAACTAAAAGTTAATTGGATCTAATAGGGCCTCAGCCAGATAGGGCCTTAGCCTTATAGGGCCTCATCGGGCCTCACAGGGCCTCAGCCTCATAGGGCCTCAGTCTCATAGGGCCTCATAGGGCCTCATAGGGCCTCAGTCTTATATGGGCCTCAGCCTCATAGGGCCTCAGTCTTATATGGCCTCATCGGGCCTCACAGGGCCTCAGCCTCATAGGGCCTCAGCCTCATAGGGCCTTATAGGGCCTCATAGGGCCTCACAGGGCCTCAGCCTCATAGGGCCTCAGCCTCATAGGGCCTCATAGGGCCTCTGTCTCATAGGGCCTCATAGGGCCTCAGCCTCATAGGGCCTCAGTCTCATAGAGCCTAATAGGGCCTCAGTCTCATAGGGCCACATAGGGCGTCTTAGAGCCTCAGTCTAATAGGGCGTCTAAAAGTACCAGACTTCACTAACCTCCCCCTCCTCCTCCCCCTTTAGAAGAACTACTTCACTGACCTCCCCTCCTCCTCTACCTTAAGATTAGTTACCAGACTTCACTGACCTCCCCTCCTCCTCTACCTTAAGATTAGTTACCAGACTTCACTGACCTCCCCTCCTCCTCTCCCTTTAGAAGAGGTACCAGACTTCACTGACCTCCCCTCCTCCTCTCTCTTTAGAAGAGGTACCAGACTTCACTGACCTCCCCTCCTCCTCTCTCTTTAGAAGAGGTACCAGACTTCACTGACCTCCCCTCCTCCTCTCTCTTTAGAAGAGGTACCAGACTTCACTGACCTCCCTTCCTCCTCTACCTTAAGATTAGTTACCAGACTTCACTGACCTCCCCTCCTCCTCTCTCTTTAAAAGAGGTACCAGACTTCACTGACCACCCCTCCTCCTCTCTCTTTAGAAGAGGTACCAGACTTCACTGACGCCCCCTCCTACTCTCTCTTTAAAAGAGGTAACCAGACTTCGCTGACCTCTTCTCCTCCTCTCCCTTTAGAAGAGGTACCAGACTTCACTGACCTCCCCTCCTCCTCTCCCTTTAGAAGAGGTACCAGACTTCACTGACCTCCCCTCCTCCTCTCCCTTTAGAAGAAGTACCGGGACTTCCGTCTGCAGGGGGTGCCGGACTCCACGCTGAACAGCAAGATGTACGACACAGTCCGCAACCGGCTGACCCTGGAAGAGGCCACCGCCTCGGTGAGGGAAGGGGGGATGCAAGGTATATCCATGAGAGACAGCGACGAAGACGACGATCACTAGATCAAACCATGACGAAGACCCCCCCCCCCAAAAGTCTTACCCTACCTTACAGGACCCTTGGCAATGACACACTGGCCCTACGGCGAGCCGACGGGAGGGAGTAGGACCGTCTCAGAAGGTTTTGCTCTGCAGGGATGGAGCTAAAGGCCTCTCTGACTAAAGGACTAATGTTTTGGATGAAAATAACATTTGCTTTCCAATTTGATCTTTCAGGTTATTCTGAAAACCTGCATACTCTCATTTTCATACTTGCCAAATGATTGCATCTTCCAAAAGAAAGGCTAATTTATAAATAAAGTGATAGCTATGTTTGGCTCATATAAAAAAAAAAATGAGTCTGGGACTTGTGAACAAACACGTGAGCATATTATGAAAGCTACTACTCGTGGCCGTTTTAACTCGGGGCTAAAGCACATGTATTCCAGACGAGAACGGACGTGAGGTTTCATGAGAAGGAGTCATATATCTGCTCCGCCTGCTAGACAGTCCACTGCCATACTAATTCCCTCTTCCAGAAGAATGAATCAATGTTAAATTAAACTGATGTATTGTGACGAGGAACACCACCTTTACATGAAAGAACAAAAACAGATTCCATGATGCAATGAAATTGGCTCACAGACCAAAGTGAACCCAACGTATGGGTATATACCCCTCATGTCCTTCGTTCCCGCTCATATTGATTGGCGTTGAGTGTGTGTGCTGAGAGCCGCGGTGTGACGGCCCGCCCAAGCCGTGCCCCCCTGCTGGACACGAGATGGAAAGCCTAGGGTTCCAGGGCCAGTGTAGCATGGTTAAGGAGGAAATAAGTCCTGCCGCTGTCTGACGTAGCCTGACAAACAATGCATGTACCACAACAGATATTTACCTTCCAGGGTCCCGCTGTCGCCCACCCGGTACAAGGGGCAAAAGCCCACTTCTGACCCGTAGCTGCGCCATTGTGTAAGAGGAGAGTTGTGATATTCTGCTCTCCATTCCGTGTTCTGGATAAGCAATATGGAGAACCATTTGTGTGTGTTGTCGGGCTATGAATGTGTCCCTGTGGAAGGATCAGAAGGGGCAGAGGGCTGCTGTACCGGGTTTTAGAGAACTCTACACCTGGAGGAAGCTTTAGCACATTGTTGTAAGAGGTGTGAATATGACCTTGTGTGTTCTCTGTGATCGGTCTGCATGTTTCGTCCACAAAAACAAATATAACAATAACTGGAACACGCAGCAGATCTTTAAAGAACCATTTGTCAGACCTGGAATAGTTGACTGATGTGAGCGAAGGGGGACTCAGAACTTCTGCTTTTGGTACACTCTGTAATCATGTGTGGCTGTGGATGCTGTGTTTGTCATCCTGGTTTGGTTTGTATTTATTTGAGATATATAGATATCTCATTCCAGCTACCCCATGTAGTGTGTGTGTGTGTGTGTGTGTGTGTGTGTGTGTGTGTGTGTGTGTGTGTGTGTGTGTGTGTGTGTGTGTGTGTGTGTGTGTGTGTGTGTGTGTGTGTGTGTTTGTGTTAGTATGTATACACAATAAATCATTACTGTCCCTGTCCAAGGTGGATGTTAACCACCCAAAGGTACATTTATTATCTAATGAATCTGATTTTAACACACTGTGGATTTGAGCTTTGCTTGAGCTTTATCCAGATTCATGCTTTCTGTATTTATCACACAAGCCTAAAGCTGTTTTTTTCAAATATCCTTTTTGTTCTCAGATGCAATATTTATCCATAGATTAAGAATTATTCTGAAATGTTTACGGATGTTTACACAAAGCGTCGATCGTTCCATTTATAAATATTGAGTTTGAAGATAATAAAATAATAAAGTTGGTTCATTTATTGAGTTATATGGTCTGTATGTTGAATAGATGTAATTCTAGAGTGTATGTGCAGTTAGTTTTTTCACATTTTTATAATGGATTCTGGGAAGTGAATTCTTTCCCTGCCAATGTTGTTTTATAAACCGTGTCCCAGAGTTGTACGTTGGCCTGCGTGCCAGACTGCATGTCCCAGGTGTACTCAGCCAGAAGATGTCCGTTCCCTGTGTCGCGTCGTGGAGTCTTCATGCTTCTGCCTTCTAGGTTAGCAAAATCAGACAAAGACATCTCCAATAAAGGTTATGTGGAAAGATTGTGTGGTTGTTTTCTGTTCAGAGGTTGCACTGCTAGTGGTTCAGACCCTGTGTAAATAACTATGCAAGTATACAATTGTCCTCATCTAAAGTTGAACTTCATGATTCAACCCTGTATGTTTAAGGTAATAAAATAAAACTGTTATCACACATGCTATTTTACGTTTCAGAAAGGCTCAAGCCTATAAGATGTCTGTGATGACAGATGTCACTTCGCTTGAAGGAGATGGTGATATGCTTTTGAACAGACTGCAAAAGATCCATATTTGTTAATCTGTGGCTCTGACCTGCGACCTCCTTGCTGGGTCTCAGATTAAATGTCCTGGATTAAGATGTGGCTTCACTCCTTACTTTAGCATCCACAAGGCGATTGGAAGAACTGGAGAGATCATAAATCAAGAAAGGCCCAAAAACAAGGGCAAGAAGCCCACGATTGAATCAAAAAGCCCCAGGGATTAGACATAAGACACCCAGAAATGTAAAGAGGATGTGATATGTTTTAATTATTAAAATCCCCTTCTTAAGAAAAAAATAAGAAAAACAGATTCCAGTCCAGCCTAGTTGTAATGCTTGTATTAAGAACAAGGACAACTGATACAGGCATGCAATGTGCAAAATTATCAGCTTTAATTCTGTTTTTTGGTTCAGTTTTTGTTTATATTTATTTAAGTTTTTGGGGACATGATTCGCATTTACTTTGCTATTATAACCTGTAATTTATCAAATATAATGTGTATTTTTAACTTGTAAATTAATTTTGTTCAATATTTATTTACATAAACGTACAGCACGGATGTTTTATGTTTGATATCAAACTCGAGTCAATTTGGGAATTTGTTATAATTAACCAACATAAAGAAGTAATGCTAAATGGTAATGCCTCGTCCAATATATCATACGCTATAAACTTCCAATACTGGACCGAGAGCGATATAGTGCAGAAGATAAGAAAGAATTTCGCTGTTTTGAGCATTATGTCAAAGAATCCATGACCTAATTTTCTCCGAGGTCAACCGTTCCATACCAAGTTAAGGAATGATCAGAAAGATGTACGGGCACGCACATTCACCCACACAAACACACACACACACACACACACACACACACACACACACACACACACACACACACACACACACACACACACACACACACACACACACACACACACACACACACACACACACAAACACACACACACACACTCTCACAGTCACACACACACACACACACACACACACACACACACACACACACACATACATTTCACACACACACGCACGCACACACAAACAAACACACACACAAACACACGCAAACAAATCTCACAACTATTTTGGCATTCAGTCTATCAGGTCAGTGAATTGCCATCGAATATCATCTGTTTAATTTCCCCATAAATCCACACGCAGTGGGGCGGTATTGTGTGAGAGACACCGAGGAGGATTAATGGGCCCCGAGATTTACGCCGGCACGATCTGAGCTGCTTTGATTTTTAAGCTCCAATCAAGAGGGTAAATGGGAAAACGATAACAATATCCAAATAGAAAAATCTGCAATTGACCATCACAGTCAGACCTGGCCTCGAGTCTCGCTACTGTATTAGGCCGGTGGGGGGGTCCAGACCTCGAGTCCATCAAGGGGCCCCTGGTACCCGTGCGGACAATGACGAGAGGAAAATGAAACGACCCCAGAACGATATCAAGCAATATGGAGACGTCCTAGCTCGCCAATCACCGCTTCCTCTCGGTTTTGTTTTTGCAAAAGCAATTTGTTAGGCTCGTGGAGACGGAGTGACACCATGGCGCGGGAGACGCACGGAGAGGAGGCGCTGATGCGTGTTTGTCTGCGCTCACGCCTCAAATTGCCCG
>NC_044060.1:24814727-24902227 GCF_902167405.1 Gadus morhua | reverse complement strand
CCTGGACGCCGCGGGTTACCCACCGGCGGAGCTGCTGACGGGCCAGCTCTTCTCCTCGACCCTGGCCGGCTCCCAGGCCCAGGCCTCCTCGCTATCCCAGCACCACAAACTCTTACTGCTGGAGAGCGCCAAGCTGGCGGCCGGGGGTTCGGCCGACAAGTTCCCCTCGCCTCAGTACCCGCACAAGGAGCATTTACCCGGGCAACTGGACCAGATCGTGAAGGAGAACCACAGCCTGAACTCGGAGAAGAGCGGCGCAAAAGCGCACAGCAAGCCGGGCCACCACGGCGCCACGGCGGCGGACGGGAAGCCCAAGAACTTCACCTGCGAGGTCTGCGGGAAGGTGCGTTGTGGAGTAATTCATCAATGCGAGAAAAAACGACGGTTATCCGTCAACATTGTAGGCTACAACAATCTTTACATCTTATGTTATTAGGCTTGTTTCCTCAACCGCGACATCGCAGCAACAAGATAAAATAAATGAGATAGTTAACATAAGTAAAAATATATAGCAGAAGTGGTAGTCGTACCAGCCACAGATATATATCGCGTCATAAATCTCGGCATAAATATACACAGATAAATAATATCGCTATCAATTATAAATAATGCTGAAAATAGCAGGCGAGTATTCAAAAGTAGAGGTTTTTATTTAATGTCGATAATTTTATTGATGGATCAAAGAAATTAACACGAGTTTAATGAAAGTGTATTTTGTATTGATGAAACCCGATGAGATAACTAACGAGTGTTTGCGGTCCGCGTGTCGCAGGTGTTCAACGCGCACTACAACCTGACGCGGCACATGCCCGTGCACACGGGCGCGCGGCCCTTCGTCTGCAAGGTTTGCGGGAAAGGCTTCCGCCAGGCGAGTACGCTGTGCCGGCACAAGATCATTCACACGCAGGTGAGACGCGTCAACATAATAAATAATAGATAAATAAATAAATATATAGGAGGATCGTAAATAGGCTATAAGGCTGTAAAGCTACGGTGTGTATAAACATTGTAAATCGACTATGAGTAGTGTATAAACATTGTAAATGGACTATAGGCCTACACATAAATGTACTATGATATAGGCTATGCAGGCTATAATTTGTTTTATAAATTAATATAATATGTCCAATATGCAGATTGTTGATCGGTTAGAGGAGCAGTGGGAGGTCGTCTCGTGACCTGTTGTTTTTCTGTTTATTCCCGCGCCTCAGGAGAAGCCTCATAAGTGCGCGCAGTGCGGGAAGGCGTTCAACCGCAGCTCCACGCTCAACACGCACATACGCATCCACGCGGGCTACAAGCCCTTTGTCTGCGAGTTCTGCGGGAAAGGTTTCCACCAGAAAGGTATGGGACATCACCGCTATTAACACTCCATTTACGCTTAGTTCACCTTATAATAAAAAATATATATTGCTTTGAATTTTAATTAAACGGGGTATTTTGAGTGAGTATATTTTACAAGCAACTTTAGTTTTTAACAATAATTGTAATATATAAGTGATTTATAAATTATTTTTTTAACACTAAAATAATGTACACTAATATGGACCGTTCGGTACATTTTACTCTAACAAATATTCAAATTATAAAACATGTAAGCCTATTTGTATACAATGTTAAAGGTCAGATTCGACTTCAGTTCCGTCCGATGTTAAAAGATGAACTAAAGAAAAAACATTAGCAGGATTGCAAATAGGCCAATGTAAATAAGGTGTGCATTCTATAAAAAATGTGAATTAACTATAAGGTGTGCAGACTATTAATATTGTGAATTGATTATATAAGGTGTGTCTAAACATTGTGAATGCACTGCAGGCTAATGCACATTAGAAGGAGCAGTAATGTCCCCTAATGGGCCCGCTGGTTCCAGCCCGTGTAAAGAGGACATGTCTCTTCCACTGAGTGAGCCTCCCTCGACACGGAGGGTTTGTTGTGGGTCAGCTGGCAGACCTCCGCTCAGTTCTGCTCTCCTTTGGTTGCGTTTGACCCTAATGAAGTTTGACAGCTTCTTGACTCCGACGTCCAAGCGGTGATTATTAGGAGAGAGTCATGAACTCCTGGCCGGCGCAGCGAGGGGAGTTGTGTTTGCACTTAAATTTCTTATCGATGCTCATTTAGTTATTTTCTTCACTTGTTCCCTTTCTCCCTTATTCACTTGTTCCCTTGTTTTCTCTCCTAGGAAACTACAAGAACCACAAGCTGACGCACAGCGGGGAGAAGCAGTACAAATGCTCCATCTGTAACAAGGCCTTCCACCAGATCTACAACCTCACCTTCCACATGCATACGCACAACGACAAGAAGCCCTTCACCTGCGCGACGTGCGGTAAGGGCTTCTGCAGGAACTTTGACCTGAAGAAACACATCCGAAAGTTGCACGATAACAACAACAACAACAACAACAACAACAACAACAACAACAACAACAACAACAACAACCACAACCCGCCGTGTGGGTCTGCCGCGGCGGCCTCCTCCAGAGAGGTCCCCCGCTGAGTAAAGGCCCATGCGTCCATGGGCCACCTCTTTATATATATATATATATATATATATATATATATATATATATATATATATATATATATATATATATATATATATATATATATATATATATATATATATATATATATCATTTACATTGTCATCCAAACGCTGCTAAACCCCTTGCTCCAACAGATTACACGTCCGATTGCCTTTAAACAACGTTACTTTTCCTGTTGTGTTCAGTAAATTAAAGCAATCTCTTTTCACGATGTGTATAAAAATGAATTGTAATTAATAGGTTATTGAAATAAAATGTTATTTAAACTTTGGGGCACATTTTCACCTACGTCACTTAAAGGAAATGTGAAGTATAAGTTATAATGTATTGCATAAAAAAACGTTGAAATGAACTTGTTTCCATTTTTGAACGCATTTGAAAATAAACTTGAACACCCAGACTGGTGGAGAGTGGTCCTTCACGCGTAGAAGGATTCAGGGAGACCTTTTAGAAAGGTAAACGCCCCTTACAGAATTACATAAGTAATTTAATTGATAACTTTCTTCCGTGGGGCTTTAGGCCGGCGATGACATCTGAAATGCGTTTGGATGTCTGGGTACCAAACCCTGATCAACCGTCAAGTAGCTCTCCTGTTATCCACGTGGACATGTGGCACTGAATTAATAACCTTTTTGCGCAGCAGCAGACGGAACCCAGTATGTCTGCTGCTGTATGTTGAAGCCCACCCTTATTCCTAAGCATTTATTGACAGACACGAATTTCCTAATGCGACAGTACACTTGACTTCTGTGTAATGGCATAAATGATGGATGATGGCGGAGACCCTCTTGAACGCGAATTACAATAATAAGCTAAAGGCCCCGGAGCGGAGGGGGGAGTCGGTGCGCATCAAGTCGTGTTCATCAGAGGAGGGATAATGGACCACTTGGGCCGCAGCTCCTCATCTGGCGTCCTAATCAACGAGGAGCCATTCCACGCACGACTCCTGGAACAATATTATCCTTGCGCACTAACGCACATTCTGATGAGAGACAGACGCGTGCTCCCAAATGGCGCTCTTTCTATTACCAGCCAATTAGTGATTAGAATGAGAGCCAAGCCGAGCTACACCTCACACTCCTAATAACAACAGTTACAGGCCTGCTGGCCGGGCTGATCACACAACGAGGGGAAGATGAAATATACGTTCTCCAGTTCGGGCAAGTTGGACTTCATGAGTGTGTTGATGATTTACAGGCGGTAGACTCTAGACCTCGATTCATACCAGTGTCTCTAGTGTTGGTGGATGACGTTTGGTGCTTTAATCAATTTGAATAATCAGGGGTTAACGACCTCTCAATAAACAATCTCTGGCAACCCAAATAATGGAGCTCTGCGTAAAAACGCATTTATTCAGACTTTTCACTTCTGCTTTTTGTGTGCACAAGATTGTTTTTTGCAATGCAAGAAAACCATTACATTTCCACCGGATTTTAGCAGCATTCACACACACACACACACACACACACACACACACACACACACACACACACACACACACACACACACACACACACACACACACACACACACACACACACACACACCGTCTTTCTTAGATATCAGAAAGGACAGCAGGGACCTCCTTTTCAGAAGATGATTTTCTTGGACAAAAAAGACCAGGCAAACTGCAGTTGATGGAGGCTTTGAGGGCTGGAGTGTCGTTGAGCAAGCCAAAGACCAGCATGTCGGGCTGGTAAACAAGCTAAAGGCAGCGAGGATGCCCTTTTCTGTGCACCTCTCTGCCTCTCAGACATCTGAGCCACAGATCGCTGTGCAGAAACCCGCTGATTGACCACGGAGCTCATTAACGCCGCTCCCACGTGACCCGGCAGGGAGATTACAGCGACCGGGGCGCAGTAATCAACTGTCAACAATCGAGTACATCTCGGCGCGCAGGATCACCCGAGAACGAGGCATTTACGGCCACAAAGGACCGAGTTGAGACAGGAAGAAAAGAAGAGGCCGACTTTTGTGTGGCCCATTCAATTGATTATAAATGGAAGATTAGCGGTAGCTTCGGCGTTTCACAAGTGCCAGGCAGGGGGAGAACGGAACCAATTAAGTCTACCAAATGTTAACTACATCAGATTCACCCAGTTTAGCCCACATGAAATTCCAATTAAATCCCCCACACACACACACACACACACACACACACACACACACACACACACACACACACACACACACACACACACACACACACACACACACACACACACACACACACACACACACTTTAAGGAGCCGGTGGTTCCCAGTCCCAGAGAAGCTGCTCCTCTCTGATTGGGTGCGTGCGGACTCTGGGCACAATACGTCTCCAAGATGAATTGTGGACTACTGAGGGGTTAATGAGCTGAGACTTAGGCTGGGGGCTCACTCCAAAGAAGAAACGAAGCTCGGATAAAATAGGAAATATGGTCAGAATATATATAATATTGTATAATATATATATATATATATATATTTATATATATATGTATATATATATATATATATATATATATATATATATATATATATATATATATATATATATATATATATATATATATATATATATTATACAATATTATATATATTCTGACCATATTTCCTATATCCCCTCGTCCTGTGCTCACTTGCTCGAAAAAGTAAGTCATGAACAAAAAACAGTGTTCCTCTTTGAGCAACCACATAGCTATTTTTTCTTTTCAGACCATGCTCGGGAGAAAGTTCTGTTCAAAGTTAACCCCCTATTCTTCGTCGGTTGGATAATGTTTACGTCCACTCTGTCTGGCTAACTTGTTTTCCAATTGTAACCGCTCAAATGTTTTTTTTTAACAGAAACTCAACACTGTTAATCACAGGTGCAACACCACTCGCCATATCTGCATCTGATATACAAACCACGAAAGATACTGGCAGAATAACTTGAGTTAAAACAACAACTGTTCTAGAATATGACCATGGGGCAGACTACTCTACGACCATATAGGCGTCTTTTAGCGCGGATTGCAATCCTTATTTTAGCCTGTGGGGTTATGCAATAAACATACGGAGTAACGCAGTCGCTAAATTGCCATGCCCCAACATTGCATGACACGTTTAACTCAACTAGAATCGCTGCCAACCATCATCCCAAAATTTTATGTCAACAGAAGAAATCTGGTCGGAGAGCCTTCAAAAAACTATAGATAGTTAATGTAAAATTCACGTTATTAAAAATATACTTGGAGCAATGATTTACTGAGGAACTATTATTTTGGGAGCATGCTTCTGCAAGTAGTTCGCTGCTCCACCTGCCTATATGGACGGCATGCGCCTGCCCTCAAGTGTACCTCAGAGCGTCTGTCTGCCTGGTGGCTGGGAGGATGTGCGCGTGTTGTCGGTGGGAGCCCTGGTCTGGCGGACCTCCCTGGCGGACCTCCAGCCAGCCCTGTCCCATAGGCTCCCTGCCGCACCTGCCTGGAGTAACGACCACCAACACCTTCACCTCCGAGATAGGATCTCCTCATAGCATGTGGTTACATGGAGGAGGAGGTGGTGCTCACCTCCTCCTCCCCCTCCTGGCCTCCTGGGCTCCTGGGCTCCTCCTGTGATCTAATCCTGGTTGGTGGGTACAGTGGACCATATACTGATATACAGATGGCTGGACCAGCCATGCTGAGCGCCTAGGTCTATAGCAGTGACCAGGTCTATAGTCCTGGTCTATAGACTGGTCTATAGTCCTGGTCATAGTCCTGGTCTATAGTCCTGGTCTATAGTCCTGGTCTATAGACTGGTCTATAGTAATGGTCTATATTCCTGGTATATAGTCCTGGTCAATAGTCCTGGTCTATAGACCAGGACTATAGACTGGTCTAAAGACTGGTCATTAGTAATGGTCTATATTCCTGGTATATAGTCCTGGTCTATACACTGGTCTATAGTAATGGTCTATATTCCTGGTATATAGTCCTGGTCTATAGTACTGGTCTTGAGGCTGGTCTGGTCTATAGTTCTGGTCTATAGACTGATCTATAGTGCTAGTCTATAGTCTGTTCTATAGACCTGGTCTATGGTCTATAGGCTGATCTGGTCTATAGTCCTGGTCTATAGACTGGTCTGGTCTATAGTCCTGGTCTATAGACTGATCTATAGTGCTGGTCTATAGGCTGGTCTATAGACCTGGTCCATAGTCCTGGTCTATAGACTGGATTATAGTCCTGGCCTATAGACTGGTCTATTGACCAGGACTATAGACCAGCCACTCCCTGGTCTATAGCGTGGAAGACGGAGCGCTTCATTGTCACACTGGATCAGTTAATTTGGGGATGTCCGGTGGCATCACTAATCCCTTTGACCTGTCGTGGCCCTGCTGGGAAACATCCACTTGTGTTGCTGCACAGAGGACCCGGGGGCATTCATGACATCCCCTTGCTCTGCTCACACAGCCAGAAGACCACCAACCCCCCCTCGAAGGAAGACGCCGTGTGAGAGAAAGCAGAGAGCATATGCATTCCTATAGTGGCTGCTCACACAACCTCCTGTACAACGATGTAGGACTCCCGCTCTTCAAGGACGTCCTTGCACATGCTTTTAAATTACACCTCTTGTTGGACATTTGTGTGTGTGTGTTGTGTGTTACATCAAAACAAGCAAACCTGTATGGAAAGTCCAGCCTGGGAGGAATTGACATCAACTAGAGGCACTGATGTATACACACAGATCTGTGTTCAGTCCCCGGTGCTTGTCCACCTAATTACTCCGCCAATATTAGTAGTGGCAAACACTGCACTGATTTACCAGGCACTGATAGAAAAAGACATTCAGCCAAGCACAATCAATACAGAGGCTGAGGCGTCTTTCAACACAACACAAAGCCCGGTGGGGGTTTGTCCCAGCCTAACGAACGTCTAGTAGAATGCAGCCCAGTAAGACGTTCACAGGCTCAAAGCCCACCTGGTTCAGCTGAACTGAAAGCTTTTTATTTGTTGAGAGGAGAGACGCGAGAACTGTGAAGTGTGCTGAGGTATGTGATTATATTGACACGGGCAAAGCTGCTCTATTTAAGAGGAAACTGTAATCTTACACGGTGTGTGGTGTGTGTGTATCCTTGTGTGTGTGTGTGTGTGTGTGTGTGTGTGTGTGTGTGTGTGTGTGTGTGTGTGTGTGTGTGTGTGTGTGTGTGTGTGTGTGTGTGTGTGTGTGTGTGTGTGTGTGTGTGAATGTGTGTGTGTGTCCGTGTGTGTGTACTAGGCATGTATTCGTGTGGGTGCGCATGCTTGTACGTGTGTGTGGGTGTGCATATAGTGCGTGTGTGTGTGTCTCCGTTCGTGTGTGCGTGCGTGTGTATATGTGTGTGTGCTTGGCTTAGAGCATGTGCGGTCCCCTTGAGGGTGGTTGCTCTGTCCTTTTAGCGTATGATATGAAGCATTGGGTTTAATTTGAGACAATGTGACAACAGTCAAGGCCTGTGAAGCTGCAGACAAAGAGCGGGGCTCAGGCTCTAAGTGGAGGTGACGTGCTGGATCAAAGGATGGGGGGGCGGCCAAACACACATCATTGAGCCGGCTACTGGAACCTGACAGGTCGTAGAGGCTGGTAGAGAATAGAACCATGTCAATATAATACGGCTTGTGTAAACCAATTAGAATTCATTTCAATTTGGTAGATTAATTTAGCAACAAATACAAATTATGAATTCATAATTACTGTGATTTCTGGCTTGGGACTCATTAATCAGGCAGATTGAGAGGTGAAGAAAGGTTGTAAAATGGCATTATGTCTAATTTAGCCCCTGCATGTAATTACCCATTATCCAATCAGCTGGATCCAACAGTTAACCCGCCCCCCAACTCAGCCAATTATTTGTCAGAGCTCTTAGTGAGATTGTCAATGGCTGGCAACCCTTTATGATGTATCCCCCAATAGAGATGGATGATGGCAAGTCCCAGTCTGCTCCTGACAAACAGGCCTGGTGGCCAGACAGAGACAGAGAGGGAGAGAGAGAGAGAGAGAGAGAGAGAGAGAGAGAGAGAGAGAGAGAGAGAGAGAGAGAGAGAGAGAGAGAGAGAGAGAGAGAGAGAGAGAGTGTGTGTGTGTGTGTGTGTGTGTGTGTGTGTGTGTGTGTGTGTGTGTGTGTGTGTGTGTGTGTGTGTGTGTGTGTGTGTGTGTCTGCGCGCTCCACCCCAGGGTATTAACATGCCCCCAATTCTAAAGCTGGTGGTTTGAAAGGCTCCCATTGAACCCTCTGAAGGAACACAGCGATATTGTGGATATTTCTCTGTGATCGGACGTGCGTCAACATGTCTTCACCCATATTCTGCCCTTGACCTCCAAAGTCTCCAACAAACAACCTTCTCCTGCCCATCACCCCCCCCCCCCCACACACACACACACACACACACACACACACACACACACACACACACACACACACACACACACACACACACACACACACACACACACAAAGACACAGACACACACACACGGACACACCAAAATTGACCACCTAAACCACCTAACCGCCCATTCCCTACGTTTGCAAACGTTCTCCAGCGAGCTGTTGGCAGTTGGGATGGTAAAGTGGTTGTATGGTGGTGGTAGGGTTGTGGTGGTGGTAGGATGGTGGTAGGGTGGAGTTAGGGTGGAGGTAGGGTGATGGTAGGGTGGAGGTCGGGTGGTGGTGGTAGGGTGGTGGTAGGTTGGAGCTCAGGTGGTGGTGGTAGGATGGTGGTAGGGTGGAGGTAGGGTTGTGGTAGGGTGGTTTAAGGGTGGTGGTAGGGTGGTTTTAGGATGGTGGTAGGGTGGTTTTAGGGTGGTGGTAGGGTAGTGGTAGGGAGGTTTTAGGGTGGTGGTAGGGTGGTGGTAGAGTGGTGGTAGGGTGGTTTTAGGGTGGTTTTAGGGTGGTGGTAGCGTGGTGGTATGGTGGTGGTATGGTGGTTTTAGGGTGGTGGTAGGGTGGTTTTAGGGTGGTGGTAGGGTGGTTTTAGGGTGGTGGTAGGGTGGTTTTAGGGTGGTGGTAGGGTGGTTTTAGGGTAGTTTTAGGGTGGTGGTAGGGTGGTTTTAGGGTGGTGGTAGGGAGGTTTTAGGGTGGTGGTAGGGTGGTGGTAGAGTGGTGGTAGGGTGGTTTTAGGGTGGTGGTAGGGTGGTGGTAGGGTGGTTTTAGGGTGGTGGTAGGGTGGTGGTAGGGTGGTGGTAGGGTGGTTTTAGGGTGGTGGTAGGGTGGTGGTAGAGTGGTTTTAGGGTGCTGGTAGGGTGGTTTTAGGGTGGTGGTAGGGTGGTGGTAGGGTGGTTTTAGGGTGGTGGTAGGGTGGTGGTAGGGTGGTTTTAGGGTGGTGGTAGGGTGGTGTCATGGTGGCGGGCCGGGTGACCCTGGGGCCCCGTCAAAGGGGAGGGGCCCAGCTGAGGAGCCCAGGCAGCTGCCAACCGCAGCCACTCCAGCCCTGGCCATCCGGATGATTGCGTTTGTCATGCTGCCAGTCCGCGTCAGGCCGGCCCAGGTCTGATCATCGCAATTAGGGTGTGGACGTCCGCCTGGCCACGGAGCAGGAAGGTGCAGGGGAATGTTTTTGAAGCCAGCAGTCAGAAAGCAGGTGGAAGTGCTCGCTCACGCCCCCCCCCCCCCCCCCCCCACTGTCAACCCATTTTCCCAACTTGTTTTCCCTATCAGGCTGGGATGTGATTGTTGATCTGTGTTGGTTGGTCTTCCAGCAGGGCCAGTACATTTGCATGCACACTAGGTGCTTGATTAGCAAACCGGTCAATGACACATAGGGGGACCGTTCCTCAGCCGCCATCGTGTCCAGGATTAACTGGGGGTTTCGGTTGGTGTGTGTTCATCTGGACATGCACCGAAAGGTCAATCACTTAAATCATTGATTTAAACCAAGCCTGGAGGTTTACAGAACCATGGAATTCCAAGTTGTTTGCAAAGCCATTTCTCTTGCTCTGAAACTATTTGAAAATAAACGCAATACTGCTCAAGTTCAAATTATGTGGTTTTGAAAACAGAATCGTTCAGCCTGAGCCTTTGTCTACAACACGCTGCTAGCAAGGGTTTCTATGACAACATTAGAGCAACGTTAGCTTGGTTTTGTTTAGTTTTTTTCGTATTTCTCAAGACTCTTAGAAATTGCTTGGAAGTGGTAGTGACTAACATGTAGTGCATCTAAGATACATGTTGTCTATCCAAGGTTTAACATGTAGTGTATCTTCATTTGATTTATTTTGAGAGGTGATTGACGGTTTCTTTAACCCCTTATTCAGAGGGTTTGTTTGATTTCATTTGGAGGTTTTGCTTTGGTTGGATATTTTCAAAACCTTGCTTCCTCTTGCTGGTTCCACCAAATTGCCAACACAAGCTTAAATTCCTTTCGCCATAGACTTCTGCCAGGCTGCTTGGTATTCAATGCCCATGTGCCACAAAAATCAAGCAATTATAACGCCAATAATGTAAAATTGAAGGCTTGATAACGGTTATGTGTAAACCAATGAGAAGCCCCATGATCCTATCTGTCACTGTCTATCGCCTAGCTTTAGGGAGTGAAAGACGCCACTATATTTTACCACCTCATAATGCATTTTTGCCGATTCAAATCTTAATTGTACTACTATTAATTATAGCTATTGCTTAAGGAATATGTAATCATAATAAAAGCTTCAGAAGGCGTGGACCGGTGTGCAGGTTTAAATAAGGAAGGATCATGTTTTGTATACTTTCAGTTTTACAGGGTTCAGTTAACACAATGGGGAGTTAAATTCAGTATAAACAAGGGTGGTACTCGATGGAAGAACTTATATAAACTATAAGTTATGTACACAATATATAATAAATAAGTAAAAATATATATAAATATCTGAGAACTTAAATGTGATCTCTCTATGGTCTCAGATGCTAATGAATGGTGTGTGCCCATATATTGATTGACAGGAAAGATGAATCCCCTGAACCAATCAGGGTTCGATAATGAGCTTGAAGCAGTCTAACATCTAAATTGTCTCATACACTCAAAAAATATATTCTTAAAACACATTTCAGTCATGCTTTAAGATAGCTATGCCATGTCTAAGGAATAAAATATAAATACATACAAGTATGGCTCTTTAATATCTCCTACTGCTCCTTTCAGCATCTTCAATTGTGTAAAACAAGTAGGGGATTTTCATTTATATATTTTATAAGAATCTCAGGCCCACCCTGAACTAAACATTTTCAATGACACAATAATTACAAAAACAACATCCATTGTAATTCAGAAAACACAACTTTGGGGTTCATGAGTATGTCTAAACATGCATCGCCCCACAAAAATACATATGCATAGGAGAGTTGCATAGGAACCCATTTACTGCATAAAAACACACACAAATCAACCAGTCAAAAAGCAACACGAGCTATTTAAGGTTACTGCAACAAGAGCCAAGCCTAAACACAATACTGCCACCTATTGGAGCGGTAGGTCATTTCGGCTAGGCTGACCGCGGGGCAGAGACACTATTCGGTGGAGGTCTATGGAGGTAGATTTGTGTCTTTATTATGCAATCAAAAATAATAGGTTTGAGAGCAAAACTTTCCACACTGCAATCAAAAAATAGGTTTGAGAGAAAAACTTTCCACACTGCAATCAAAAAATTGATTTGAGAGCAAAACTATCGACACTGCAATCAAAAAATGTTTTATTGCAAGATAAATTAATGTGATAAAAAAAATATTAATGGGAATCCAAAAGTTTTGTTTGCAAACCCAAAAGTTTTGTTTGCAAATCCAAAAGTTTTGTTTGCGAATCCAAAAGTTTTGTTTGCGAATCAAAAAGCTTTGTTTGCGAATCCTAAAGTTTTGCTTGCGACTCCAAAAGCTTTGCTTGCTGTTGAGCTGAATCTCGTGGGCGGTATGGAGGTAGATTTGTGTCTTTATTATGCAATCAAAAATAATAGGTTTGAGAGCAAAACTTTCCACACTGCAATCAAAAAATAGATTTGAGAGCAAAACTATCGACACTGCAATCAAAAAATGTTTTATTGCAAGATAAATTAATGTGATAAAAAAAATATTAATGGGAATCCAAAAATTTTGTTTGCAAACCCAAAAGTTTTGTTTGCAAATCCAAAAGTTTTGTTTGCGAATCCAAAAGTTTTGTTTGCGAATCAAAAAGCTTTGTTTGCGAATCCTAAAGTTTAGCTTGCGAATCCAAAAGCTTTGCTTGCTGTTGAGCTGAATCTCGTGGGCGGGACCTACACCGAAAGATGTAAAGGTGCGGCCACACCAGACGCGTATCTCGCGTACTTCGCGTATGAAATCGCCATTTTCTCCATAGGGAACCATTGGTTTAGGCGCGTATTACGCGTATTACGCGTATTTCGCGTATTAAGCAACATTTTACGCGCGTATAGCGCGTATATTTACGCGCAATACGCGCTATACGCGCTATACGCGCGTATATCGCGTATATCGCGTACATTTCAAAAGAGTTCAAAAAATTGAACTTTTTACGCGAAGTACGCGAGATACGCGTCTGACGAGACACGCATTGCCCAATCAGCGTTGAGCTTGACCCGACGTCACTGGCAGAGAGTAGTGAGCTTGGACAGAAGCATACGGCCGACATCTTCCTTTTTTCTGTGTGGAAATAGTAACATAGTTACGCCATTAAATGCTTTTATGGAAACATTTCTAGCGAGAAATGTGCATTTTACTTTCATAATGTTCACTCGGTGAATGTGAAGGATGTTTGGTTTGATAGTTATGACGAAGAGGGAACGCTCCGTTCACTTGCATGGACAGAGTCTCTGGTTACTAAGCAACCTCAACGTCTTGGCGGACTATTTCTCTGCTGGGAAACACACCAGACACACCATGTGAAGTTATTTAACCCGATTATTGTTATTTATATCCGAGATTATTTAATCTAACCCGATCTAAACTCTATCACCCAAACACGGCGGCGTTGGGGTTTCCTACCTCGGACTCCAGCGCAGCCACGGCCGACAACTTTCTTTATTCTGGGTGGAAATAGTAACATAGTTACGCCATTAAATGCGTTTATGGAAACATTTTTAGCGAGAAATGTGCATTTTACTTTCGTAATGTTCGCTCGGTGAATGTGAAGGATGTTTGGTTTGATAGTTATGAGGAAGAGGGAACGCTCCGTTCACTTGCATGGACATGGACTCATCTAGGCGAGTGACGTAGGCGCGTATAGCGCGTATAGCGCGTATTGCGCGTATGCGACCATTTTTGACACAAAATGGTCAAGCAACATTTTACGCGCGTATCTCGCGTAAAAAGTACGCGAGATACGCGTCTGGTGTGGCCGCACCATAAGACACGTCTCTATTGGCCAGTCTCGATCGGAGTGACAGCTTGGCAACATCCGAAAAGCCGCTGCCCCCTGACCGCCTCCAGAAGCAGATTGTCGGCCTGACGGACAGGGTGTTCGTTTGTGCCTCTCAATCCGCGGCGGCAGTCAACAACATCGCCCTGCTCTCCTCTGCCATGGTCTCCTTGTCGGCTGACAGGGAGGCCTACGGGATATTCAGGGCGCGCAAACGCGCGCACGGGACAAGCTCATAAGGCGAAGCCTAGACGGCGTAGCCTACATGAAATAGAACTCCCTCTCTCGTTACTAACTGTGGATGTTGCCAAGCTGTCACTCCGATCGAGACTGGCCAATAGAGACGTGTCTTACATCTTTCGGCGTAGGTCCTGCCCCCTCAGATTCAGCTCAACAGCAAGCAAAGCTTTTGGATTCGCAAGCAAAACTTTAGGATTCGCAAGCAAAGCTTTTTGATTCGCAAACAAAACTTTTGGATTCGCAAACAAAACTTTTGGATTTGCAAACAAAACTTTTGGGTTTGCAAACAAAACTTTTGGATTCCCATTAATATTTTTTTTATCACATTAATTTATCTTGCAATAAAACATTTTTTGATTGCAGTGTCGATAGTTTTGCTCTCAAATCAATTTTTTGATTGCAGTGTGGAAAGTTTTGCTCTCAAACCTATTTTTTGATTGCAGTGTGGAAAGTTTTGCTCTCAAACCTATTATTTTTGATTGCATAATAAAGACACAAATCTACCTCCATAGGGCGGGACCTACGCCGAAAGATGTAAGACACGTCTCTATTGGCCAGTCTCGATCGGAGTGAGAGCTAGGCAACATCCGAAAAGCCGCTGCCCCCCGACCGCCTCCAGAAGCAGATTGTCGGCCTGACGGACAAGGTGTTCGTTTGTGCCTCTCAATCCGCGGCGGTGGTCAACAACATCGCCCTGCTCTCCTCTGCCATGGTCTCCTTGTCGGCTGACAGGGAGGCCTACGGAATTTTCAGGGCGCGCAAGCGCGCACACGGGACAAGCCCATAAGGCGAAGCCTAGACGGCGTAGCCTACATGAAATAGAACACCCTCTCTCGTTACTAACTGTGGATGTTGCCAAGCTGTCACTCCGATCGAGACTGGCCAATAGAGACGTGTCTTACATCTTTCGGCGTAGGTCCCGCCCACGAGATTCAGCTCAACAGCAAGCAAAGCTTTTGGATTCGCAAGCAAAACTTTAGGATTCGCAAACAAAGCTTTTTGATTCGCAAACAAAACTTTTGGATTCGCAAACAAAACTTTTGGATTTGCAAACAAAACTTTTGGGTTTGCAAACAAAACTTTTGGATTCCCATTAATATTTTTTTTATCACATTAATTTATCTTGCCATAAAACATTTTTTGATTGCAGTGTCGATAGTTTTGCTCTCAAATCTATTTTTTGATTGCAGTGTGGAAAGTTTTGCTCTCAAACCTATTGTTTGATTGCAGTGTGGAAAGTTTTGCTCTCAAACCTATAATTTTTGATTGCATAATAAAGACACAAATCTACCTCCATAGAGGTATTGGGAGTTTTACAGACTCTGTTGAACATGCCAGCTGCCCCTCAGGTTATTATTTTACATCCATGGAAAGGAAATACTTGCATTAATATGCAAGTGAATAGATCTGCACAACCGCAGCTCCATTCCATTTGCAGCTCCATATGTCACTCCATGTCTAAATCAGGCAATTCATTCAATCGTTAGCATGATGCTGTCAGACAGATAACACTTATTATACAAATTACATTTATTAGCGTTCCTAACTTTATATTTGTATTGTATTGCATTGTATTTATCTATTTCCCTACACAATAGCTAAATGTTATGGGATAACGTGAATAATAATAATACCATTTTTTTACCAGTTATTAAATGCCTGCTCACCTATCTACCCATCTATCTATCTATTATCTATCTATCTGTCTATTACCTATAATCTATTCTCTAAATTCAATTAAGGAAATTCAATTAACACAAGCTAGCTAGACTGATACACATTAAACACTCAGTTTACTAGCTAAATTCAATTAAACAATTAAATGCGATAAAAATATAAAGAAAAAACAAGTGTTATCTAGCGATCCGTTATCTGTGTTTTATTATTTCGTCTTCGGCAACATGAGCGCGATTGAAACCTGCCCGGCAACGGACAACCCCTACGTAATCAATTCATAAGGTTCACGTGACGTCACTGTAGCTTTGCGGCGCCATCTTGACGACCGATCCCACCCACTGACCCACTGATTTCAGTGGTAACTCAGCACCAACAACAACACCTACGACCACAATCAAATAATGAGGATGCACTCTTTTATTCTCTTTAGTGCAGGTAATGAAAGGTTCTGAAAGATGGCATATCCATGTAGCTTACTGATGAATAAAATGCATGCAAAAAACGTTGACATATGACCCACTATGTTCTGCTCCATATACCCAATGTTGACATCGTCCCAGGCTCCAGCCAAAGAGTATTGGTATTAATACCTTATTCATTGTCCAAAATAATCCATAATAATTATAATCAATAATCCATAATAATTCAAATCGGGTTTTGTTGTGGGTAGGCCTACAACATGAATCTTGAAGAAAACTCGTCCTAAGCGTCCCCGGCGAAATTATCGTCTATGATTTGATGACTGATTTCAACGATCAATGAATGTAACCCACCACAAACAGTTCACAAGTCACAAATATATAGTACTTAAAGGTTGGGTAGGTGATTTGCGAAACGCCAGCAGATTTTGAAAATACACAACTCAAATGGTCCTACCCCCTCTCCTTCAACGCTGACTCTGACTCCACCCATTCCAAGTACCTGGACGCGCAATCATGCACGAGCGCGAACAGAGATGCGCGAGAGCGAGCCAGGCTAGCGTAGGTTTTCGTTTAACAACATGGCACTACATTCAGCTGTAAGTTGCACCCAGTACCGCGGGAAGTAGGAGTGCTGGGGGTGCTGCAACACCCCCTGTCCGAGGCCCTGTCTTATCACAGAAAACGATCATTTCTAAAAACTCCGGCCAAAGTGGAGATTTCTGAAAACGCCGGTTATGTGTTGTCGTGTCAACGGGGAGAAACTGGATTTTAGGTTCTGAAGCGTCACATTATGCACCAGGAAATGCTTAACGTCATGTGAGCGCCCGCTGTACCGTATTGGTCCGAATATAAACACAAACCCCATTGTAAGACGACCTATATTTGGAAAAAAGATTTGAAGACCAGATCCGTTTTTTATGAATAAATAAATTGTATTCATTGAAATAATATACGAAAATAAAAAGGCATCGAATAAAACACTGCATTGCCACTAAACAGTAGTGCAAATAGGCCGTACTGATGTGTACACCAAAGACTATTCCTGACACTCCTCTGCCCCGCTGTGTTCGCTCTGGCTGTGGTCGCTCCGAACTGTTTCGGCCCGTGGCAAAGCGAGTCATCCTCGCTGCTGTCCAAGGCATTTTGAGACGCAGCATTTATTTAATGCTCATATGACCTAGTGCTGAAAAAAGGTTCTTGTTCTGTGAGCAGCTGGATGTGAACGATCGATTTTCAACTGTCCGCGCATGCACTGGTGTAATTGAGCTGCGCTGCTATACATCTTTTTTTTATCAATGTAATGTGAGTTGCGAGTCTAGTGCAGGCTGAGTTTTTTTTTCCCAGCACCCCCTGCTGAGAATACGTTCTCGCTGCAATGGTTGGACCAGATGTTATAAACATTAAACGGTCACATAAATCATTACTATTTTTAGAAAATGTTTGTTTGTTTCATATAATTGTATTGGAAGTCCTGGTTTTCACTAGGGTTGCCGCGGTGTGGACATTTTCACACCGAGTAATACACTCGTAATACACCGGTATTACCGAGTATAAACGGTATAAACTTTGAAACTAGGTCAACCGCCACACAAGCATCGGTTTTTAGACCCTTCTCGTCCTTCAGTTGCCGCCAGTTCGAAAGCAGCGCCTAGGATTATTCTTGATTTCAGTTTTTCTCTTTCAGCGTTTTTATTATCAATTACTCTCTGAAAAAGAGTTTTCCTTCTCTTTGCTGGTGGTGGTGGGGATGGTGGCGTCTTGTCTGCCATGGAAATTGTCTTCTACTGCTAGGTCCAAATGTGGATTAACTAGTTCCAGTAGCTACCGCAGGATAACAACAAACAGGAGCTTGCTCTGGGTCACGAGCTCTGGGTCACGAGTACTGCACGAAGGGGTCGCGCGCGGGGCGCGGGGGAGGGGGGGAGGGGGTGTGCAGTACGACCGTTTGATTGACGTACTTACTGTCCAATGCAACTCGGTGGCAATGGAAATGATTGGCTGGAGTTTTTCGAGCCCTGCCCGTTCCACAGATGATTGACTTGTTTAATTTTCATGTCAGTACTTCTAACTCAGTGGCTGTAAGCGGGTTATGATAAGGATTTCAAGTAATTTTGCAAAAATGGCCAAAAAAGCAAATCACCTATACAACCTTTAACTTTGCCTCACTTTAGCATCCTTCACCCATCCAGCTCTTGAACGCTTTCAAGATATCTCCACTGTATGGGGAGGGGTTGTGGACTAAATAAATATATATGTCATGAAGATTGATATGAGGCAAGCATACTAATGGACTAAAAAAAAACTAGGGATAACAAATAAGGATCGGAGCCTAAAATCGATAATATCTCTGTCTCTCTCTTGCATTCAGATGAGCGGTGTGGGCGGCCATACTTGGCGAGATCGGTCGTGCAAATGGCGGCATTCTAGAAAACGTGACGTAGATGAACCGTATGGATTGTCCGTTGCCTGGCAACGGACAACTGATGACGTAGGCTGGTAAAATTTTCGCCCCCGGTACAATTTTAACGTGACAGCGGCAAAAAGGAAAAAGAGAAGATCAGCGGTCATAAATGGTATGTTGTGTATGAACTTATTTATTTTGTGTGAATTGGCAGTAGACTTGGCTGTGTGTGTGTGCGTGTGTGTGAGAAGTGATGTAACGTTAAAAAATAAGTATGATTGTTCATCTGAACTGAAGACCTAACGTAATGTTATAAAAGTCAGTGGACGTTAACATTATGACAATGTTTTCATATCTGTCATTAGTGAAGCTGTAATGACATTGTATGTGGCTCTGTTTTGGAAGAGGGGGAGGTGGAAGACTGCTTTGGTAGCATATGATTTTCCTGTAGGCATAGGGACCTGAGACTGTTAAAATAATAATAATGATATTATTAATTAATGATAAATTAGTTAATAATAAGTCAATGGTTGATAGTTGTGTGTGTTAGGCTGCTGTTTTTTGTGTCGGTCTGTGTGGGTAACCAATGACTGTAGTAGTTATAAATGCAGACCATTTGATTAGCTGATGCCCTGAGTCACTGATTTTAATACAGTAGCCTATTACTATTGGCTCTGTTCTTGCAGTTTTTCTCATGTTCTCTGCTCTTATTCTACCCAGGCTCCTGAGGCGGAGGTGGATGAATGAGGGGATCACGGTAATGTCACCCATTTTTTTGATTGCCACCTTTTGTGTCATAAATATCAGTTCAGTATTCAGTTGTGAGTAGAAACTTTTGACCAAAAAATCCATCCTAACTCAAGCTAACAAGACTAAGATATTTTTGTCTTCCTCAGTGGATGGATGGTTGGTGATGTCACCCATTTGTTCTTTGTTTGATTGCAACCTTTTGTGTACAGCCTTCTTACTAGTGATGTATTTTCTAGTTGTGACTTTTTTGTACTATTTGGGCCAGGCCCACAGTTTCCAGTTGCACACATTATGTGATCAACTTACATCAACCATGTGCAGTTTCTGTAACCACACCTCAACCTGTGAAGGCTTCAATTATCTTATAGTCTGATATACTAACTTTACAATATCTACTGACACTGAGCTGTGATAATATAACACTGTGAAGACATGCAGGAAACATTCTGCATACTGATAAAGTGTTTGTTCAATTATAAATTTGATTTATATTAAAATCCATTAATGATGTTTTTTTATTAACATAACTAATGTTCTAATATTATTTCAGGGCAGTCACGGGCCCTCAGAATTGTCCTAACTTTTCACCCCCTAATGGCGCCTCTTACCTTTTGTGTAATAAAAGCTGGTTAAAATACATGAAAAAGTACAATTTTTTATTTCATAATGATAATATGTAATGATTTTTCACCGCCGCATTGAAAATGTCCCCGATTTTCATTTCAGAAATCTGGTCACCTTACTATACAGAGAAGTTGAGGAATATAGGGTGGTATAAAATCATAACATCAGATATCTGCACTATTTATTGGCTTGTTAGATACTCTATGAATACAGGTGACTTGAAGACAAACTACCTTTAAATGGCTTTCAAAGTGGGGGAACAATAGCACTGCTTTTTTGTGTCAGTGAAGAATAACCGTGGTCCTGGTGTACATTTTGGAAACAGTATGGCCACAATCATGTCTGAGGGGCCACCTATTGGGCTAGTCCATCACCCAGACATTGCTCTTGAGGACGTCATTGAATTCAGCACGAAAGACTGGGAAACTTTCATAGGAGTCAGATAGCTCTAGGAACATTCAACATGTCCGAGCAATTGGCCGTCTTGTGAAATCAGACATTACTGTAAACTCAACAGTGAGACAGTCAGACACAATCAAATTGGATCCTGTGCAGAATCTCAGAAACTTGGAGAGTTCTTCTTCATCCAGTTCTCTGATACCTTCGCAGATGATGTTCCATGTTTTTGCTTTGCTGTCATATCTGCTGGGAACTTCAACAGCTTCAACACCTTCTTAGTTGTTGCTTTAAGATTAGCATACATCTGTGTTAGCTTCTCCTAATTCAGAGTGATGTTTGGAGTTGTGCTTCCCCTCCAACAATCAATAACAAACATCGGCTTTTGCACAAGTTTCTGCAATTTCTGTCAGGATTGTTGGAAGATTGTCGGCTGAGATCCTTCTTCTGCATTCATAGTTGTCAAGAGTCTCCAGAAGGTCATCCATTTCAACAGATGAGAAATCTTGTAAAGCTTGCTTGAGGATCTCTCGGTCTTGACAGCTTACAAACTGCAGAAAGCTTTCTGTCAGGTAACTGTACACAACTCCAAATAACATCTCCTCCACAAAAGCAGATGCAAGCTTGATAGGAAGGTCAATCTTGGTATCCTCTCACAAAAATTCTGCCGATGGCTTTCCAGGTTTCAGCCTTGAAATCATGTCTGATAAAGGGTGCTTTTATTGTTGTTCCAAGTGTGCAACAATCATAGAAGTCTAGCCAAAAAGCACTGAGGACATCTCTAAGAACTCCTGACCCAACGCCAGCTTCCTCTTTTTTATCTGGAAGAATTCGCTTCACTACCAGTGGTCTGGTCAGAGTGTCTGTGTCAGAAAATGCTTCAATCATGTCATTGAGAGAATTTGAATAGTGGATAGTTATCATTTTTGCTTGAGTTGTGTGGTCAGGTGTTTCCACCTCATAAATCAGTGTGTCATTCAAATCGAATTCAGCATCTGGTTGTGGGCCAAATGTAATTTCGGGATCAGAGATATATGGGTTATCTGACACTAAGTCATAGTTTTGCAGAAGAACTACATCCTCCTGTAATACTTCTGGTAGAAGAAAACTGCTCTCTGACAGCACTGGGAAGTCTGTGTTGACTGAGTGATTTGTAGCAGTTGAACCATCTGTGGTACCTGGGTGAGGACGACTAACCTGGTCTTCTGCTGAGCAACTGGACACCAGAGACAGGGATTGGCTGCCTGAAAGTTCAATAATTTCATTTTGGCCCTGAAGGATAAGATCATCACATTTTTCTTCTGAATCATAGGCAGAGGCGTCTTCATCTGAGTGTGGTTTAGGCTGAGTGGCAATATAGAAACGCAGCTTGGCTAGTTTGACAGTGTCGTATATTGCAAATTGAGACATGATCAGTGAAAGGGTTTTGTTTGAAGTCCCACACATCAAATGTGTCTGATTCATGGCCTTTACTTGAAATGCCATTAGGGAAAAAAAGATTTTTCCACTCTTTCAGGATTTCATTGTATCCATCACTGATGTCCATCACAACCTTTCTAGTGCCCCCTCCTTGTTTTGCTTTAACCTGTTTAGCTTCACTATCTTCTTTGTGGATCCAACCTATCTCAACGCTTCGTTTAGTTTGCCTTTTTACCGGTGTTGATGTTTTAGGCATCTTCTCATTGTCTTCGGTTTCCTTTTCTCTGTTGTGGGCTTCCTCGTCTGATTCTTTGGATTCTGTCTTATAGCTTCATTTTCTTCCTGAGCTTTTCAAATAGACCCATTTTTTATTTTGAGAGAGGGGCTTGATTTTTGCAAAAATTGAAAAGTGCAATTCTGTCTCCATATGAAGGAATGTATTTGGCCAAAGCTGAATCATCCATAAGCATGACAACGTCTTTGTCAATCTGTGGAGCAAAGAACAACAATGATAAGGGTAGAATATCAAATCATTCCCGTATTTTCATGCATGTTCCCCTGAAATACAAAAATGCAATATAGTGACTTCAACAAGCAATTGACAGGGACACATAGTATATGCTGTCTACAAACTAAAATATAATTCATGGAATCAAGCAAACCTCAGCAAGTATACTATGGGGAGCACCTGTTCCCAAGCTTTGTCTGAGGAGAGGCCCACAGTCTCAGACTTTGTAAATCCATGTAGGCCTATTATCAAATTATCAGCTTAGAAAGGTACGTACACACAAGCTACTAAACCCTTGTGGTCAAAAAAGCTACTATGCTACAAATACAGCTCTCTTTTCAATTAGACAGGAGTGCTTGAATTCAAACTTGTTAAACTAGGGTTATATTTGTAGACTACAAAAGTCATGGACACCAGTGCTATCTGCTGAACTCTCATTTAATAATCATAGCATAATTCTACATCCCAGAAAGTGAGGACAAAGCATTTGTAGCATGTGAGCGTGAGATAATTGTCATACACATTCAGGCCTATTTAAGTGTAGCGCCCCAATGCCGCTTCTCATTAAAGAAAACATTTTAACTAACTTAATAATTCCCATGACAGGTAAACATTGTTTTAACATTACTAACATTTTAAATTCACATTTTAAACATTATGAATTTACATTTTAATTGAAATCAAAGAAAATAAAAACATGAACTTACACCCAAAATCCCATTGGGCTACATAAGTCCAAATTGTGTCTAGGCTACTGTACTTAAAGAAAGACATTTCATTCATCATTTGACCAGGTGAATCAAGGGGTTAAATTATGCTCCAGATGCACCAACCCGGTATCACGCGATTTCGTGCTCATGCCACGAACGTTAATCTATTGTGTCCCAGAGCAGAATGTCTGACTTTTTTCGTGCTACACAGAACGAAATGTAAACCAATGCATTCTGAATGGGAGCGTTCTCAGACAATTAACGTGCTTCACAAAACGAAACCGAGAGAGAGAAAGAGAGAGAGGGAGGGAAAGAGAGAGAGAGCGGGAGAGAGAGAGGCTTCAGAATGGATTGCCAGACAGTACAGTACACCCTCTAGTTATATATAGGTCAATATTTCAGACCTCCTCAAAAACTGAAAGGAACGTGCTCCACAGAACGCGTGTTTCTCAGACAATTAACGTGCTCCACAAAACGAAACGAGAGAGAGAGAGCTAGAGAGAGAGGGAGGGACAGAGAGAGAGAGAGAGGCTTCAGAAAGGATGTGCGCAGATAGTACAGTGCACCCTAGATATGTTGATGCCAAAAAAAAAAATATTTACGATTTTTTTGAAGCAGACCTACGGTGGCGCTGAGCATTCAACAAATTAAAAAAAGTTTCACCGCTAATGTAGCCGTTAGCACACTCAGGATCTCGTAATTACGAGATAATATCTCGTAATTAAGAGATAAGGATCTCGTAATTACGAGAAAAGATCTCGTAATTACGAGATAAGGATCTCGTAATTATGAGATAAGGATCTCGCAATTACGAGATAAGATATCATACATTTACGACATAAGGATCTCGTTTACGAGAAAAGGATCACGCCTCTCATTCATCAATAACGTTGCTGGCTAGCTGCAGGCCGGCAAAGATGACGCTATCTGACACTATCGTATTTAATCTCCTGCTCGGGTTGAGGCATTGGAAAATATTGATGTTCCTTAAAAGTGAGGAGGGCATTAATATAAGTATGTCAACATTGCGCAGACATCTGAAGTCATTGGCCGGCAAAGATGATGCTATCCGACGCTATCGTACTTTATTTCCTGCTCGGGTTGAGGCATGGGGAAATATGGATCTTCCTTAAAAGTCAGGAGGGCATTAATATAAGTATGTCAACATTGCGCAGACATCTGAAGTCATTGGGACTGTTCAGGAGAAAAGCCCAGTCGGACCTGATGCAAGTGGCTCTCTTCCTGCAGGAGCAGTTGAACCAGTACGGGATGCTTGTTCCATCATTTGATGTGCCAAAGCCCCTCGAATATTGACGCGTTAATTGTTCAGTGGAACCCAGAAGTGGAAATGTTGTTGTCATGGTGGTTTAATGGGCATGTGGCTGGCCCCTCACATTGCAGCTCTTAAAAGTTGAATACAGCAGTGCATTATGTGTTTAATATGGAAGTAAATCTGTGCCATCGGGTTTTGAAAATAAAAACACATTGAATTATAAGCACTGAATATTTATGCATTGAAATAATCTATCTGAATTTTTTGCCTCTGAATTTAACTCTTTACATTTTCAATTTATCATGTTCACCTTTATTTTTCAATGTTAAAAAATTCAACGTTGAAAAATTCAACGTTAAAATATTAAACTCAAATATTTTCAACGTCCCAAAATTCAGTCCGCCAAAGTCACCATCAAAATTCAATGTACGAAATTCAGTGTTAACATCCGGGGACCCAAGAAAGAGCAATCGATCCTAGATGCTAGATCGCGGTCAAACAAGTGTGCGCGTCCTTCTCGTTGGATACCTGATTCTCACGCGGGAAGGCATAACAGATTTAGCCATGTCCAACGGAAACAGCAGCAGTAATGGTGCTTCGGTGAGTACATTTTTCTATGTATATATAAATAAAACAGTCTTGCCCACTCCACAGTACACCCGAGGTATATCAATTATAATGCCAGACTATTGATGTAAATGTCTGTGTTGATAGAATAATGTTCGAAATTACATTAACCTTGCATCGCATGAATCATCGCACTGTTTTATTAGCAGGCTAGCATTGCCCTTTGACTTGCGATAGCCTAGCACGAGCGAACTCTGCAACTAGAAGGACTGAATGAAATGTGTTAAACTGTTTCCAATGATAAAGAACACCAACACCATTCTGTGTATTTATTATGGGGCAGCAACGTCAGTCAGGGTGAAATCGTGGATTCAGCAAGGCGATTGCTGGATTTAATTACGTCGGCTGAAAGACAACGGTGAGCCGATGTCATAGATGTGAGGTTTTGTGTTAAACTGCAATTCATGTATATTGGCATACATACTTTTTAGAGCTGTCAAGCGATAAAAATATTTAATCGTGATTAATCGCATTAATGTCATAGTTAACTCTAATTAATCGCGATTAATCGCAAATTATTTTTCTATGCTAAATATCCCTTGATTTTTTTGTCCCATAATTCTTCTCATTTTAATTCTCTTATTAACATGGTGAAGTGCATCGGCTTGCCTTGTGCAAATGATTTTTTATTGATAACAACATTGGCATATACACTGATCAATACAGGACGATACAAAAAAAAAGCCTATAGTGCAATTAAACGACTGCTTTGAACAAATGTCATTTGAACATAGCAGTCAGGCTACTGCTTCTTTGTTTTGAGCCAAAGAAAGAATTTTTTTTTTTTTTTTTTTTTTATAAAATAATTGCGTTAATCGCGCGATAAAAAATTTAACGCCGTTAAATTTGGTTTGCGTTAACGCCGTTAATAACGCGTTTAACTGACAGCTCTAATACTTTTACATTCTCGATCTATCGGATAAGATCTTGCAGAGAACCGAGGCAGGTCGATGACAATGGGCGTTCAGCCCCAAAGCCCGCCTCGCTTCAGATGGAAATGACCAGGTAAAGGCTTCACAGAAAATAATTAGATTTTTTAAAAGCAACTCTATGCATACTTACTTTGTCGTGCTGTCAATTTGTAGTCACATTTTTACCTGCTACTTACAGTAAGTAATGATATACTGTAGTGTAGCATTCTCTGCTTCTTACTAATATTGCAGACAATCTATGTGCTTTTTTGTGACCATTCAGTGAATTTCAGATTCAGAGTAAAGACCTGTTTTGAAGGTTCAATCATTGCCTGTTACACTTTACTGAAACCTGATGAGTATACAATATAGTGCAGTTTTTTTTTCATGCAAGACAATGTTCAATTATAAATATGTCCGATTTTTTAATGCAGTAAGAAAACACTAACAATGTGTTTTATATTCTAACACTCTTATTTTCTATAGGTCATTTCCAGGGATGTTCACCAAGGCCAGAGGAAAGAGGCGCTTTCCCACCCCAACACTTGTCCCAGCCAAGAAGTTGAAGCCATTAGAGGTGGCTTTCTATTTGCTTCCAAAGCAGTGTGAGAAGACCCCGAAGGAGGGGGACCAAATCCTCCATCTCCAAGCAGGGTTAGGCCGCAGGACTGCTCACCTGGATGAAGCTTCAACACACGAAGAGGTATTCAAATACTATTAGTAATTTAGTCTTGCTATACAACAAAAGAGTCAATATGATGAATTGAATCATCAGTTTGATAAAAGCAAAACAGTGATGAAATGATGTAAGCCAGTTGGCGGCAATAATGTGTGTCGTAAAACACTATAGAAGAACATTGTGAGCGTGGGCATTGAGCGTCTTCTTGAGCGGGTTGCAAAACTAAACTGAAAATATCAAAAGCAAAAAACAGTGGATTCATATGTTTGAGTTAAATATATTTATTCTCCTCTGCCTGCAGTGTGCTTCAAGGCTCTTTAACGTGTGGCACTTGTCAAAGATCACCCTAAAGGCCATATGTCAACTCGTTTCGTAGACAGAAGGCCTGATATCTAACTCCAATGCAATTTTCTGTAGTCGAATAGTCTAATATCTCTGTGACTGAGAAATCCTGAGTCGAGGACAGCCCTAATAACGGCACCAGAAATTATGTTCATGTTTTTTTTTTTATTGCTTTCTTTTATTGATTTTGATTTTGCCATTGGTTCAACCAAGCTATCCTTGTTTCAGAGTGTTAAGCTCAAATACATTTGTATAATTTTTACTTGCAGTTATGTGAGGCCCTAAACATTCTTTTTCCCAAACTGCGGAATGTTTCCGGTGGGTGGCTGGTTTATAAAGCTTCAGGTAGGCCATCACAAGTGTGTTTTGTTTTGCTCATTAATTTAAAAAAGTACATATTCAGCAGCTAACTGCATATTATGCAATGCAAACTTTTAATTAATTCTTACAGATTGTACCCAAATAATCAAAATATACTCTTCAAACTCATTTATGTAAATGTATTATTAAAATGATCTATGTTGAATTTGAATATTTTATTTACTTTGTGTTTGAAAAGTAGAAAAGACAGGTGAACTCTTCAGACTGGACTGTATTCACACAAAGAGTCTAGTTAATTGGCCTTAAAATATATTTTATACATTGTTGACAATTTCTAATCAAATTTTCCTATGCAATATTTTCTACAGCTGGATGGGGCTGCCGAAAAATCACGCTTTTGCCTCCTGAAGATAGTGGCTATTCAGGCAGGATCCTGAAGTTTGCAAGTCGTGGGGCCAAAAATCTCTTCATAGCCCAAATTCAGGAAGAACTGAGCACAAGTCCCCTACAGTTGGATGACGAGTCTTTCAGGAACATGCCGAAAGCAGACTGTCAGAAGTGTGGACTACCAGTTCCGCTTCCACTCCTGACAGAACACATCAAAACATGTGATGTCATTGATGATATAGTCATTGAAGAGAGGGAAAGTAAGAATTATTACTTCTCTCCATCTGCTTCTAAATATCTGGGCGGTATGAATGCCTAGTTTGAGTGCGCCCTAAGATAGCATATTATATAGCATTTTTAAAACAAAATAATTCTGAATCCTTTGGTTCTATAATAACACTGTTCTTGCTTGTAACTTCAATTGCTCAACAGCAGATATGCAGGAATGTCCTGTGTGCACACAAATCTTCCCAACAGATTTTATTGAGGCACACGCTTCGGCCTGTGGGGAGAGGTATCCATTTACTTGTTTGTCCTTTTTCTCTCACCAACAATTGTCTTACTCTTTGTGCAAGTGTGACACAAAATATTTGTATGTGGCTAGTGCTAGTGCAGGGAATGAGATGCATGCAAGTACGATCAGTGAGGAAGAAGCAGCAATACCTGGAACATCCGGAGGAGATAGAGATAGAGATGGAGGTGAGGATGCTTAGGCCCGTGTTCTCTGAATGCCATTCCCCTCTGCCCCATTGAATCTTTTTTTTATTTTTCTTATTAGGCTGGTTCACCATTGCTGACCCCGCCAAGGCCATAGCGCAGTGTGTGGAGAATCATCTCAGCCTTCACAAGGAGGAGAATCCATTGCAGCTAACCATGGACATAAGAAGTAGTCCTACCGAACAGGACATGGCCCTGATCTCCTTTAACAAGCCGCCAAATGTGGAATGGGGACGACCCCTGAACTGCAGACTTGAAGGTTGCTCCAACATCAAGTTTCAGTTGTCAAATTAATATTTTCAAGTATTTCCTTTATCTTTATTCTGTCAAACTGTTTCACAGGAGATACTGCTATTGGCCAGGGTGTGACTCGCTTTTTTTTGTCCTCCTGCATTGAAAAGCTGAAGTCTGGATTTTCCATAAATTTTGGTATGCAATTTAGGTGTATGGCATCCTTTTAAATGCTCTATTTGTTTAATGTTTATTTCAGGTGGGATAATAACGGGGGAGTCCAGTTCAGCACAGACAGTACTAACACATGTTTTTATTCAATGTATTTTTATGTGTTGAACAGCAAATGCCGATGTAACACGGCTTTTTGATGGCGAGCCTGGCCATTTGGTCCCATCAGCCTCTCATTTTCTTGTCGAAAGTGACTTGTTCATGGTGGCGGGGAGAATGCTAGGCCACTCTTTCCTTCACGGAGGACCGTCCTTGTCTGGACTCAGCCCTGCTGTTGTTCATGTACTGCTTGGTGGGAGTCCTGAAACGGCAACTCTAACTTTGGAGGATTGTCCAGACCTGGACATCAGAGAAATAATAAGGCTTGTAAGTTGACTTAAAAAAACCGGTAGAATCCTGGGAAAGACCAATTAGAACACAGCATTTATCATTGCTGTGATGTGTTATAGCCAGTACTTTTTAAAAGGGCACATAGTACCTAGCATTACTGAACTTTGTATCCTAATTTGCTTATTGTGCCTCTGCCTTAAAGCTCGGAGGAGAATCCACACTATCGGAGAAGGATGCAGCAAGTGTCCAGGAATTGGCCTACGCCTGGGACCTTCCATCCATAACTGAGACCAAAGGAGATGGATTTTTGAGAAGTTATTGATCCATGCTGTGAGTGAAAGTTTGAGAAATGTTTGCTTCCAAAATTACAAGTGGCAATTCTTCTTTCCTAAAATCTGAGTTATGTGAACATTGTTTATCTGTCGCACAACATTAGTCAAAATTATTCTGGTTAATTTATAACCAAGGAAACAAAGTGTCACGGTTTATGTAAAATGTTTTACTTCGTATTTGTCAAATTATTTTCCTGGAAACATAAAATATGGTGTAGTCAATGGTCAGTAATAAATGCAAAAGTGGTTTTATCACTGAACTGGAGGACACAGTATCATGTTACTTAATTCCCTTGTGGATAGACACAACAAATGTATATTAATGTTATTATATTCTTAAATTGTCTTTTTCCAATCATTGACTCTCAGATATTGCTTTGAGATGAGGTATTTTATATGTTATACCCGGTCTTGTTACTATAAACAGGTTATCGGCCGTGTCACAAGACAAATAAAACAGCTCAGGCGAGGTCTCAAAGAAACCCCAATGTGGACAGTACTGACCCAACGACCTGACACAGTGGACAGGCTTCTCCCAAAAGAGGGATCTGGGAATATAAACCCTGAGGTACCTTTTTATTAGTGATGTTTTATCAAAGACCTACAAAAGAGCACAAAAGTGATATGCAATACAATTATGATAAAGAATTGCAAGGTTCCCACAGTCATGAAATTCATGACTGTTCATGTCATGCCATACAATTAGAAAAACTATTCTCAAGGCCTTGAAATGTTGTGGAATTAAATGAATGTTGAGGAGAAAGGTTATTATTAACACTGTTTTTGTCTGTTTGTCCTCATCTTCTCATCCTCCGGGAGTAAGTCTTATAATATTGCACTTTAATGGATATATAGAGCTTCCTATTAAAAACTATTCATATCAAGTAATTGAAATGGTGTATAATATTTTTTAAATTTCATGAACAACTTTTGAACATTCATTGATAAAATTGTGTCGTAACCCTGGATTTTTCAATTAAGGTACTTCTTCAGCGAATCACTTGGCCCCGTGAGGACGACGAAGACGCAGATTATTCAGTCGCCACGATATGCTGCATTACAGGCTATCTTCGACAGTTCATTGCTCATGGTAGGTTTACACAATGCATTTGAAAGTAGGCTACTATTAAAATTTTATTTGGCTACATAAATGTTTAGTATTTACTTCACATTTAGGTGAATTGTTTTTCATTGTAATGTTGTTGTTTTGAGCTCATTTAGATATTTTTGGTGAATTTCATTGTTTAATCTCCTCCATAGCTACACCAACCGAATTGACTGATCTGGTCAAATTTTGGACTGGATGGGAGATCCTTCCAAGGAGCCTCTCAGTCGAAGTAGTCACTGGCAGATACCCCACAGCGTCCACCTGCTTTGAGGCCTTGCGGGTCCCAGGGCATTACAAAGATTATACATCTTTCAGAACTGATGTTCTCGCCAGCATTTCATCGTGCCAAACAGGATTTGGTCTGGTGTGACCAAAGACTTTCACAGATTCTTGGGACGAACAGAGAAACTAGCTGCTGTTTCATTTGGGTTGGAGCCAACACACATCTAATCAGGCTGAAGGAATATTGCATTCTGACAAAAGAACACACACTCTTAAACACACACACACGGCACTCACAAACAAACACACACACACACACACATACACACACAAAAACAAACACGTACACACAAACTCATGCAAACACACAAACACACACACACACACACACACACTCTAGATTTCTAGATATTATTCGATTTTGGATGTTACATTATCCACCAGTTATGCTTTTTTGAGTTTTGTTTTAACATTTCAGATAGTTACGTTTCACTGAGTGTTGAGCCCTATGTTACTGTCAAACGGATCAGTCAAAACTGTCAGTTTGACTCCGTTTGAAGCATAACATCTATAAATAAATGGTTGATATCATTTTTTTGCTTTATAATTATTACTTTTCCTAATTTAATGACCACTGGCAAACACAAAAAGTGCAATAGTTCTTCCTCTGTTATATCCAGTATTACTACACAGCCTAGGCTCTGTAAACTGGTATGTAAACAGGCCCACCGTAGCTAGCAACATGCCTGTTTACTAGGGCTGTAACGATACACCAACTCACGATTCGGTTTGTATCACGATTTTTGACCCACGGTTCGATACAGCCCACGATCTTTTTTAAATTAAAAAGCATTTTATTTAAACAACACTTATATAACAATTAACTTAATGTAACATTTAATAACAAATCATTTGGAACACTGAACAGATTCGAACAGAAAGAATACTATTAAAGTATAGCTAAATTAATTAATAAATGACCAAAGATTGCAGTTGGAGGATGCTTGCACAGATTCGAACAGAAAGAATACTATTAAAGTATAGCTAAATTAATTAATAAATAACCAAAGATTGCAGTTGGAGGATGCTTGCAGGTAGGCAAAAACCCTCAACTAGTTTGGTTGTTTAGTCAAATATCCTATAAGCGCTTCTTATTAGGCTATGTAGCTAAAATAACGACATAATCAGGCCGTATAGAATGCAACATGTTTAATAGCCTAACTTTCAATAGATGCGAAAAAACATGAACGTCATGAACGTCGCGAGGCATAGCGTTACGAGTAGCCTATGTTTGTGCGCGAGAATGGCAGTGTGCGCATGTTTGTGTGTGAGTGACGTCAGCGAGTGAGTGGACGAGCGAGGAGAGCGAGCGGTAGCGTGTGTGTCTAGTGAAGAAGCGAACGAGTCCGGTAGAATAAAGTACCCATCCTGTCAATAATCGGTGGCCGCTTCATTCCGACCTATAAGCAGACCAACTGCCGGTCAAATCACACAAAACAATAGAGACAGCGATCACACAGGCAATTTTTTTCGTGCTTGGCCCACTCTGGATAAATGTCGTTCATATCGCATATGAGGACTTCGACGGCTGTGGAGAAGTACAATCCTCCGTAGCCACCGAGAGCTGTCATCACAGAGAGGGCATCTCGTCGCATACTTACGGCATCGATAGGAGGGGGCGGTGTCAGCAGACTATTATTTTGACAAATTATTAGCAAATTTCAATCGGACAATTTGACCGGAGAGTTAGAAAGGGCGTATCGCGCTTCTGCCTTCTCACACCGAGACAGGTTCGTGGCTGTTTACTACTGTTTACAGAGGCTGTGTAGTAAATCTGGATTTTTTTTATTCAGGGAACACAAAGTATGTACAGTTTCTCCTAAATCAGTGTTCACATCAAAGCTTTGACAACATCCATTAGGTTTTACACAATTTGGCTTTAAAAAAAGAGTGAACGTAAACTGTTAAATGTTTCAACAGCCCTCATCTATAAATTAGAGGGGAAAAAGCAAGCCAGTTTAAAATTGTGTTAAGTGTTAACAAAAGTGTAAAACTCAAAATATTTACATTTCTTTTTCACCTTTTATAAATGTTATTTGATTTGCATGGCAAGTTATCACAACTGTTGAAATGAGGTAAGTCAAGAAGGCCATGGGAGATGGTTTGAAATGTTGTTTTTTTCCCGCTCCACATCAAGATCATTCCAGTCCAGATGTAATGACGACCTTCGTCTTTTGGAGCCCGCTAACAAAACCAACGGGCCTCATTAATGTGGGCAGTCCAGCGATAAACGATTTGCTCCGATACAAAAAAATGACAGTTACATGACAGACATGGCCTATTTAAGCCAGGGTGAGTGGGTTTATGTCTCTATGCAAATCTCAATTCAGTTCTTTCACAGGGAAAGAAATTGTTCACAAAACTTAACAGTGGCAATGTAAATATCACAGCCAAAGGACTGGGATGCAGCTCTTGGGTTAACTGCATGTCTCAAAGGTGTCATTTGGTCATCAGTCAGTGGGCAATCTGTTTCTGGGACAATGATACCTGAGTGGTCAGCACGGGGAAGTCCACTGTTTTCCCACTCAATTTCTGGAATGTCCATACCCTAAAAACAGAATAATTTTGAATTTCATGCAGTATTATCTGGATAAACAGTGGGCACATTTTCACATATGTCTTCTTGGATTCTAATTTAATTGCTTAAACACGAGAACCAGACTACTTATTGTAATCACATATTTTGCACGTACCTCTGTGTTATCTGGGCCAGGAATCGGGTGATGTGCATGAAACAGCACCCACAGCTGGTTAGGGGTCATCTGGCTCTCTGTTCTAATAGGATGATTGTCCCAACCACTGCGAAAAGTGTCAAGGTCATCCTGCAGGCGTGGAAGGAACACAAAGTGGCAGCAGAAGAGGTGTGTAGCATTGTCAATGCTGAGGAAGCCCTCCTCTTCAAGGTAGTGGAGAGCATCGTAGTAAATGTTGGTTACAGCTACCCATAGGTCTCTCCACAGCCGCTCAATCCTGTAAAATTATTAAATTGACTAGTATTAATGTCATATTAAAAAAGACCTTCCACTCAACTTCTTGCATCCCCAAATCAACAGGAAACATCATTGATTGTCATGTATTTATTTTTTAAATATATTCCTGATGTGACCTTTCTTTATATTGTGTTTATGCATACAATTTAATTATAGTTACATACTGCGTTTGTACCCAAATGTGACATCAGTGGGGTGGCAGCTGTTAATTAGCATTATTTATTCTGTTGAACAAACCTTTGGTTGTGAACACTCTTCCCAGGTATAAAGCTGCTCCTCCCAGTGCCACGGACTGTAAACATGAGTCGTGCAACATCCACGTTTTCCACCCCATGATCACCACGTACCCTAAGATAGACAAAAACATACAGTTCCTGTACTATTGATTACAGTATATTGGTTGGATATTAAAACAGTGCAACAAGAGTGGTTGAGCATCTGAATAAAAAAAACTGTTCAAGTCTAAAATTATTGTTGTGGGATAGTAGTGTTGGGCACTGTTGTACTCAGGTTGAAAAAGTATTCAGAACTACTACAGTAAAAATTTGTATTATGAAATTGATGTGTTTAAAAGTATTGCCGTAAAAGTCGTGGTTTGTTCCCTCTAACAGAGTTTTTATATAAGGTTCTTACCTACTTTTCAATGAAAATTCAAAACTTTACTGTCATGTTCCATGACTTCATTCAATTTAAAATATGTAGGCACATAAACCGATTACAGGGCACAATAGGAGATGGTGAGGAAGAGAAAAGTGAAAGAGTAGAGGAAAAATCAGGGTACAAATACATTTTTACTTAAGTACAGCGCTTGAGTAAATGGACGTAGTTACTTTCTTCCACTGGTTGTACTGTACTATAAAAAATAAATTAAAAAAGTAAAATTTAAAGTATACATTTACCTGAGAGGAAACCCAAACTTCTCAACAGATTGTTGGAAGAAAGCCAGGGTAGTTGATGCTAGGTTGTTGGAGGCTGCACCAAGATACATTATCTGCAGCACAAATGCAATTACATCCTATGAGAGACTCAACTATTTAATGATTATAAAAATGTGTACACTTTGTCCTGACAACTGTGTTTACCTTACGGGAAAATCCATCAATGCCGCCAAAGATAACAATGTTGTAGCTGAAAGGTAAAAGGCAGAATTTGTCAACTGTACATTCTAGTCAAGTATGAAAAAGTGTTAAAACAGAGAACAGAACAGTTGCTTACATTGCTTTAGGTCAAAAACATCTTAATTCACTTGCATTTGTTTACAAATAATTACCAAATAATTATTTAAAAACACAAGTTCTTGTGTGCAAGTGAACTCCAAGTAGTCCAGATCCAGAGGCATGCGACCCAGAATATGTTCCAATCGAGAACGGAGTCTTTCTAACAGGTGACTAAGAAGCATTTCCTAAGAGAAGGAGAAAAAAAATATGTAATGTAAACCAGCAATAGATAAAAAACTCATGACTTTAAGAACAGTCTATAATTCAATTGATGCATCTACAGCTGAAATCTGCTGCAGTCACAGACCTAAATATTAATCAATAAAAGCTATGGAAGTAAATCTGTGCCATCGGATTTTGAAAATAAAGACCCATTGAATTCTAAGCACTGAAAATGTATGCATTGAAATAACCTATCTCAAAATAAAATGTTTGTATTAATGGATATTTGGAATAATTATTAGCTATTGCATATATAAACCCACACATGCATAATCCCATTCACAAATATATACAAGTTTTAACAATTCTTGCTACACTTTTCTAGTTGAAGTTATTTATTTAGTTTAATTGAGTAGGCCTATTTATGTTTTTTCTTGAAGTGCAATTTTTTTTACATTACATACATTGCACATATTGTACCCCTGAAATCTTCAATATATACGTTATAAACAGCATAAACAATGTACATGGGGTGAGTAGTGGTGTAAAATAACGTGACTCTGCAGTGGGAGCATTATTTGATAGAGGCAATTGGTCTATCCACAATACTGTGTAACGTGCGATGGTGTAGGTCAGGGTTAGCATGAAGGAGGCAACATGAGAGAGTCTCCTCACGGTACTTTTAGTATACTATAAGCTTTTCACCATACCACGCCAGGTCTCCACAGTACTATATATTTAACACACAGGTGGAAAGTCTTAATATGAGTTATTACTAAATAACTCATATCAAAAAGGGAGACTTCGATCGTATATTGCTGTTTATTCTAGCAGAGCGGAAGAGCACGCACTACTTCACTCCACGTTATCTCGTATAACCAAACAAAAGAGGGAGGCGCCCCCTAGTGGCGCTACACATTTTAAACCTGACTGTTAAACTGTACCCCTGAAATCTTCAATAAAGACGTTATAAACCAGCATCAAAGTATGCCCGTTGACTTGCGCTAGCCTAGCTAGCCTAGTCTCCAATGATAAAGATCACCAAGGCTAACTGGTGCATATTTACCGCTACCGACTGGAGTGAGGGTTCATCTAGTAGGCTGTTTAGAACGGGGCTTCAACACAAATAAGTGCGGGGGCCGGGGGCGACGTGTCGACGCAAATTATTCATGGCGACGAATTTTTGAAGTCGACTAGTCGTCCCAGCTCTATGCATTACAGTAATGCATTACTAACCCTAACCCTAACACTGGTGGTTTATTGGGTTTCATTCTGTTGTAAATGCGACGGCTCCGCTGTTCCAGGGGTGGGGGGAACAGCGGATCTCCACAGAGATAACGCAGCGATATGATCATGAGGAGTCGACTTCTAACTTGATAAAGTGAAATGTGAGAGAGAAGGTGATGCAGTCGTATTAAACAAAGATGTTGAAAGATGGTGCGACACCCGTTCGTCCTGGGTTCAATCCCCACCGAATCAGTGTTTTAGGAAGGAATACTGGATAAGTAAAAAAAACTTTTCATGTCATTTATTTTCCATTTCTTTGAATATTCTAAATTGACTGACCATAGTATTTTTTCTCAACAGAAGTGGTCAGTGGTCAGTGGTGAGTTTCTTGGCTGCCTGCCGCGAAACTCACCTGAATGGAATTTATGTGGCTGCAATTTTCCATGCAGTGTCTTTGTCATTGTGACAAAGGCTTATCAGTAACATTAATATTAACATTAACTTTACCATGAGTTTTTGCAAGGTATATTTGGGTTATAGGGATATTGTAAGACATATTTATTATATAAAAAGTAAATTGTTAGGCCTAATTTCTCTGATATAAAGGAAATTACAAAAATATGCCAACGGCAAGAATTAAATGACGTACCCAAGAAGCGAACTCGGGTCGCCCATTTTGCGGGGTAGATCCTAAACCACCCAACCAACTGCTGGTATGCAAATTTGATGTAATACATGGTAATTCTTGTCTCAGCCACACCCACAGTGTCTATTGTATGTGCTAGGGTACTTAGGCCTACTTATCTATTCATTCAAAGATAATGTAACAATTTGCATTTGATAGTAGCAAATTATCTATTGCAATAGTTTAAACAGTGTGTCGACTCATTTTTATATCGTTTTATTTATTTATTTTTTAATTATATTAATAAAATTAAAAAAATCTAAACTTTGATTTATAATTTTTTTAATGTCACGCAATCGACCCGCACTACTCTCACGTATTGGCCACCTCTGTCTGTCTGTCTGTCTGTCTGTCTGTCTGTCTGTCTGTCTGTCTGTCTGTCTGTCTGTCTGTCTGTCTGTCTGTCTGTCTGCCTGCCTGTCTGTCTGTCTGTCTGTCTGTCTGCCTGCCTGCCTGCCTGTATCTACCTATAGATATCAATCTTATTCACTTCAGAATGTCCCTTTGCGACCTCTGCTGACAAAGAAAGAGCATTGCATCCTTGGAAAAAAAACAATTACATAGGAACACATAAAAAAATGCTCTATAATACCTTTCCCGGTCAGAAAAAAAAAAAAAAATGTACACAGGGTGGTACAAGACATATTTAGGAAAATTCAAGAAAGTAGGGATTTGGAACGTGATCGAGTGCAAAGATATATTTTATTTTAACTCACAGCATTTGACCCCTTCGACGGCTGTTCTAGTGTAAAGATCCCATGGCGTGAAAATTTCACTTTCTGAGGTTTTCTAACATTAATATGAGTTCCCCTAGCCTACCTATGTTCCCCCAGTAGCTAGAAATTTCATTGGGTGTAAAACGAGCACTAGGCATTCTGCTCCGCCTTTGAAAAAACAAAGCTCAAACGTGCCGGTTTGGAATTTTCCCCATATGTCGTCATAATGGGAGATGCTCCCTCTATTTTCTCTGCCTTGCCAGCCCAGAGAATTTGGCCCAATGAGACAATGAGCTACGACCGTGCGAGCGCCACATGTATGTGTGTTTGTGTGATTGCACACACTGTAACGCAAGTGTTATACACTTCTTTGTTATTTGCATGGGCGTCAGTTTGGTTTGAAATGTGCTGGGGACAGAGACGCATTCGGAAGTGCATTTTCAGAAGTGGGTACAATGAGGATGCACTCTTTTTTCTCTCTTTAGTGCCGGTAATGAAAGGTTCTGAAAGACGGCATACCCATGTAGCTAATTACTAAGGAATAAAATGTATACAAAGTCTGTCTGGCACATCTTATGAAGAATACTTTTCCAAAAAGCATCGGACATATGACCCACTATGTTCTGCTCCATGTATCCAATGTTGACAACGTGACATGATATGCCTAAGCTAACAACATAAACAAGAGGAGCTAGGAAAGGAATTTCACTGCGTGTTTAAGTTCAGAAGGGCCAAAAGTGTGGCTTCACACAGCACTACAAAAGTCGTCAAGATTGAAAAGGAAAAAAATATTTGTTGCACAGCTGAACGCTGTATCACATCATGAGCTGGCTGTTCTCAATTCAAAACACGCATTCCATCAAAACTAGCATCAGGTATTCTGACCAAAACTCATGCACTCCCCCCCGCAATTATTCCAGAATTCAAGCAAAGCAAGAATAACCAAAGTCACTTTGAGTCAACAAGAGACGGACTCCAGCGACTATCATTTGCAAGTTAAAACAGCCGACCACTTGAGTGCAAAAAACACAAAAGACCAGCAAATCTTAAGCAATCAATATCGCGTCTTACCTTTATCTATGTGGCAGTGGTCTGCAGATGCATCCCGTGGTTGCATATCCATTTAGTTCAACAGGTTATCGTTCTGATACTGTCCATGGTACTAGCAACCTGCTCTTGTGCTTTTTACCTATGTATTCAGGCTAAAATGACTTGATTGTCTGATGCCTCATCATCCCAGCCAAAGAGTATTGGTATTATTAGTAATGGCTACTTGCCAAATCGAACAAATAACTTCCCACAGTGGGTCTTTTTCCAATGTATTTGTTAACATTCGTAGTAGGGCCCGACCGATTCATCGGCCTGCCGATTTAATCGGCCGATTATAGCCTTTTTGAAAAGAATCAACATCTGCCAAAAAGACGCCGATTACAACCGATTTTTTTTTTTGCGCTTAGTATCCTGCAGATTGCGCTCCTACTCGCCTTGCTAACTAACAACTTTAGCTGGAGTAAAAAAGAGGAGATGGAATTTTACCGTACAACATGAAAGCACGCTCGCTCAGGCAGCTGCGCGCTCACCTCACCAATGTACACAAGACGCGTTGTTTGAGCATGTTGTGCCTGTTTTTCTTTAGGTCCCAGGCCATGTTAATTTGTTATACTGTAGACTCTAACGGTGAGACCATACTGCTCAGCACGTACGTGTTAGTCACTGCTCACGAGCGCAGCACATTGAGAGTTAGTTATTTATTTTACATTTTACATTACACTCATTTTTTACTGTAAATGTATTCTAAAACACTCAAAGGTACTGCATTCAATTCACATATTCGTCAAAAGTGTTTTAAGTATATTTAAGGTATCAAAACTACGTTTTATATGCTTTTTTTTGTTTTGTTTTTAATCGGCCGATTAAATCGTAATCGTAATTTTTCTCTGAAAATAATCGGCATCGGCACTCAAAAATCAATATCGGTCGGGCCCTAATTCGTAGCGTTGATCAGGTTGATAAGTTACCAGACTGCGGAGTGATACAGATGACGTGGATCCGAGGCAAAAAAAAAACCACTTTCCTTGACAGCGGTCAATATGGTGGACGTGAGCCTTCCACTGCATTGAGAAGAGCCATGTAATTGACAAAAATAATTGACAGCTGAAAGTTAGGAAGGCCCATCCAAGTGAATGGAGCAGTCTACAGCATTGAGAAGAGCCGTGTAATAAGTAAGCAGTGGTGTAGTCTACGTGATACGCAGGTATACGCCGTATACCCACTAGGAACGCACCAGGATTTGCGTATACCCACTTAAAAATGTGCACGGATACGTATCAATCGTCTTGTGACAGATCTTTCACTTCTGTGTTTATTTTTCGGAAATATCGGTTGGGTATAACTGCAATAAAATACTTTAAGCAGGGGAAGTTATCTCCTACATTCACCATTCATAAAATTCCCGCTGCGCGCTCGCGCTCTGCCCTGTCTCTGTTACGAAGCGCGAAGCTGCCCCTGCATCTCTGCACGTTAGTTGGCGGGCCAAGCCCCTCCTTCTCGCGTGTGCGTGTGTGTGCGTGTGTGGGCGTGCGTGTGTGTGTGTGCGTCCAGTCCTCCCGTATTAATGTGTAAACCACATAATAAGTAGTCAACAGAAGACAATGTTTTAATCCCACTTTATATCTCCTTGTTACTTTTAGATGAGAACCCCTGGCCAGCCTTTCAGACTGGGTGTCAGGCTAGGGAATTTAAAAACAGGCATCCTTGGTTAGAGTGGAGGGAAAAAGAGTTAGCTAAATGTCAGCCAACATACAGTTGGTATGCACAATTGAAATTCATAATGTTAATCACTATGCAAATGAGAGTATAGCTAATTCATGGTCATTTTTAAGGTGCAGTAATTTCACACTTTTACACAATTCAATTACTGTATGGTATGTTAGATAACAACAGTAAGAGCTCAAATTAGAGCGAAACATTAGTCTCCTGTCATCTCCTTCTCATGCACTGGTTAGCCATGGATGTAAACAGTTCATTATTTTGAGTAGATTTTGTCCTTGTTTAGCATGTGCTATTGCTACTATAGATATACAAAGGACAACTTGTCATTTTTGTGTTCTATTTGTTCAGACTGTTATTAAAACTGGTTCTTTCCATGATTGTTGATAATCGTTATACTCTTAAATCAGCGGGTTGTAGACCCCTGCGTTGGTGAGTGTGGTGCGACACCCAATAAGCGCCACACACATACACGTACCGGTGGGACGGGTTTGTACGAGGCTGGGAGGGAATCATCACAGTATACCAACTACAATAAAATAGACTACACCACTGTAAGTAAGGGATAATGTATATTATCGGGAAAATAAGCCCCGACAGGGCGAACAGGACACCAACACGCAGCGAAGGTTTCTTGCTTCCCACTGAAGGGGCTTGATTTCGATAATGACCAGCGACGTTCTATACATTATCCCGCTTATTACACGGCTACGTGCCAAAGCGAAAAAATGACTTCACATGGTGTGTCTTTTTACAATTAATTTGTTACCAGCATTCGTAGGGTTGATCAGCAGAGAAATAGTCCGCCAAAGACGTTGACGTCGCTTAGCAACCGAATACGCTGGGGTTGAAAAGTTACCGGACTACTTGAGGAGTGATGCCAAAGACGTCATTATAGGCAAAAAGTCCTTTGTTTTCCTTGACAGCGGTCAATTATACTTAGCAATGGTGAATTATCAAATATAATTCACCGCCGGAAGTTGTGAAGAGCCCATGCAAGTGAACGGAGCATTCCACGGCATTGAGAAGACCCGTGTAATAATCCATAATAATTCAACTCGATTTTTATTTTATTTTTTTACAAGTGGTGGTCACAAAATGAATCTTCACGAAATCTGGTGGGGACGCGTCCCCGGCGTAATCGACACCTATGGTTATTTGGATAACCGTTCTGCTGTTGGTGTTATGGTGCATAACACGTCGGTTCTTTGATGTATTTCCTCAACGAGACTGTAGTTGGGGTTATCTCAGCCATGGTTGAGAAGGAGTTGGGGCCCCGCTGCCCGCCGCCCGCTGCCGCGAGGCACCACCGTCACAAAGCACCACCACCCGGCAGCCGGCAGCGGGCAGCCGACAGCGGGTCTGGAAGAACCAGAGATGTGTGAGAACCCGATATTATATTATATGATATAGATATCTATGTATAATATGATATTATTTCAATATAGAGCTCCAGGACTCCCGCCGGAGCACCCTGAGTGTTCTAGAATATTTACAGAACACGGCCAAAGGCTGTCTGCGCCTTGCCATTGCGAAACATCCACTGTAAACAGAACGCATGTTACCGTGGCCGCAAGCTGCTCAGGGCCACACCCCCACCCTCCTCCTTGACCCGCCTCTCTCGTCCTCATTTGCATTAAAGCTACAGACACCGAAACGGCGCGTTTGGGGAAAGCTCAATGTGCGACTGGCTCGTTGTGGCTGTAATTCTGCACCACGGCTGAATTTCGGGAACGTCTTCAAATACTATGTTAGGGGCCCACTAATATCTATATTAAAGCATCCATAAAGTAGCATGCCATGGGAACTTTAATGACTAGTTTCAGGCCTTTGGACAACGAGAGCTTCAGAACTACTGTGAACGCGGGACTATTTCTTCCAACATGAACTATGATTGTTGTTATCGAAAGGTTTTCCTTTTTACTGGTGAGAGTACTTTTTGACAAATACGTTTTGTTTGTCAATCTTTTGTCTTTTGTCCAATTGTGGCGTTTGTGGGCCTGAAATCACCCTTCTTCATCATCCTCACAACGATAATGCAGTATAAAAACAATTAATAATTTCATATTATCAGCGATAATTCAATGTCCTTGGGTAGCTGAGGATGTTCATCACAAAGCCGTTCAGATTCCTGTGTGTCCACACAGAAACTCAAGAAATCAATGTGTTCACTCCCTCATCTGTGTTCTCCATCAAGCGAGTGAACACATTGATTTCTTGAGTTTCTAGAAGGTCTAGGGTCTAGGGGTTTCATACAGGGTCTAGGGTTTCAGGGGTATAGGGTTAAACTGTGGAAGTACAAAAGGGTCAAAACAAGTTGCAGAAGAAGAATGAAATAAACGATTGAATGAAGAACATTTGTTGTAAATGTATGCGGTAAATCGAGATTCATGCTCAGAGCGACGTAACTTGGAAGCTCTTGGAAACGTATGAGACTAGCTCCCTCTGGTGGTCTACCAGGTAGTATACATCACTCACTAAATATATACGCTATATAGATAGACCTTGTGAAATAGTAAACATTAATGTGGTCCAAGCTTTAAGTAGGGAGGGGGTCCCAAACTATTTAACTCATATGCAAATGTAGAAAAAACAACAAATACACAAAACATTGTCTGGGCACAGCTGGTCAAAGCCCCCTCTAGACACCAGTCTGACTGAAGAAGCTGTGGCCAGTGGGGGACAGAGAACCAAATTATGGTTTATTTAGCAAAGGAATGTACACTGAACATAATGGAAACATTGTAAAGGACAACATATGATGGAACTCACATAGTGACACTAGCTTTAAATAATAACAGGACACAATACTATATTTATCGAACAATAATTATAATATAGTTACCTAAATTATATTATTAGTATTATGTTTTGTTCTTGTATATTGTCAATTCCACGTCACACCTCCAGTACTGTCGCGCACCACTGAGGTCCACCAGTGCTGTGGGGCACAGTCCATGTGGGTCCACCCTACACAGTGCATACGTACATATAGTACATACAGTGTATAAAAGGTATAACAATAACAAGTTTCAAGTGAACCAGGGCCCCGTTTCCCGATAACGATGGATCTTCGCTCGTACGATCATTCTCCCGATGGATCTTGCGATCCATCGATAATTTCTTTGTCGCGTTTCCCGAAACTCCTCTTAACGTGAACGCGCATTCGCTGCACTCACGACGTCGTTTGTAACTGTCTACTGACACGGTGCTGAAATGGGCTCCGTAGGAGGGGGAGACGCAGGAATGTCGCAGGAAAATTGTGTTAAAAAGGGTTAAAATATATCCCCATCAAGGACAACAGCAGAGTAGCCTACGAAAAAAATAGACTGCAATTATATGAATGCTAAAGACATTAAAACACAATTGACTAGGCTTAAACCGACATATAGCCTATCAGTCCTAATCCTGAATGCACTGTGCGTTTCAAGGCATTTTCCCCCCTTAATTCCTCTTCACACCTGTGAAAAACCCGGGAGACGTCCATGATGAGGAATACAACGAAGCCCACCGTCTGGCCCGGTGCATCGTTGAGCGCACGATCGGGAGGTGGAAGTTGCGCTTTAGATGCCTTCACAAGTCAGGCGGAGGGCTCCAGTTTTCGCCGGCCAAGTCATGCGCCGTGATATGTGTGACGGCTATGTTGCACAACATTGCAGCTAAGGCTGGGGTGGCATTGCTTGAACCGGAGGACGCTGAGGACGATGACGACGAGGAAGATCGGTGTGAGGACGGCCTCCCTCATAACTACGCGGCTGGTTTTCATGCGTGTCGAAGAGTGATTGAGACTTTTTTTTTACCCCCTCCACCCTCCCACATGTCACTTAACATTCCCGTCAACGTGACCAATCCCCACCATATCCCAGCCTTTTGCCTGCTCCTTTGCATGTTTTTTATAATTTGTTTTATTTCTTTATTTTTAATTTTTTTAATTTTTTTTAATTTTATTTAATTTTTTACATTATTTTATGCTGCGTTTTATGAGTAGCCTATGTCAGTCTGCACAAATCCCCCCACTTTCTCTCACACATTTTGAGTGCCCTGCCTGCGCAAACATTTTCTGGACTGTCCCGTTTTATTTTGGCCATTTTAACATCTTTATTAATAAATAGGGATGTCCGATATTGGCTTTTTTGCCGATATCCGATATGCGATATTGTCCAACTCTAAATTTTCGATTCCGATATCAGCCGATACCGATGTCGATATTTGTGTTATTTTTCCTCAAACCTAATTTAGGTAACATTACATATCTCCTGTTGTGGAATTAACACAACATGCTTAATGTTATTGTGATGCCCCACTGGATGCATTCTTGAATGCAACAAGGCTTTCCAAATGTTAACATTGTCTGTGCAAAATAAGAAAAATACTTCAACTTAATTTAAGGGAAAAGTGCCATGTTTATTTTTTTAATGGTCTCAAGACAACAGTTTGGATTACACTCTCCCTGAGATAATCTTGACAATGCCCACAACAAATAGGGCAAATTTGACACAAATGATAAAACATTGTACCTGAACAACTATGTGCAACATAGCAGTATGTTTCTTTAACTAAAACTCAATAACCTAATTGAATAAATGCACAAATATGAGTCAATTACAATGTGCACTGTACTGCACAATTTTGAAAACATTTATTTGAGCTATAAAAAAAAAAAAAAAAAATCGGTTTTAAGGCAAAAAAAATCCGATAGCGATATTGACAGATATTACATTTTTATGCTAATATCGGGCCGATAATATCGGTGGGCCGATAATATCGGACATCTCTATTAATAAATAAATTAATAATCTTTATTAATTACCAAACTAAGAACATAAAGGCGCAATGCGTTTTAATAAAACGATTCCAATAGACGGAATGTCCGATGGTGACGCCACTGAGGCTATAGCTGACGATGCTCTTAGCGTCCTACGAGTACCTACGAGCACCCCTGGAGTACTCGTTAGCTACGAGCGTTTTCAAGACGTTCGTTCCCAACGATGCTTTCGGGAAACGCGGTGAAAACTCTACGATGCCCTTTCGACGCACTTCACGATCCACTTAGGCTAACGACGCTTTCGGGAAACGGGGCCCAGTTCCATCCAGAGCTCTGAACCCCTCCACGTGAGGGGTTCTGTAGTCGGGGGACTACAGAGGACCCCGGGGCCTGGGGAGAGGGGGACGGCTGGGGTCCTTGGCTGCAGCTGATCTCTGCTGGGCCTTCCTGGGAGGACGAGCGGGGTCGGGGCCCAGAGCGGGGCCAGGGCCCGGGGCGGTACCCAGCAGGGAGCCCTGCCATGTGGGGATCTGGGCCTCCACAGACACCCAGTACTGTGTCTGGGAGAGGACAGATGACAGGTACAGATCAGGGATCATTGATTGGACTCTTGTGTATTAATCAATGTTGATCTATTTGTAGTCGAGTTAGTCCTTAAAGGTCTTGATGTCCATTGAGTGATCCACCTAAATTCCATGGTTATATGAACCAGTGGTCCAGATCAATAGTGCTTTAGTTTGTTCAGAACGTGACACTACAGCATGCTGCATAATGCTGCAGGCTGTTTTTATAAGTGAAGACAAGCGATGCTAGCCCCTACCTCAAGAGATAGGAGATGTGGGTCAGTCATCTGGCTCTTGCTCAACAGCTCCTCAGTCTTCCTCACATCCTGCGTCAAAAGACATTTCATACAGGATGGCTGGTTGGCATTTATAGAAAAAACACACGTATAAATGTGGCTAATAAAACAACAACACACATAGTGTTAGACAGACATACAGACAGGCATACAGAGAGATAAAGAGACAGACAGAGAGAAAGACAGGCAGACAGACAGACAGAAACAGAGAGAAAGACAGAGAGACAGAAACTGAGACAGGCAGGCAGACAGACAGAAATAGAGAGACCGACAGACAGGTGGACAGAGCGATAGAGAGACAGAGAGACAGAGCGATAGAGGGACAGACACACAGACATACCTCTAGGAGCCTGCGGTTCCTCTCCATAGCGGTCTGGATCTCCACCGTTGTTCCCTCAGGTGGTCCTGCTGATGTCGGATCCACACGTCTGAGAGGAGCTCCGCTCTCCTCTCTAAACTAATCAAACACCGAACCACAGATCAAAGTTACTCTAAACCAATCAAACACCGAACCGCAGATCCAGGTTACGGTGAACATAAGGCTTCTCGTTTTTAATGCTGATAATAAATGTGAGGGACACACACGATTAAGTTGAACACATTATTGTGTATGATATGTAGGCCTAAGGCAAAATAGTGTGCGGTGCTGGGTCCTCACGTGTCTTCGTAGTTTCTGCTCAGCGCAGTCTCTCCGGACTCGGACATGTTCAATAGAAACACTTCCGCCTCCGCGCTTCAGTATCCATGGCAACACAACAGGGACCCTCTGCCCGCTGCCTGCTGGTGGTGCTCAGTACTTTTACGTAAAACACATGGTAAGCAGGGGCGTAGCCATCAATTCAGAAGTGAGGGGGACAAATTGTTCAGAGGTCTATTGAGTGATTTATCATCCTCTCGCATTCAGTTGCAACTCTCCTTAGTGGCTACGTAACCACAAACAGCACAGCACCAGGGGACCGACTTTAGTTCTTTAAAATGATATACTATCAAACTCTAAAGTCAAAATCTAAAGCTGCCAAACTCTGGTTGAGTTGACACAGAATGACCCTCGAGCATCTACAGGGTAAGTAGCCAGATAATTAAGTGCCAAATGAAAATACTGAACACGAAAAGTTCTGTAAAACACCATTCCTGTTGCAAAATTATCAGCACCAAAATAAAATGGAAGTGACAAGGTAATAGTGTAATAAGCAACATAATTTAATGGCAAGAAGTGACAAGTGAAAGTGACAACAATAAACATATCGACATGAAGATGTAGCTATTTTACATTTGCCGTCGTCAACTATGACAGCACAGATGTGCGAAATTAATCAAATCAATCAAATCAAAATCAAATCAAATTTATTGTTATTTTGTTGATTGAACAACAAAACGAGAAGGCGTTTCTCAGGGATCAAGATCAAGAACACATACATTACAAACAAACGTCCCAATGATGAATAAATAAAGTCCAGTGGGAAGATTTAGGACGCTGGTCTATTGAGCATCCTGACAGCTTGAGGCAGGAAGCTGTTCCGCAGCCTGGTGGTGGAGCATCTTAAGCTGCGATAGCGCTTCTTGGAGGGTAGGAGCTTAAAGAAGTTGTTCAGAGGGTGAGAGAGGTCTCTCACTATTTTCTGGGCCCTATTCCTGCAGCGGCTTAGGAATATGTCCTGGACAGAGGGAAGTGAGGCTCCAAAGACCTTTTCCACTGATCTCACCACTCTTTGCAGGGCCTTTTTGTCCGCCGCACTGAAGCTGGAGAACCAGGTAGAGATGGCGTACGTCAGCACACTCTCCACTGCCCCCCTGTAGAATGTGGTGAGGATACTGGTAGGTAGTGAGGCCTGATGGAGTTTCCTCAGGAAGTACAATCTCTGTTGGGCTCGCTTCACTAGCCCAGTGGTGTTTTTGGACCAGGAAAGGTTGTCAGAGATCTGTACTCCCAGGAACTTGATGTTCTCCACCTTTTCCACTTCACGATTACTGATGCAGAGGGGTGTGTGCTTAGGTTGTGATCTACGGAAGTCCACGATCATTTCCTTGGTCTTTTCCGCATTGAGCACCAGGTTGTTGTCTCTGCACCAGCTCTCAAACAGATTGACCTCCTCTCTGTAACAGGATTCCTCATTCCCATGAATGAGACCCACGACTGTAGTGTCATCTGCAAACTTAACAATCATGTTGTTCTTGTGCCTTGGCACACAGTCATGGGTCAGCAGAGTGTACAGCAGAGGACTGAGCACACATCCCTGGGGGGATCCTGTACTCAGTGTGATGGATTTGGAGATTTTTTTCCCAACACGAACTGACTGTGGTCGCTCCAACAGGAAATCCAGTATCCAGTGACAGAGGGTGGGGTTTAGGCCCAGGAGGAGAAGTTTATCCATCAGTCTCTGCGGCAAGATGGTGTTAATCAAGACTAAGACCAGTGGTGGCTGGTGATCAAAAATGTTTGTGGGGCCCAGTAATAAACAGGGGGTCTGGGGTCCCCCCCCCCCCTAAAAAAATTGAATTAAATAGATTTGATTTCCGGTATTTTGATGCATTTTGGGTATGGCCACTACCTATTTACATACTATTCATTCAGATTCATAGCCTACATCCTGACTTGCAGGGCCTGGACAAGCTTAAACTGCATATACAGACCTACTTATGGCCATTCCAGCAGCCATTGATATTTTACCCATTGTTGTTATTCTGATATTGAGACAAATCATGATCACTGTCCAATAGCGTCCATTTTTGGTGAGTCTCAATGTCTACTTCAAATGAAGTTAGAAATATGGTACAGTTGCTTCATTTTCAAACATCCATGTCAGTATTTACCTTTTGAACTAAGGGAATCTAAGGCTACAGGCTCTCCTGACTATATTACAAAATAATATTTTCAGTTTTAGATTTCTTTTAGACCCAAGTAGAAACAATAATATAATAAAAATGAAATAATGGTTAGATAAACTAAATAGTAATAAAGTTTCGATGTTGATTATCCTCTACAGTTAAATAATTGTGATGTTAATATTTGTGGCCCTTCTTTGGACCTTGGGTGACATGTGTATTTTTCGAACTTAGCACGGACTGCAAGGTGCATTCCATTTTCCATGAAAGCAATACTGGGTGCCCCCAGACATGTGTTATCACATGTCAGTCATGGTCTAGTCACAAATATGTGCAAAACAACCGTGAGAACAAGTTCTCATGCACTGTAAAAACGAAAACTCAAAATTGTTGGTCTCATTATGATTTCTGAGTAAAATGAATATAAAACATTTAGTATTCATGTACAACTGTGCAATGCAATTTAGTCCAACCAACAATGTTGAGTTTTGGGTCAAGAGTTGGGCTCACTGTAGTCTCTTTGTTAGCAAGACACACGGGTTCAAGTCAGACTTCTGTCTGAGGCTGGGCCAACTACGGTGCGCATGCGCATTTCGACACTACCCCCCTGGGAGTCTGGGTATTCGTGATGCCGGTTGGGAAAAAGGGGTTTATTGCCTTTTGTCAATTTGTTTCTGTTAGGTTAAGTTGGGTTAACGGGTTTGGGGTCTTTATTGTTTTTGTGTTGTTTATTGTGCTTAGTGTTGCCGCCACCGTTACCGATACTTGCATGTCCGTTGGTTGGATGTGCGGTGCGCTTTTTTAAATAATATTAACCTTAATTTGAAATATTAAGTTAACACCCCTGAATTATTTTATTGAGTTTGTAAAATATAAAAATCTTAGTTGGTATAACTAACTTTCAAGTTTGTCTAAAGAACAAAATCACGTTTTTGATGGGCTCAAAACTCACAAATTGATTGCAGTAAGTTGCCTTGCAATTTTGAGTTTGCCTAACTTTTTATTTTTTACAGTGTGGTTGTTGTGCTTACTTTAGAATAATATAAGTAAAAAAATATTTTGCAGTAAAACAACTCTTAAGAGTACAATTTATCCAAAAAGTTACTCAAGGAAATGTAACAGTAATTATCACTAGGTACTATCACCTCTGCACCTAGCAAGCGATTTGACATAGGTAACAGTTAACAATTAATTGGCTGCTGGTTTGCTGAAAATGCTTGAAACAGATCTGAATCAACGTCTCTGTGATTGAAATTACAACAAGACAGCGGTGTTTGCCACCTGGCTCCGCCTGCTCATGGTGCCTTCAAAGGCGGCTCGGAAGAACGTGTTTACACGTGTTAAAAATGAATTGAATGGTTGTAATGGCTGTAAAAAGTGCGGGGGACAGAGGGCACAGATACGGGAAGTGCGGGGGACATGTCCCCCGCGTACCCCGCGTGTGCTACACCCATGATGGTAAGCATGTGACTTTTAAAAGTTGGCATCAGATTCGCAGCATCCGATTCGGCAGTTTAGGAAAAGGTTAGGGGATTCTTAACGAGCGGCATGGAGGGACTGATTCTTCGTTGTTTGACCTCTCCAGTCGCGGTAAAGCCGCTTTAATTGGTGTAGATTATCTAAGAGAGTCTAAACAGTCTTTAAAACACAGTTTACAATTTATGTAACCTTTATTTGATTTGTTTAAATATCAAAAAGGGGAGATTTCACTGCTTTTTTTTTGCATCTGGACCATCTTAAAACTTTTTGCAAATGACGCCAATTGTGAACCCATATCGCGGAACAGCCCGAGATGAAGCCTCGAACTTCACACGCTACGTCATTTCGCCTATGTGAATCCTACTCGATACGGAGCTTTGCTCGGGGGAGGAGCCGAGGTACTCGACACACGCCCCGATGCCTCGACCCAAACCATAACATCAATAATAGCACAAGCAGTAGAGATTAAACACTTCTTTATAATAAGATAGCTTGATTGTAGAATAGGCCTGCCCTATACCACGAAGCTCGCTGAACATACCCAGGCTTTCTTGGGAAAACCTGGCTCGACAGAGCCGCAACTCGCAATCAGAGTTAAATGGTACCACGAAGCTCACTTTAGATTCAATTAGTTGAACCAGGTTTTCCGCTTTAGGTTCATTGCGCGTTCACGTGAAAGGGGCGTTTTTTGCGTCATTTTTCCCACCTTTACGATAGATCAAGCAGTCTATATGAGTATAAGTGAAAAGATTCTGCATATTGTCTGTAAAATAACTATGCCAAATGCAGAATTGTTCGCCATTAATCCAAATAGAATGATGATGATTTAAAAATGCATAAGCAACGTCCATCCTGCCTTATTCTATCATTTAGGGAATTCACTTTAAATACACCCTATTTAAGAAATGTATCGCATGTTTTCGACCGCTGAGAGGTAGCGGCTGTAGCGTAGTGGATTAGTATAAGACCCGAACGCCAGCGACCGGGGTTCAAATTCGTCGGTCTATCATCATGCAATTTACCCCCATAGATGTGGTGCCAGCACGGCCTTGAAAATATGGGTTCAAGTTCGAAGTAAGCACAAAAATATAATTCCATAGGCTTTAGTGAGATTATGAGTATGAGTGTAAAGAGTATCAGCTTACGATGAGGAGGCATATTCAAACTTCTCGTTTGAATATTTGCTACTACCACCAAGATATGCATGAGAATTAGGACTTTTTAAGCTTCACATAAATTCGCGTCACTTGGGAGTCGAACCCCCCGGGCAAAAATTCAAGACTGACGCGCTACCTCCACTCTAGCACTCTGTCACTGAGACACAATGCGCAACAGTAATCATTGTCTACATAAGGTCCAAAAGGACGATCAAATAACGAACACCCTCTGATGAGAATCTGTATCTCTCATGAAGAACCCCAATTTCGTTGTTTGCACAATGACAATAAAGTCTGAAATCTGAATATCGTCAGACAATGCCAAGGGATCGGTTCTGTCCCGTAAAACCCTTGTCTCCGGAGAAGTGCGCCGGGGTCCACGGGAACACCCACAAATGGTGACGCCATTGTCAGAGGAGGGGCTAGGAAGCTGCGCACGCCGATTTAAGTAGCCGATCTCCGGCTAGACTAAGCCGAAAAACTGCTCCCGACCAGGTTTGGTTGCGAGCATAAGTCACCATGGTGATACAGCGACGCTAAAAGAGATCGACTTTCGTGGTACAACTAACCCAGGCTTGAAGCTCAACATACCTCGCTAACCCTCTAAGCGAGCTTCGTGGTACAGGTCTCTCTGTCTCTCCGTCCCTCTCTCTCCGTCTCTCTCTCTCTCTCTCTCTCTCTCTCTCTCTCTCTCTCTCTCTCTCTCTCTCTCTCTCTCTCTCTCTCTCTCTCTCTCTCTCTCTAGAGAGGGACTCTGGACTGTCAGTAAGTTAGTGCAGAGTCTTGCATTAATATACACTCAGTAAATACATCTGCACAACCCGGGCTCCCTTCCATAAGTAGCTCCGTATGCCACACAGGCAAGGTCAAGACAAGTCATTCAATTGCTTGTGAAATAAATGTGTCTAAGTATCGGAACAGGGACACAATTCTTAACCATATCTACATGGCAGCTAGAGATAAGATGCTAAACATAGACTCAAACCGATTTAAAATACCGTTAGCCCAGAAGAGCATGGGCAGGGACATAAACACACGATCAGAAAAGTTACATCAAAACTCATACTTTATTTATTTTTTTATGTATAGCAATACCATTTACATATTAAATAACACTAGAATAGAATGCTTTGATATAGCTTTCAACAAAACCAAACATATTTTTTATCTTCATTTAATGTTACAAAAGAAGAGGGCCACCTGTCTGCGATGGGAGATGGAGGGAGGAAGGGAGGACAGGAGGTAATTTATCCTCACTTTCATGGGACAGCCAAGTCTGAGCCTCTGGAGGAGTGGAGCCAGCCAGAGGGAAAATGTTTGAGCAACTTCACATTCACCACCTGGCGCACAATGGAAGTTATGGAGGAACAACTGGGATTTGATGAAGAACCACAAACAAACAGTTTTCCTTATTTTACCACCACCATAAGGGTTGACGCCAAGTTGAAATAAGAGAGAGAGAGAGAGAGAGAGAGAGAGAGAGAGAGAGAGAGAGAGAGAGAGAGAGAGAGAGAGAAGAGAGAGAGCTTAATATGAAAATATAAATTCTATGATTATATACCTGAAATACCTGTGTTGGAGGAACACCCTGCAAGCGTACGTTAACACAAGAGAATCCACAAACAGGAGTTGCTGATTTATTCACAGAAGGAGTTGGACTATGGCAGTTTCCTCGAAGGTTGAATGACAACCCAATGTCAACCCAAATTTTGTCAAATCTAACTATTCAGGTTGAACAATTACAACTTGTTCCCGTTAAAAGGTAAGCTGAGCAAGTGCTCCAGTCTCCAGTTAAGCTTCACAATAATTTGTATTGATAGTTTAAAAGGTGTCAGCATTTGAAGGCAACAAGGGAACAGTGATGGTTAGTGAAGGACTCACAAGGAGGCGGAGGACTCACTATGAGGAGGACTCACTAGGCGGACTCACTAGGAGGACTCACTAGGAGGACTCACTGGACTCACTAGGAGAAGGGAACCCTCAGACAGACAGAATACTGGTCTGGCTGGACACTGGGAGACTTGTTTGAATACATGATTTATCTCGGTTTTTCTAATTGAACACATTGCAGCTTTGTCAAAACATGTAACCTTAAACAGACACACACAACATTTGCAATGTCTATGAATGCTAATGCATAATGAAAAACATTGAACATTATAATCTTGTCAAAAAAAGAATGCATGAATGCAAATAATGCATAATATCTCATGGATATTTTGTGCAAATCCTGTGTCAACAACAATAGGCTGAAAAAACGATGTTGACAAAATGAAGATATTTAAATGTACAGAAACTTGCATCAGATCACCAGCGCCTCCACTCACTGCCTCTCTCCAAGATTTCTAAAACCAAAGAATGCTCGTACGTACAGCGAAGTCTGGACCAATCATGGTTTTGTGTAGCAAGAACAAAAGGGTGAGGTGTATGACCTTTGCTTGTTTACAATGCGATGATTTGAGTCTTTGGTAAAAGTGGAAACCTTAAACAGCATTTACCCTTAACATTAATAATAAACTAGAAGACATTTAAATGTGGGTGTTATTGTGCTGTAAAGTCCTTCATATTTCAAGTGTTTATTTAATATCATCAGTCAGAGCAAAATAAGAACTGTACAACAGAAGGTAGAGAAGTAAACGTTGTGTCCAAATGTATAAAATAATATAACTGTGTGTGTGTGAAGATGTAGATGTATGAAGATAGTAAAATATAAATTACCTTAAACCTGGGAAAAACTATTTTTGAATCATCTCTGAGTGGAGAGAGAGAGAGAGAGAGAGAGAGAGAGAGAGAGAGAGAGAGAGAGAGAGAGAGAGAGAGAGAGAGAGAGAGAGAGAGAGAGAGAGAGAGACAGACAGACAGACAGACAGACAGACAGACAGACAGACAGACGGACAGACGCAGAGACGGAAAGTCAGACAAAAAGGGACAGAGGGACAGAGACAGAGCCAGAGAGAGAGATAGACAAAGAGAGCGAACACTTGGATAAATCAGCATGTAAGGGAACAGAAGCTATGTACAAAAAGCCTTAAAGAAAGAACAGAAGAAACTCCAGATCACTCTTGTTCCAACTCTCAACACTTGGCACTCCTCCTCAAGGTAGAACAACGATGGAACCCGGGTTTCTGGTCACACCGCTGGTTCATCCGTTCTTCTTCTGAGTTTCCTGCTCATGGAGGCCGTCAGCGTGGGGTCTCTGTGTCGGTGGGCGGTGTGGACGTATACACAAGGCTGTGAGTTTGGATGGCCTAGCAGCATAGAAAACAAGGGTAAGGGGCCCCAGAGCCCAACGCGAGGGCCTAGTTGGGCCCCCACGTCCTAGCTAGTGAAGAGCTTAGCTAGGGGAGGCCATCGTGTGTTCCCAAAACAAAACAAAAACAGAGATTGACTGGTCCAAGGATGGAGGCAACAAAGGACATGTACAAAATCACAAAACGTAATATGATAAGGATATATTTATATATGTATACATACAGTATTTCCATATATTAAAACTCATAATAATAAAAATCATACAAAGAAATCATAAAAGTTCACAGTTGCAATTTCACCACTTGGGTATGTTGACATGGGTGTGTATGGTTAGCCTTGGGGTAGTGAGAATAAGCCTAAGAAATAAAAAGAATGGAACGGTACAAAGCAAGCACTACTTCTCTCTGCGGGATTTGAACCATGCTCTCATGTTGTGGGATAAATAAGTGGTATATGAGTCACATGAGCCGAGTGGAGTTGGTTTATGCTGAGTGGAAAAGAACAGCATTCAAGTGGCTGAGGCCCGTGAGTAGTCTCCTCATTTCAATGTCACTTTACACAAACAGACCAGTAGGGGGCAGACAAAACAATGTTCTTCACAGAAGCCGTTGGTTTAGGGCAACAATAGCCATGGAATGTTAAAATAAAAAACCAAAGGAGAAGAAAAAAAGCCAAGTAGGTCAGCTTTAGTATAGGCAGTAACACTGACGTTATATAGTGCACACAAGAACAGACAGCAAGTGTTTCTCGTCGCGGTCGCCACTGTTGGAAAAAAAACTGCAGGTGCAAACCCCTTTTCAGTAGAACGTTAAGACAGAAAATGGCAAGAGAAAGAAAAATAAATATCAAAACTTTTCATCAGTGTAAAAAAGTAATCAGGATATCCATATGAACCAAGAGTCTGGCAGAAAAGGCCTCAAAAAGTCTGGTGTCCACACTAGTCCTCCTGACACTACAAAGGTGGGTGCTCCCTGGTCCGCGTGTGTGTGTGTGTGTGTGTGTGTGTGTGTGTGTGTGTGTGTGTGTGTGTGTGTGTGTGTGTGTGTGTGTGTGTGTGTGTGTGTGTGTGTGTGTGTGTGTGTGTGTGTGTGTGTGTGGGGTGGGGGGTGCGGTCCCGGGGGCCTGGGGAGACGAGCGCATGGCTCCGGACCCTGTAGTTAGTGCTGCTGCCCTGTGGCTCTCAGACCAGTGACTCCAAGTTCTCGTCCTGGTCAGAATGGTCTGACATGGAGGCCATGGTTCCGTTCAGGTCCCGGGTTAGACCCGGGCCGCTGGTCTCCTTGGTGCTGACCAGGCTCAGCAGGGCGGTGTAGAGGAACTGGTACTGGTCCTGTGGGCGGAGCAGGAGTACAGAAAGAGGAGGCATCAGCCGTCCTGAATGTAATCACCTAGATAGCGTCTCTACCAGACAAACTGCCCCTACACACCCATGCTGTGGATCCACCTTAATCATTAACCACTGCTTAAGGGCATCTGGTCCAGACATATGAACACACACACACACACACACACACACACACACACACACACACACACACACACACACACACACACACACACACACACACACTCATGGACGCAGGAAGACACACACACACGTACACACACACGCATGCACATACGCAAGAACAGACACGCACACACACACACACTCACCCATACCCACACACACACATGCACATACGCAGGAACACACACACACACACACACACACACACACACACACACACACACACACACACACACACACACACACACACACACACACACACACACACACACACACACACACACACAAACCTTTATGCAGAGTTATTACTGATGGCAGAAGGAGGTGACCTATCAGTATCAGCCACTTGCAGTACGACGACTTAGCTAGACCAAAGAGTACATTTATAGCACATTCAAAATGAAAAGAGAGTTAACATGAAATGGATCCTCCTGCACCGGTCTTACGATGTGTGTGAAGACGCCGGGCCGCATGAGGTTGATCATCTTGGCCACCTGGTAGACGTCCACAGCACTCTCGCTCTTCAGCTGCTGGGACAGGGTGCTGAGGGCACACATCATGCCCGCGGACACAGCGCCCCACCTGGGCAGGCACAGACACACACAGGGCTTAGGCTGGAGGCCACCTCATGGCAAAGACTTTAGAGAAGAGCGAGCCACTAAATAATACTTCTGTTACATGGCTGCCATCTAAAGGTTGGATAGCAAGCAGGCAGAAACACAACCATGATCACATGACGTGTTCCATACTAAGTTGACGTGGTAAGTATTTGGGCCGTAGCCTAATATGGATTTGTGAATCATTTATGGCTATCAAATGGATCCGTTTAATCCACCATGACGCTATGCTGCATCTGTGTTCCTTCTCTGCTCAAATTTTTACTGAATCAAATTATTAAACATCATCTTTGAACATCCCTCCAACCTAATGTTTGTCAAAATTAAGATTTAAGAGGGACAAACATCAGATGGATTACTTCACCATTGGTATTGACAATATGACCCCCAAGCTCATTCTAGGCCCCCTGCCCAGCAAGTGATCAGCCAACACGTCAAGTAACGTTTCAAAGCTCTCCACATGGGGGCCTTGCTCACAAGCAGAAGCTCAGGTGTATGTCAGCACCGTCGTCCTGTTTGTAACAGAAACACAACAGCATGCTAGCCCTGACCGGGCCTGACATGCTTCAATGTGCTGAGGAGATGCTGCAATCGTGTCCCCCTGACACAACAGTGTTTATCCAAACCAAGGATGTTATTAAGGAGAGAAGGGTGTGGGAACTCAGAATGAATACCTATTTGGAGGGAAGATGTTTTTCAGGATACCCCTCTCTACAGTATGTTTCTACACACTTGGCCTGGCCTGGAGAGGAACAGGCTAGAGGATTGGGAGCTCCACTGGGTGAGGGGCCTGGCCCCGGGCCGCACTGAGTGCCTTTACAAACCTAGCATGTCTCCTCTTCTATTAAGGGCCCGGTCGGGAGCGACGGAGGGCCCGGCTAAAGGCTGCTCTGAATAACAAGCATGTAGACAATTACCTCAGACGTTTGGCTGACACCGCGCGGAGGACAGGGCCACGGACACGACATGAAGAGCTCAATTAGTATCCCTTAAAGCTGATCTTCATTATTCTAATGAATAAACATGGCGGGCCCACTGGATCGGGGTTGTTCAACCACTCTAATGCGTGTCAATACTTAAGTCAAACTTCATTATCCCTAATTGGGCCACCTTCTGGAGGTAATTGGCAGTACACGGCTGCAGACCGGAGCTCACGGAGCAAAGACAGGCTCACTGCTTTAGAAGGCCTTTTGGTGGACCTACGACGCCCTCCAGCTGGTGGACACCAGGGAGATACAACCTTTACTTAAACAGAGCACCCCATGGAGCTCCAGGTACACTGTGGCCAAGTGTACGGACAACACAAAACATTACAGAGTGGTAACAGATCAAATGTTCAGCATTATAAAATTATGTAAAGAGTAAAAGGTATGACTATTACTCACTTATGAAAGTCATACAGTAAGCAGTAGATAGACGATCTGTTTTTTTTCCTTTACATTATTTTTGCAATTGATTCCCTCAGTGTGGGGCCCAAACTGTAGAAGAGCTTTTCTTCTACTGACATAAGACGTGCAGGCAGTTTGAACTGTGAAGCGGGAACAGTGAACAGGGAATGTGGGAAAGGGTGGAGGTGGTTAAGGGTTACCCTGCGTTCACACCAAAAGATGCAAAAAGTTGACGCACGGCATGATCCCATTCAAAGTGAATGTAGAGACGCGTTGCTGCTTTGCTGCCGCAGCACTTGCTGCCGAGAAAACGGGCAGCAAAATTGGATTTGCGGCGCGTCAAAATCTGATTTGCAGCGCAGCATGCGTGCCTGCGGCCGGGCACGGGCGGCGGCGGCGTTCACGTATTTTGCGGCGCGTCAAATGCTGCTCGAGTTGAAATATTTCAACTTTTCGGCAGCAAACGCGTGATGACAGCCAATCAGCGTTCAACAGCGTTGCCACTGAGGCGTTGCCACTGAGTGACATGCCGTAACAGCCAATCAGTCTTACTCCCTTGGAGTGACCTTGAGTTCACTACCTGATCCAGATCAAAGCGCTAAAATGGAGGAGAAGATAATAATTGCAGTCTCCGCATACCCGGTGATCTTCAACACCACCGTGGCCAGTTATAAGTGTCCAATACAGTGGCGTTTCTACATTAGGGGCAGGTGGGGCAGTGCCCCACCAGACCCACGGGATGGCGCTTTTGAGCAGAAGGCTCAATCCATTCCTACTTCGTGGCAAACTATATATATATTTTTATATGCAAAGTAGCGTACATATTTGTGTGAATAACTTGAAGCATTATTGCCTTGTTTTGGAGTAATTTGATTTGTGTGTTCTACTGCCTGTGTGCCTGCTTGAATGAACGTTATGTCTATATTTCCATTTCCTGTTTCCGGAGGGGCAAAGACCCAGGCTGCCCAACCGTTACCATAGAAACACCAATGAGCGCGAACCACACCGGCCAAAGTTAACATTGAGGCTAGGGGCAATTTCAAATTTGCCCCTAGACGTTAACTGCGTAATCTACGTATTCTACGTAATGTAGACTGGGATAATGCGAAACCCGCGAGAACTCTACCCCGAAACTAAGCAAAAAAAACATACAGTGAGAGTGAGATCAGGAGTTACAGGAGACTTACAGAAGAGTTCGCTATCGGTAGATTTTACACAATTTTGAAAGAGTTTTTTAATTAATGAATAACGTAGATTATTTGCTGAGGGTGCAATTCAGCACATTGCCGCAGGAAGAAAAATTAGAAATAAAACGTTTGGGACCACACAGACCAGACGACTTCATTCTGAACCAGCCTGGTGAGAAAACGAACCGAAATTTCAAGATGGAGTGGTTTGAAAGAAAGACATGGCTAACTGCGAGCACAACAAAAAGAGCACTGTTTTGCTTTCCATGCCTTCTTTTTGGAAATACCACTAACGCAGACTCAGTTTGGACCACTGATGGCTTTAAAGACCTGACGCATCTGGGGTGAATCGTGCAGTGGAGAATTTCAAAGTGCACGTGAAAGAAATCAGAGAGAAAGCAGATGAGATTGGTAACCTAGCCAGTGAGGAGCCGTGCACATCAAAGCGCAGGAAAACAAATACGCCTGCCGTGATGAAGGAGGCCTGTGATACGATGATTGCGCAAGTGGAGGACCGGTTCTCACAGAGTGACCATCTTATTTCCGCACAACTGGTGGACTGCACACTGTTCCCAAAGTTTGTTAAGTCATTCCCGGAGGCCCAACTCGCCTGTGCTATCAAGCTCTGGCCCACAGCTCTGATGAACGAGGGGAAGCTGCAAACTGAGCTGACTCTTTTTTACGGACACACTGAGCTGCACACAGGGAAATCTGCACTGTTGCTGTTCAAGGCCATTCACGACAACAACCTGCAAGAGGCCTTGTCTGAAACCTGCACTCTACTCAGCATCATCATCACAACCCCCATGACGTCTGCGGAGTCTGAGAGGAACTTTTCAACGCTGAAAAGGATAAAGACTTTCACTAGGAACACAATGGGACAGAAGAGACTGAACGCCCTCTCCATGCTTTCTATTGAAAACACCTTCATTAATGGACTGCTGGATTTTAACGACAAAGTAATCGAGAGGTTTGCTCAAGCAAAGAACCGTCGAGCCAACTTCCTTTTTAAGTGATCGGCATTGGTGAGTCAAAACCTTTTTTTCTTTTTTTTTTTGAGCTGAAGGAGATCATCCTTTTTGTTTAATAAATTATGGAAGTTATTGAAGCTATGTGTCTGTCTAATTGTTTTACTTTAATGCTATATTATAGTGCGTACCATGTTGGCGCTCTGAGATTCTTTGGAACGAATAGTGCGTTTAAAATATAATGCAATATTATTATTATTATTATAGGCAACATCTTTGTGTCGTACTGAGCACTAAAGCATGTGAAATGTATTTGAAATAGGATGTCTGCTCCCTGCTGGCACTCAAAATGCAGCCCATAGTATACCTGAATGGTCTATATACGTAGGCCTACTGTTATAATAATCAGCTACCTCTATTTTTGTGACGTAATATGACGTCATATAAATTTGCCGCAGCAGAAATTTCAGGCTAAAATCGCCACTGGTCCAATACATATATATATATATATAAGTATAAATGTCCAACCGAGAGATCCTAGCACCGATCCTAGCTAGCAGGTCATCAAACTGGGCCGGAGTCAACCTCAAATAGCGCTGGAAGCGTTCGTCATCCAGACGGAGCTCCTGCAGAAGACGGTGAAATTCACCGAGCTCTGTACGGCTCCGAATGGTCTCATGAACCCATAAACGACGGACATTCCGACGTCTCTCCCTCTTCCACAACAGGTAACATGCAATGCTCGTAATGTCGGCCATGGTTGTGAATGAATTCAGAAGCACCGCGGGCAAAACTTGCCGCGCAACAAAACTGCCGCGCAGCAAAACTTTTGCCACGCTGCAAAACTTTTGCTGTGCCGCAAAACTTCGGCGGCAACGCGTTCAGGCAGCAAATGCATCTTTTGGTGTGAACGCAGGGTTAAGTGGTTAAGGGTTAAGTGGTAAAGGGTGGAGGTGGTTAAGGGTTAAGTGGTTAAGGGTTAAGTGGTAAAGGGCGGAGGTGGTAAAGGGTGGAGGAGGTAAAGGGTGGAGGTAAAGTGTGGAGGTGGTAAAGGTTGGAGCTGGTAAGGGTGGAGGAGGTAAAAGGTGGAGGAGGTAAAGGGTGAAGGAGGTAAAGGGCGGAGGAGGTAAAGGGTGGAGGAGGTAAAGGGTGGAGGTGGTAAAGGAAGGAGGAGGTAAAGGGTGGAGGAGGTAAAGGGTGGAGGTAAAGTGTAGAGGTGGTAAAGGTTGGAGCTGGTAAGGGTGGGGGAGGTAATGGGTGGAGGAGGTAAAGGGTAGAGGAGGTTAAGGTTGGAGGTGGTATAGGGTGGAGGTAAAGTGTGGAAGTGGTAAAGGTTGGAGCTGGTAAGGGTGGAGGAGGTAATGGGTGGAGGAGGTAATGGGTGGAGGCGGTAAAAGGTGGAGGAGGTAAAGGGTGGAGGTGGTAAGGATTGAGGAGGTAAAGGGTGGAGGAGGTAAAGGGTGGAGGAGGTAAAGGGTTGAGGAGGTAAAGGGTGGAGGTAATGGGTTCAGGAGGTAAAGGGTGGAGGAGGTAAAGGGTGGAGGTGGTAAGGGTGGAGGAGGTAAAGGGTGGAGGAGATAAAGGGTGGAGGAGGTAAAGGGTTGAGGAGGTAAAGGGTGGAGCAGGTAAAGGGTTGAGGAGGTAAAGGTTGGAGGTGGTAAGGGTGGAGGAGGTAAGGGTGGAGGTGGTTAAGGGGACACTGACTCATCGTGGACGATGGTGGGCCCGTCTCTCGTGGCGGCCTGCTCCTGGATGACCTTGAGGAGCTCGAAGTTGCTGCTGAGGGGGGCGTCAGGGCGGGGCCACTTGGGGCACTGGAAGTGACGGACCTCCAACACATAGTCGTCCTGAAGGGGCACACACAAACACACACACACATTTAATTCTTTATTTGAATCCACCAATCACATTACAAGAGACAAGATTCAAATATTTCAGAGATAAGATAAGTCTTTGTTCAAGGGTACAAAAAACATCTCCTGCGCCACACTGCCAGGCTGCCTATCAAAGTCAAAGTCAAAGTGTGTTTATTGTTGCATGTACCAAATTGCTTCAGCACAGCAAAATTCTTACGACTTGGCAAGCATCATTCATCTACGCAGTAGACGTCATACATATAACAAAAATAACATAAAACTCTAAAACAATATGACAATAAACCATATAAAATGATCTCTGTAGCACAACATTCCACAATTAGAGTACAGTAGAAGGGCTAGCAGCAGTTTAAGTGTGAATAGAGAATAAGTTAAAAAGAAATGCTAAAGATAAGTTAAAAGTTTTTAAAAATTGTGCAAATATATCTATGAAGTGAATTGTATGAGTGGGGGAGCAGGGAGTAGGTGGAGGTGGCAACTGTTCAGAGGTTCAGTGTTTCTGATTCAGAAGCCTTACAGCCAGGGGGAAAAAGCTATTTGTGAGTCTGGTAGTCCGTGTTCGGATGCTCCGGTAGCGTCTACCAGACGGCAGCAATGAGAACAGTCCATAGCCTGGGTGGCTGTTGTCCTTTAGAATCTTTTTTACTTTCCTCAGGCATCTACTGTTGTAGATGCCTTGCACGGAGGGGAGATGGCTGCCGGTGATACGCTCCGCTGTCTTCACCACCCTCTGCAGGGCCTTGCGGTCGGCAGCGGAGCAGCTACCATACCAGGCAGTGATGCAGCCTGAGAGGATGCTCTCAATGGTGCATCTGTAAAAGTTTGTTAAAGTTTTTGAAGACATGCCAAACTTCTTGAGTCTCCTCAAGAAGTATAGCCGCTTCTGTGCAGTTTTGACTGCTGAGCCTGCCTGCATGGACCAGGTTAGGTCATCCTTGATGTACACACCGAGGAATTTGAAGTTGGAGACTCTCTCCACTTCAGCTCCCTCGATGTGTATGGGGTCCTGACCCCCCCTCTGCAGCTTCCTGAAATCCACGATAATTTCCTTGGTTTTGCAGACGTTGAGAGACAGGTTGTTGTCTTGGCACCATTCTGCCAAGACCCTTACCTCATCTCTATAGGCGGTCTCATCGTTGTTAGAGATGAGACCCAGGATGGTAGTGTCGTCTGCAAACTTCAGGATGATGTACAGGGAGTACAGGAGGGGACTGAGTACGCAGCCCTGGGGGGGCCCCGGTACTCAGGGTCAGTGAGGAGGAGGTGTGGTTGCCCATTCTCACCACCTGGGGTCTGCTCGTCAGGAAGTCCAGGATCCAGTTGCACAGGGGTGTTTTAAGACCCAGGCCCCTGAGCTTCGGGACGAGCTTGGCAGGCACAATAGTGTTGAATGCTGAGCTGTAGTCCACAAACAGCATCCTCACATATGTGTTGCTCTTTTCCAGGTGGGAGAGGGTGGCGTGTGTAGCTAGGGCAATGGCATCGTCTGTTGATCGGTTTGGACGGTATGCAAACTGAAAGGGGTCCAGGGTGTTGGGAAGGGTAGAGCAGATGTGGGTTCTGACCAGCCGCTCAAAGCACTTCATAATTGTGGAGGTCAGTACTACAGGGCGGTAGTCATTCAAGCAGGTTACTGATGTTTTCTTTTGTATGGGGATGATGGTGGCCTGTTTGAAGCAGGTGGGGACTTCAGACAGATGCAGTGATAAGTTGAATATGGAGGTGAATACCTCCGCAAGCTGGTCAGCGCACCCCCTGAGGACGCGGCCTGGGACTCCATCGGGCCCCGATGACTTCCGGGGGTCCACCCTTTGGAGCTCTCGCCTCACGTCAGCCACGGTCAGGGACAGAGTGTAGTCGTCCTGGTCCTCGGCCAGTCTTGCTGAAGGAAGGGGGTTGGTTGCCTCAAACCTTCCGTAAAAGGTGTTGAGGTCGTCAGGGAGAGAGGCGGCAGGCTGATCATCACTGCTATTTCTCCCTTTATAGCCAGTGATGTGTCGCAGGCCACCCCACAGGCGTCGGGGGTCAGAGCTGAGGTAGGTGGACTCCAGCTTGTCCCTGTATTCTCTCTTTGCATCTCTGATAGCCGTCCGCAGGTCACATCTGGACTTCCCCAAAGCCTCCTGGTCACCAGAGTTAAAGGCAGAGGACCGTGCTTTGAGCTTAGCACGGACATTACCATTTATCCAGGGCTTTTGGTTTGGGAAGGTCCTAACACTGACCCTAGGTACGACATCATCAATGCATTTGGAGATGTATGAGGAGACAGAGTCTGTGTATTCATTGATGTCCCCATCAGCTGCAACAAAGAACATCTGCCAATCTGTTGTGTCAAAGCAGTCCTGCAGAGTGCTAATGGCTTCAGCACTCCAGCGTTGAACTGCCCTAGAAACCGGTTTTTCCTGTTTTAGGCGCTGTCTGTAGGTAGGGATAAGCATAACGGAGGTGTGATCCGATTTTCCGAAAGCGGGGCGGGGGAGGGGTTTGTAACACTTTCAAATCTGTGAGTAGCAATGGTCAAGAATCTGATCACCCCGGGTAGGAAAGTTTATGTGTTGATAGTACTTCGGTAAAACTTTCTTCATATTGGTGCTATTGAAGTCTCCAACAACAATAGAAACCGCCTCAGGGTGAGCATCCTCAAGTCCATTAATTACTCTGTAAAGTTCCTCTAACGCGCACGTTTTGTCCGCCTGCGGTGGAATGAATACTGCTGTGACAATAACGGAGCTGAATTCCCGTGGGAGGTAGAAGGGGCGAACTTTAATCGATAACAGCTCCAGGTCTGGTGAGCAGTGTGCTGAAAGTGCAGCAACATCCGAGCCCCAGCGAGAGTTAACCATCAAGCATACCTCTCCTCCCCTTCTTTTACCTGACTCGGAAGTCCTGTCCTGCCGGTAGATGGAGAAGCCGGTCGGAGTGACGGCAGAGTCAGGCACCATAGGATCCAGCCAGGTCTCGGTAAACGCCAGTACACAACAGTTTGCAATGTCCCGCTGGAATTCAATCCGTGCGTGTAGCTCGTCCAGTTTATTGTCCAAAGATTGCACATTCGCTAGTAGAATGCTTGGAAGCGGTGGGTTGCAGTATCTCGTCCGAGATCTGCACAGGATGCCGGCTCGCTTGCCTCTCTTCTTTCTCTTCCGTCGGCGTATTGGTAGGCATACCGGCGGTAAGACAAAGGAGTCACAGCAAGCACTCCGGTAAGTTGAGAAAGACTCCGTTTTAAGCAAAGATTGCACATTCGCTAGTAGAATGCTTGGAAGCGGTGGGTTGCAGTATCTCGTCCGAGATCTGCACAGGATGCCGGCTCGCTTGCCTCTCTTCTTTCTCTTCCGTCGGCGTATTGGTAGGCATACCGGCGGTAAGACAAAGGAGTCACAGCAAGCACTCCGGTAAGTTGAGAAAGACTCCGTTTTAAGTGACGAACGAATTTCCAAAAGTGCCAGTCGATCATACTGAATGAGCGACAGTGCAGTACGTACAAAAAAACTAACAATAAAAACAATTATAAACATAAAGCTGCGTAGTGCATGCGGAGCCATTGTCAGTGCGACCATCCTCTCGGCGCACCCTCTCTCTCACTGCTGATATGGAGCAGAACTTTGCTAATTGTTTCGATTTTCTGCTGGAGAGCCCAGCCAGCCTTAACCCACTGAAAACACGGTTGTGGACATGCCCCAAGCTTCCAAAAATAAACACTATTAGGTTGCATTGGTAGCCTAGGTCCCTTAGAATTTCCAGAATGGGCTGGTATTTAAGGATTTTATCGTTGAAAGCCATTTCCATGTACAAATCAAATACACAGCCTATCACAAGTAAGAGCACTTCCCTCCTGTCTCTGTTTAAAAACACAACATCAGGGGTATTTGGGATGTTACAAAACACATCAAAAGAGCTGTTAAACCATTCTGGCATGATGCGTGAATGTTTGTACATGGTCACATTTTCTAGAGATACTTCCTTAACATTACTGGAAATTAGATCGACAAGTCGGTCATGGCGTGCAATATACAGTCCTTTGTACATAGTACAGCCATTCACAACATGGGCAACTGATTCAAGTTGATGGCCAGAGTGCATTATACAGTGTGGATGGTGGTGTGCAGGATACCATAATGCCAGATTGTATTTGGTAGGTAGCACCTGCAGCCTAGCTTTGGCAGTGAAACAGAGGATATCCTCCCCAACAGCAGCATTTTTGTACATGGAGTGGGAAGCAGAATGGTCGGCAAAGTCTAGGCATGCTAGCTTTCCCTGCATTCTAAGTCCAGTCCAGTGTTGTTTGGTCTCTGTTTGTTTTATGTTGAGAAGGAATCTCCTTGCTGTTGTGTTCTGTAGTATGTGTTGTGCCTCGTTGTGATATACAGTTGCCTCTGCGGTTACAGAAGGGTCGGTGACAACTGCATCAGATGCCTGTGGTGCTGTGTGTGAGTTGTGTTGTGTCCATTCCAGTTTGAATGACATTCTGTTGCACAGGTCATTTAGGTCCGGCCAGTCCGACCGAACTCCAAAGCCTGCAGTTTGTGTGTCCATTTTCCCGCTGCTTTTCCTCCCAAAGCCTAAGAAGCTGTCCTGGCCTGCTTTGGCCAGAGGGACCTTCCTCTTCCTGAGGTCCAGCATGAGGGAAGCTCTGGCAAGCTCTCTGACAGTAACGTCATCATTGTTGAGCATGCTGAGGAGGTGTGTCAGCCTGGTAGCAGTGTATACCCATTCCACGTTTGGGACACCCAGCCCCCCCTCTTTACGTGAGAGGAAGATGAGGTCCCGGATAGAGTGTGAGTTCAGCCCTAGCCATTTTCGGACAGCCTGGACTGTTTTATTGTTCATGTCTTGTAAGACATTTTGCAGGATGTGAACATTTGCAAAGAGGTGTTGAACCTTTGCAAGGGCCACCTCTCTGATAGCGTCCAGTTTCATGACTACAGGGAGTGGGGAGGAATCAATTAGATCGATTCTGTTCTTATAGGCACTACATAGCTCCTGTGCCTGCTCCCCCCACTCACCTGCAATGTTGATGTTATGGCCAAGATAGGTGTATGACTCTTGGCGTGAGTAGACCCTGATAGGCTGCCCCATTATTGTGAAGGAGGGCGGTTTGTCAGATTTGGCTTTATACCAGCGGTTGCCACCACTGCGTCGCTCATAAAGAGCTGCACACTTGGTGTGCTTCACCTCCAGCTTTGACCAGTGAAGAAATTCATCTGTTCTGGCCAGCATGTTATGTATGACACTCTCGTCTCTGGAGGACACCTCGACATCATCAGCGTAACCCTGAACAGGGTTTGGGGATCTGATATCAGGTGGTGCACACTGAACGAGCCACTTGAGCCACTGGTTAATGGCAAGGATAAAGTTCACCGCCCTCCAAGGGCAGCCTGTTTTAATCCCAACCTGGAGCGGAATGGGCTCTGTGAGTTGGTGTCCACAGATTACCTGCAGAAAAGATCCCTTATATACATCCGTTATGAGGTCTGCAAAGGGCTGAGGTAGATGGATCTCCTTCAGTGCATTCAGCATAATTTTGTGGGATAGTGTTCCAAAGGCATCTCTAAAATCTAGGAATACAGTAAAAAGTTTACATGATTCATGTTTAAAATCATCGACTCCAGTTTTAAGGCAGAACACATGCTCGTTCATACCCTGTCTGGCTATGTAAGCTTTTTGTTTGGGTGAGAGGATGCCTGTGTCCACAAGCCATGGGAGGATGCGGCCAAGCAGACATTTCATAATGATTTTGTAGACAGTGGGAAGGAGAGAGATGTCTCTCCATGTGGATGGGTCGCTTGGAATATTGTCTTTCTTAGGTATTCTATGGATGAGGGCCCCCTTCCATGATCCTGGCACCTTTCCATTAATCAAACAGGTGTTAAATAAATATGTTAGTATTTGGGTGGACTGGGGTTTTCTGGCTTTGATCATGGTCTCATATGTCACCCCATCGTATCCACTGGCACTGTTATTGGGCAGGTGGGAAATAACTTTATCTACTTCTTCAAAAGTGAATTTAGCAGTGGATGGATAATAATCTGGTATAACCGTCTCCAAGCTTGTGGACCAAGGGGGCGGGGTCAGCGTTTGTATCGGGGGTGATTGACATTTGGCCATATAGTACTTATAAACGTCAGTAGTATTATTGATGGTTGGCGGGGGGGAGGGAAACATGCTATTATTTTCAATTATGTCAATAGCTTTGGACCTGCGGTGCTGCCATAGGTATGACAGTTTGTCTCTGCTTACTCTCCTTTGGCGTTTGTGGCGTTCGTCTGCTGCCCTTCTGCTGAGTGATGGTTGGATGACGTCTCTCACGAAGATCAGCTGTCTCTCAATCCAGGAAGTAATGGAAGCCGGTGTCAACTCCGTTGGATGTTTATCGCTCAATGGAAACTTCTTTAGAATCCGTGTTGCGTATTTCAGGAGTGGTAATCCAAACTCCTTCCCGTTGATATTTCCTGTGCGGAATATTCCATTTTGGAAGAATACTCCGGTTAGGATGGATGCCACTTTACTCCACTTCGCTGGATCGCCGAAGCAGGCAAAGTGCGCTCTTTCTTGGAGTAGTTTGGTATCCAATGATTTCCTGAATTGTCTTTCATGAGTCTCGAACATTGTCCATTGATGGCATTGAAGTTGGCGCACGTAGTTGTTAAAATCCACAGGGAGGTCTTCACCGTCCGATGGTGGTTGCGGGACGGGATCATGGGTTGTTTGTAGATGCGGCCACTGGCCAGGGCTTGTTTGAAGGCGATCCGTAGCACTGTGACTAGGCACATGTTAGGTACTACTACTACTATGTCTAAAGTATATCTTTCTCTGCTGCATTAACGATGGCAGTTACAACGGGCGAGATCTTATACTTTGTATGTTTGTTGGTGCGGCATGTCGGCGTGCAGCCTACCGGCGTTTCGCATGCGCGTCACACACACACACACACACACACACACACACACACACACACACACACACACACACACACACACACACACACACACACACACACACACACACACACACACACACACACAGTGATGCATCAGTATTCCCCTCCTCTTACGGCCCTCCTCAGCATGCGGGGAGGCGTTTTGCGGGGAACAGTCCTGCCTCATGCCCACACTTCCTCAATCTGAGGCTGGATATTAATTCTGGTTCAAGGCAACCTTCAGGATTCAACTTTCACAAGCTCACTGAATTTATATCCGAAGGGACTGGTGTTGATTAAGAGGAGAAACAGAAACATGGCAGGGACCTGACTTCCTGAGAACTTGACTCAGACACACAGAGAGACAGAGAGACAGCAACATGCACCAGACCTTCTCCTGAACACATAGAGAGACGGGAGACGGAGGGACAGCAACATGCACCAGACCTTCCCCTGAACAGACAACAGAGAGACAGACACAGTCCAGACCTGTGTGGCCTCCAGGATGAAGTCGTGGATGCTGATCTGCTCCTCGTTGGACAGACACAGGCGGTCTTTACTGATCAGGGTAACCGTGAAGGCCTCACAGTTCATAGGCTCCTCTCTGCTGGGCCAGTACACAAACTGATCCTCCGCCTGCTAGAGGAACCACAACACACCGCTGGATCACGACACTGATGTGTGTGCAGTGTTGGGAAAGTTCACTTTCTACGTGAACTAGTTCAAAGTTCAGTTCACAAATTTTAAAATGAACTAGTTCAGTTAACAATCATAATTCAAAATTTTGAAATAAGTTCAGATTCTTCTTTTTTTTCAATATGTTGCTGTTTCGTAAATCCCATTGATTTCTGTTGGAAGAATCATTGCTTGTTGGGTGGAAATGCAAAGGGTGGGTGTTCACGTTCGGTTGTAATCCTTTCGCTCGATTCTAGCCCTACTGTTGAGACGGAGAACTGAGTGAAAAAAGACTACAACCAAACGTAAACAGCCCCCCTTTCTGTTTCCGGCCAACAAGCAATGATTCTAGGAGGTATTCTAGTCCTCTGAGCTATGAGCCAGAGAGCTAACGTTATGGATTGTACATTTTTTTAATTCGAAATTGGTCTCAGCCTTCATACCACAGATTCTCTAGGGCCTATAGCATATAACCAAGTTGTCTGATTACAGTTTAATTCATTTTTCACAATTAAACAGCTCTCGTTTTGAAGAATAATCACAGCGCCATTCGTTTCAATGGGTATCGCGACGGTCTATACTTTCAACATAAAGTGTACACATTTATAATTATAAATTTGTCCCAGCCTTTATACGACAGATACTATAGGGCCTATAGCATATAGCCGCGTTTTCTGATTACAGTTTGATGTAACAGTAAGCTGACAACACTGCAACTGCAAATTAACCACACAGAGATAACCATGGCAACCGGTCAAACAACGCAGCGTTCTGCACACGCATCCGCCGTGTTGGTAAACAAATAACCCCCCTATTGAACGAAGTTAAACCGAGTGAGCTTGGCAATCACAGACACCAGAATGAATGAGTTCACAGTAACGTTCATCAGGCAGTAATACAGTACGTTCAGTTCACGTTCGCCCGAAATATGAATGAGTTCATGAACTATCGTTCAATGAACAAGCGTTCTATGAACACTGTGTGTGTCTCTTTTTTTTGTGTGTTTTTGTCTGTGTGCGCATGTTTTAAATTGGTTTGTGTGTGTGTGTGTGTGTGTGTACGTGTACGTGTACGTGTGCGTGTGCGTGTGCGTGTGTGTGTGTGTGTGTGTGTGTGTGTGAATTGCATACCGGTCCATTACTTGCCGGTAGCATGACAATGATCTGTGCATTGTGGTCCCAAATCATTCTCCAGAAGTCTTTGGTGGTGTGCGGCAAAGGATGCTGGGTAATGATGAACTCGTTGCTGCGGTAGTACCCCTGGTGAGCATCAGGAGATCATGTTGTTACCTTTCTATCATCCTCATATTGTTACAGAGTGGTGTGAGCTGATTGGTCTGTAGTAAAATCCACAACAGTCGCTGCAGAGTAGGTCTAAATCAATATGGTTTGCTAGTCTATTGTCTAATAATGTTTTGGTTGTGATACATTTTCTTTATATTAATAATCGATTGAATTTTCCTCTATCAAAGCCTCATCTAACCTTTGTCTCTATCTGTTTTGTGACTGACCATACTTAGAGGAGGAGTGGCTACGCGGCTGACAGGTGACTGATAGACAGACGGCGGAGAGGTGCTCACCATTATGTAAGAGGCGTTGATGTAATCACTGCCTTTGACACCGGGCAAAGGGACCAGTCCCACCCGGGCTCGTTCCGCTGCCCGGCCGGGAGAGAGAGAGAGAGAGGCAGAGAGAGAGGCAGAGAGAGAGAGAGAGAGAGAGAGAGAGAGAGAGAGAGAGAGAGAGAGAGAGAGAGAGAGAGAGAGAGTTATTGATCAAAGGCTCTCAACACAGGTCTGATAGTACAGTATCCCCTGGCTGTTTGAGTAACAGGGCAGCCAGGGACGATGTGTTGGGTAACACCACAGATGAAGGCAGATTACATCTGAAATGTCAGTTAGGGAAAAAAGGTCTAAAAATCATCGTTTCATAAATGAAAACATACCCTTTTTTTTCTTTAGCTGGGGAACCATCAAAATAATAAATGAGCCCTGTTTTGTAGTTGATATTTGGATCCATTATTTATTCTTGTTGTTTTTGGCTGACATGTGAGTGCCCTTCATCCCAGAACATGTGAAGAACTCTGAGGATTTTAACCTGGGTCGTATATTGAGATCAGGTTGGGTGTGAGGCACTAATGCAGGCAGCATCTTGAACTAGTACAGTGTAGGACAAGTCTTGTTCTCGCTCTAGGTAAAGTCTCGTTCTAGGTTGTCTCACTCTAGGACAAGCCTCGCTCTAGAAGTCCCTATTGCATGTCGCTATTGTCATTACAATCTCATCTCTCCTTCGCCCAAACCTTTCGATAACACTAACTTATGCTTTCTCTAGTAGTACAACAACACACTCTGTTCTCTGAAACAACTTGAATCTCGAATGAGCGAGATTGAGCGAGATTTTGTTGGACATAGCCAACTGAAACTAACTGGATGAAGCAGAAAGTAAAGAAAGTAGTATTTCTCTGCAGGGATCCCTTCCATAATGTTACACCTTAAAGAACTGTAGCCTGATCTTGTGGATATCAGCCACATCATTCTCAAAGCTGGACCCATTTCAGAAGCTGTTCTGAATAAGTCCCTTACAGCAAAAATCTTCAGAAAAAAGGCTAGAGGTTAAAGAATCCTGAAGTTCTACATTAATTATAGTCCTTAAGAAAGTGCACTTACACGGCACAACTGAAGAGTTGCGATTTTTCTCCTTGTTGCAGTCTTTCTGAGCGTTGAAACATTCCACGAACCTGGCATTACACTGTGTTATCAACTAATGAACACAAGAGAGAGACAGAGGGCAAAACATGTTAGAAATAGTTTCACATTGGAGGAACATTTAAGACCTTGAAACACAAATAGGTAGAAATATATATACAGAGCTATAATATGAGGACTATGACATTTCAGTTTCCTGTGTTCCAAAAGTATAACTACATTACCAAGACAGTTCTGTTAGTTTAGGAGCTCGGCCACAATTCAGGTGTGAATATTGGACCCCATCAGGCACAGTGTGTAATGAAATAAGGCCAGCAATTTGAGTCCACACTCCAATTTGCACAGCATCAATTTAGTTTGAATTCAATATTCCAACAATTCAAAGAGTGAGGAGAGGGAGAGAGAGAAAGATTGAGAAAAAGACAGAGAGAAAGAGCAGAAGCCGGCAAAAAAGAGGGCCCTTATTATTTGATAAAAAACAATTATTTCAGACTTGCATTGTTGATTTCCTGTTTAGAAACACACATTTGCCCATTTTCTGTATCTTCTGCATGTTAATGTCTGATCTATTAAACTAACAAGTAATCTGCAGATGTATCTTGACCTTGCCCTTAATATGTTCTTCCTTGAACAGCTATAGCTGTTAGGGGCAGGATAATAGCCCTCTGACTACCTCTGCTTTCAGCTGGAGCAACTTTTAGAAGCTGGAGAAGAGCTGGAAAGCTGCTGTAGGAGTTGCATTGAGATTTCTAAAAATCAGTTTTTAATGTCTGACAAGAAATGCTATTCACATTTAACCTCTTCATCGCAAGGCTTTGCTGAAAATAACATGTTGGGTTTGTTAGCTCTTCTCCAGCTTCAAAACGTTGCTCCAGCTGAAGCACAGGCACCCAGAGGTCTAGCATCCTGCCCCTAACGCAGCTATAGCAGTCCAAGGAACAGAGTAATAAGGGCAAGGTCAAGATACATCTGCAGATTATTTGTTTATATATATATGTAGCCCTGTGCTATATTTTCATATATATATATATATATATATATATATATATATATATATATATATATATATATATGTATATCCAAGACTACACAGGCAATATGATGTAATCTTGGTGCCAAAAGAAAGTTAAAACCTGTAAACTTTTTTTCAGCGAAATATATATGGATACTACTGGGCACCTGGGCTAAGGTGTGATGCTGATACAGAGAAGGAGAGCAGAGATTTGAGGAGAGGGATCCCAATGAGTGTATGAAGATGAGGAGGTTAAACATACGCTATGACGTATGGAGCACAACAACACCAGCTCTGTGGAGCTCTACATATCCTTCCAGAGCAGCAAACTGCAATTGGTCTTATCTTTCAGCTACCATTAAACAATATGAAGGAAGTAGATCTTGTGATGGAAAATCTACATGTTGTATTGTTTTGGTCTATATGAATTTAAGTTTTGTTGCTATTCTGTGTAATTTTATATAGTGTCTGCCTTCTGGGCTCCTTTTGGGTCATTTAAAGTGTGAACGTTCGAGAGTCGTGTGAAGCATTTTATTGCCTGCCTGTACCTATCTTCGTGTGTTGTAAATCAGCCAATCGTAATGCTTTGATGTCCTCAACCCCCTGGCTAACGTCAACGAGACCAGAAGGTCACTCACGGCCGCCGACCCCTCAAATGACATCGGGGGGGGCTTCAATAGAAAAGATTACCATCTGGTAAACAAAGGCTGTTGGTTTTATGGGGGGGACACCCCCTCCAGATGCCAACCCCAGTGAATAAGAACTCATTACTTTCAAACACTCAGTGGACTTCTCCCCACCGTACCTTCAGAGAATGAAGTAACACGCCAAGAGAAGTTTCCATCTGAGGCCTCAGATTATTATTATTGTATGCCTGTTTTTTATTGTTTGTTGATGCATATTGAGATGTATCTTTGTTAGTACTTTTTAATACAAATATATGCGACCAGCAATTGCCTACAAGTATTGTGTGCTTTTTTGCATCTAAAGATCTCATCTGTCTCAGACGCAATATCTATGAGAGAAATTGCCACGACAATCTATAAACACTTAATACATAAATCAATCCATCGACCCAGACTCATCTGAATGAGTGTCTGTCTTGGCATCACGTGACATTCAGGTCTCAAAGTCATCAAGTGTCTGGAGATCTGAATCAGAGGGTCCGCACAGCTGATGGGGGTCCTCACCCTGAACTGCTTGTCCAGCCGTGTGCGCCCCCTGTGATTGGGGGTCAGAATGCTGGTGACGTAGCTGTGCAGCAGACCTCCACACACCTCCGTCTCCTTCCCTTGGATGGCCTCAATCAGCGCGTCGTGGATGAAGATGTACTGCTCCTGGAAGGAGGACCACCAAGGTAAGAGGGGGACACACACACACACACACACACACACACACACACACACACACACACACACACACACACACGGCAACACATGCCCAGACACACAGACAGGCACACATACAACCAGGTGCACGCACACACACACACACACACACACACACACACACACACACACACACACACACACACACACACACACACACACACACACACACACACACACACACACGCACAGACAAACACACATGCACACACAAGGCAACACGTGCACAGACACACATGCAAAAAAAAAACACAAACCCACATACACTCAAACGCTCACCTACACACACAAATGCGAGCACACATACCTGCACACTCTACAGGCATGTGGCAAATACCAACAGTATTGACACATCACAGGCACGTGTGGTGACACGCGGAGGATAAGACTAATGGCAGCCATCAGCGAATGGCTGAATCACTCCATGAGTGATTCAGTGAATCACTCCATGAGTCTCTCTGAAAAGCAGCGCTGAACAGAGAGCTGCAGCTGCAGAGCAGAGATAAGCCGTGTGGACGGAACCATCTGGATGGATTCCTGGAGAACCCAGTTCTGTTTCCACGAGACATGCTCCGGGGAGATAACCACACAATCTCGCTTGTCCGGAATATAAAAAAAAGTGCTTTGTAACAAAATCATTTGGAAAAGAGTGTGAGGCCTGTCACCGGTAAAATGGTTTACAACACGGAAGGGAACCCGGTGGGGTAAGTCATTATTTGTTTTCCTAATGCGCTGCTTGGAAAATGGCTAAGTCTATGAGGATACAAAGATGCAATTTGGAGCTCTGAAAAGTGAAGCAATGAATCACCACGTGGTGATTGTAGTAATGTGGAGGAGGCGGAATTCACTACCGCTAATTTGATTACACCACGTGTTGATTCATTGCTCCCACCACGCACACACATGCCGGCAGACACACACACACACACACACACACACACACACACACACACACACACACACACACACACACACACACACACACACACACACACACACACACACAGACAAAAACACTCACACCCACACCCACACGGGCGTTGGGGGGGCAGGGGACGTACCTCGGTCTGAACCAGGTAGTTGCGCTGGTTGCGGATGTGCTTGAGGAAGGCCAGTGTGTTGACTGAGCTCTTGTCTCTGATTTGCCGCAGCATGCTGTCCATTACGATGTAGGTCCCGGTCCGGCCCACACCCGCACTGGATACAACACATTGAGCCACTCAGGGTGTTGCTACCACACCCTCTGTCTGCTGCTACACCCTCTGGCTGCTACACCCTCTGGCTGCTACACCCTCTGGCCGAAGCTACACCTTCTGACTGCTACTCCACCTTCTGACTGCTGCTCCAACCTCTGACCACTGCTCCACCCTCTGTCTGCTCCACCCTCCGACAGCTGCTCCACCCTCTGATCGCTGCTACACCCTCTGACCACTGCTCCACCCTTTGACTTCTGCTCTACCCTCTGACTGCTTCAGCCTCCGCCCCGCTGCTACACCCTCTGTCTGCCTCACCCTGACTGCTGATCCACCCTCTGTCTGCAGCTCCACCCTCTGACTGCTACCCTCTGACTGCTGCTCCACCCTCTGACCACTGCTCCACCCTTTGACCGTTGCTCTATCCTCTGACTGCTGCTCTACCCTCTGACCACTGCTCCACCCTTTGACCGTTGCTCCATCCTCTGACTGCTACACCCTCAGCCCGCTGAACACCCTCTGTCTGCCTCACCCTCTGACTGCTGCTCCACCTTCTGACGGCTACCCTCTGACTACTGCTCCACCCTCTGACAGCTGGTCCTCCCTTTGACCGCTGCTCCACCCTCTGACTGCTGCTCCACTCTCTTGACTCCTGCTCCACTCTCTGACCGCTGCTACAACCTCCACCCCGCTGCTACACCCTCCGCCCCTCTGCTACATCCGCTGTCTGCTCCACCCTCTGACTGCTACCCTCTGACTGCTGCTCCCCCTCCGATAGCTGCTACAGCCTCTGACTGCTGCTCCACCCTCTGACCGCTGCTACACCCTCTGACCGCTGCTACACCCTCCGCCCCGCTGCTACACCCTCCGCCCCGCTGCTACAGCCTCTGTCTGCCTCACCCTCTGACTGCTACCCTCTGTCTGCTGCTCCACCCTCTGACTGCTACCATCTGACTGCTGCTCCAACCTTTGACCGCTGCTACACCCTCTGACTTCTGCTCCACCCTCTGACCGCTGCTCCACCCTCTGACCACTGCTATACCCTCTGACTGCTGCTACACCCTGTGACTGCTGCTCCACCCTCTGACTGATGCTACACCCTCTGACCGCTGCTACACCTCTCACTGCTGCTACACCCTCTGACCGTACGCTGCTACACCCTGTGACTGCTGCTCCAGACTCTGACTGCTGAGCACACTGTCGGTTTGGATGTGAAGGTTTTCGAACGGCCCATTCTGTGACTAGCATTGTCACAGAATGGGTCTACCTGCAGGCTGAGGGACGGGGTCTACCTGCAGGCTGAGGGACGGGGTCTACCTGCAGTGCACCAGCATGGGGCCCATGTCGGCTGTCTGGTCGGCGGAGGACCTGCGGACGAAGGTGAGGACCGGTAGGGTGTACTCTGGGACGCCCATGTCCGGCCACTGGGTGTAGTGGTACTGGACCACTGTCCTCTCACACTGGGAACGGCCCTTTGGATTGGCCTTCACACCCTGGAGGAGAGAGAGAGAGAGAGAGAGAGTGAGAGAGAGAGAGAGAGAGAGAGAGAGAGAGAGAGAGAGAGAGAGAGAGAGAGAGAGAGAGAGAGAGAGAGAGAGAGGAGAAGAGAGAGAGAGAGAGAGAGGAGAAGAGAGAGAGAGAGAGAGAGAGAGAGAGAGAGAGAGAGAGAGAGAGAGAGAGAGAGAGAGAGAGGAAGAGGGAGGAAGAGAGAGAGAGAGAGAGAGAGGAAGAGGGAGAGAGAGAGAGAGTGAGAGAGTCAGATAGATAGTATGTGACAAGCTGAGGGACAGAAACAATAAATCCTTCAACACCAACTATTTAACTCTCTATTCCACAATCCTTTCCGTTATGGCTCTTTGCTCACTTGGGGCAGTTGTACAGTACTAGAGGCTACGGTGGGGCCATTCCTACGCGGTACACACTAGTCCCTGAGCGGTGCTATCAGACTGTTGAGGAGACACCAGGTCACCTTCTTAAGGGCGGAGCTGTGCAGGGTGAAGCGCCTCACAGTGTAGCAGGCGTGGACCCGGGTGCTCCTCAGCGTCACCACCACACTGCCGTATTCCTCGCTGTTCTCCAACGGCCAATACTGGTCACACTTCCTCTGGAGCACACACACAGGAGGATTCAAATGGATAAATGTGTTTGTGTGCACATATCTATGTGTGTGGATGGTTGTGTGTGTGTGTGTGTGTGTGTACACCATTGTGTGTGATTGTGTGTACACCAGTGTTTGTGTGTGTCTGGGTACACCAGTGTGTGTGTGTGTGTGTGTGTGTGTGTGTGTGTGTGCATGGGTGTAAACCAGTGTGTGTGTGTGTGAGTGTTCACCAGTGTCTGTGTGTACCCCAGTGTGTGTGTGTGTGTGAGTGTGTGCACACGGGTGCGTGTGTGTGTGTGAATATGTACACCAGTGTTTGTGTGTGTGTGTGTGTGTATACCAGTGTGCGTGTGTTTTTGTGTGTGTACACCAGCTTGTGTGTGTGTGTGCGTGTGGACAACAGTTTGATAGGGTGCATTCACACTAGGCCATCTGGACGTTTTCACACCAACCGTGCTCAAATCTGCCAGTGTGAATGTGGCCAGGCCAACTTGGCCACTTGGGAGAGGTGTGCTGCTACGGTACGAGCCGACACGCACACATGCACGGCTACGCAACCTGAGCTGGATGACGTATAGTCCATGCGATGACCATGGACATAATAAAGGCGACAAGCCTTCTTTCCCATTAAATGGTAAACATGGCGTCAAGCGGTTCAACTGTTGGTTCACGTTGGTCCCATAGAGAGGTCGAGTGTCTGTTAGCCATTTGGGCAGACGATGCTATTCAGGCACAGTTGGAGAAGACCCACAAGAATTCCGCTGTATATGGCTCCAAATAAGCAACAGACTCAGCAAAGTGCGAACTGTGTTCTCTGTGTTGTTGTCCATTGTTGTTAAAACTCTGACTAGCGGCAGACTTTATTATGGTCCATGCAGCGGACGCTTGGTGCTGACATGTTACGACGTGATGACGTATGTACAAGAGCTTACCGTGGCCAGGCCACAGTTGCGATGGCCAACGGCCACGGCCAGATGGCCTAGTGTTAATGCAGGCCAGAGAACAATGGGGCCAGTTTAGCACGGTTAGGTGTGAAAACGGCCAACGGCCACGGCCAGATGGCCTAGTGTGAGTGCACCCTTAGTGTCTGTACACCAGTGTATGTGTGAGTGTGTCTGTGTGTGTTCACCAGTGTGTGCGTGGGGGTGTACAGCAGTGTGTGTGTACATCAGTGTGTATTTGTGTGTGTGTGTGTGTGTGTGTGTACACAAGTGTGTGTGTGTGGGTGCATACCAGTGTGTGGTTGTGTGAGTGTGTACACCACTGTGTTTGTGTGCGTGTGTGTGTAGACCAGTGTGTACATACTCTGCCCTTCTCCACTAGGTTGGTGATCATGACGATGATGCCGGTGTTCTGCTCCCACACCATCCGCCAGAAGTCCTCAAAGGTGGACTTCAGAGGACCCTGGGCAGCAATGTAAGCTTTAGGCTTATTGTACCCCTGAACATGGACAGGAGGGTGAGAGACAGAGAGAGAGCGAGAGAGAGAGAGAGAGAGAGAGAGAGAGAGAGAAATTGTATGAAGCAAGAAACTCTATTATACATCAATACAAACGACGCACGCACACGCACGCACACAGGGGGCAGCACACAAACAGATGGTGACCCACGTCCACGTAGTTTGCGTTGATGTAGTCGGTGTGTTTGGAGTCCTTCCCTGCCAGCGGCTGCAGCTTCACCCGGCTGTGGTCATCTGGAGGGCAAAGCATCCATAAATGGTCATATAATAATAATATTTATTACACAGGTCTTCTCAACGCCGTGGAACGCTCTGTTCACTTGCATGGGCCCTTCACAATATCCGGCGGGGAATTATATTTGATAATTCACCATTGCTAAGTATAATTGACCACTGTAAAGGAAAACAAAGGTTTTTTTGCCTCTAATGACGTCTTTCGTATCACTCCGCAGGTAGTCCGGTAAATTGTCAAATCCAGCGTCTTCGGTTCCTAAGCGGTTCTCTGCTGATCAACACTACGAATGCTGGTCACAAATAAATCAAATTTTTTTCGTATTGGCATTGTAGCCGTGTGTATTAGCCGATGTAAGTCACTTTGGATAAAAGCGTCTGCTAAATGCCCTAATTGTAATGGTAATTGTAGCCGTGTAATAAACGGGATAATGTATAGAACATTTTGCAAGTCATTATCGAAAATAAGTCCCTTCCGGGCGAAGCAAGACACCGCCGCTGCGCGTTGGTGTCCTGTTCACCCTGTCAGGGCTTATGATCCCGATAATGACCAACGTTCTATACATTATCCCTTACATATTCTTCTTCTACTGCTCCTACTATAAAAAAAACTGTCGTGCTGGCCAACTGAAGGGCATTCAGCGAGTCAGAATGGACCCCCAGTTCCCAATCGTGTTGCTTGCTGTTTATTACTCCAAACACCTTCAGATACAAGGCCAGGGGGGAAGACGCAGACGGCTGTAATTATTTACTCTTTGGTCTGCATTCTGGAGGTCACAAGGCATCAACCGTTGGAAACGATTTGGGAAAAGAATAGTGCTGCTGTTCCCCGTCTAATGGACCAATCAGAACAGGGCATCCTGTCCGCTTGTAATGGGCCACACAAATTGATCCATTAACTCCACAGAGTTAAGTTGATCCATAGTGCTGGTGGAGAGGTGGTGCGAAGGTGGTGTCGGGTGGTGTTTTAACTCACAGGCCATGATGTTGATGTAGCGGTTCTTGTGTCTGTTGTCGGGGTGGTTGGAGCGGTCTGAGGTCAGCTTCATATCCGCCGTGCACCGCTGGACCTCCTGGGGAGACAAGGCCACGGTGAGCTCAGAGGTAGGCCACATTGAAGGTCACAGTGAGGTCACAGTGAAGGCCACAGTGAGGTCACAGTGAGGTCACAGCGAAGGTCACAGTGAGGTCACACTGAGGTCACGTGAAAGTGACATTTAGGCTCACAGTGATCCAGTCTGAGGAGGCCCTGAGCACAGCACTCACATCACCTTCATCATTTCACCTTCATCACATCACATTCATCACGGCTGCAGAACGCACAATCTGATCTGATCTTAGATTGGAGTATCGTGTGTGTGTGTTTGTGTGTGTGTGTGTGTCTGTTTGCATGCGTGTGCTTGCCTGCGTGCGTACGTGATTGTGGGTGCGTGCCAACAAAATGAACCAAATTCATGATAGTAAGTAAATTAAAGAGGCAATACAAGAAGTGAATAATAATGAGCTGCCGAGGAGGATAATGGGAGCAGGCAGGAGATCTGCTGCTGAAACTCTAATATTTCACTCGAGTTGCCAAGCTGTGCAGACAGACACTATAGGTAACAGATAACACAAAGAGAGACACACACACACACACACACAGACACACACACACACACACACACACACACACACACACATATACACACACACACACACACACACACACACACACACACACACACACACACACACACACACACACACACACACACACACACACACAGACACACACATACACACACACACACACACACACACACACACACACATATACACACACACACACAATAACAAACACACACACAAATACACACACACACCATACGTCATTGTCGGAATAGCTGGTTAATCACCTCCACGATTAATTTGATATTTCTTTGCGGCTAGCGCTGTGCTAGTGCTGATGATTTGTTTGTCAGTGTCAGCAGAGTTCAGTATAAACGATGACTAACCAAGAGAAATGTGTTCTGGCCCGTGGGTCTAATGAAAGCCTGATAGCTGAGAGGGCTAACTGGCCTGTCGCTCAGACCACAAGGCCGACTGCAGCCAGCTGTTCCCCACCCTGACACACTGTTTCACTGGTTCCTCCACCAGGCAGAACGCTCCCAGCACTTAGTCCAGACCCCTCTCTCTCTCTCTCTCTCTCTCTCTCTCTCTCTCTCTCTCTCTCTCTCTCTCTCTCTCTCTCTCTCTCTCTCTCTCTCTCTCTCTCTCTCTCTCTCTCTCTCTCTCTCTCTCTCTCTCTCTCTCTCTCTCTCTCTCTCTCTCTCTCTCTCTCTCTCCTGGCCCCCCCTGGGTATCTGGGCAGGGCAGGGCATGGGTAATGGGTTGAGGGGGTCGGGTAACACATCAGATGGAGGGAGTGACAGGTGGGGGGGTGCAGGATGGGATTAGCGTATGACACCCAAGTAAGCAGCATGCAATCAGCTCATACAAGATATGGTAACACCCACACATGCGCACACATTCATGTTAGCAATCTCTAACACACAAATACACACACACGAACACACACACACACACACACACACACACACACACACACACATAGACACACACACACACACACACACACACACACACACACACACACACACACACACACACACACACACACACACACACACACACTCATCCACCTCATCACTCTCACACACACACATGCAAACAAACGCAGCTAATCACTCTCTAACACAAACACACGCACCACACACAGACAAACACACACACGGGGAGGGCTGGGTGCTGACGGGTCGCTCATTGAGCTCGGGAAGTAAATACAGGAAGTAAAATGCTTGTTTCCTCCTTGAGCTGTCTGTCGGTCAGTACCTTGTGTTTGAGCTGTCTGTCTGTCCCTTGTGTCTGAGCTGTCTGAGCTGTCAGTCTGTCCCTTGTGTCTGAGCTGTCTGTCTGTCTGTCAGTCCCTTGTGTCTGAGCTGTCTGTCTGTCTTTCTGTCTGTCTGTCTGTCAGTCCCTTGTGTCTGAGCTGTCTGTCTCTCCGTCAGTCCCTTGTGTTTGAGCTGTCTGTCTGTCAGTCCCTTGTGTCTGAGCTGTCTGTCTGTCTGTCTGTCTCTCTGTCTGTCTGTCTGTCTGTCTGTCACTTGTTTCTGAGCTGTCTGTCGGTCAGTCCCTTTTGTTTCAGCTGTCTTTCTGTCTCTAAGGCTGTTGTTTCTGTCGCTTTGTCAGTCTCTTGTGTCTGAGCTGTCTGTCTGTCCCCTATGTTTCAGCTGTCTGTCTGTCTGTCTGTCGGTCAGTCCCTTGTGTCTGAGCTGTCTGTCTGTCCGTCCCTTTTGTCTGGTTCAGGTCCCAGCCTCTAGTCAGTCCCCCATAGGGTGGACCGAGGAAGGCTCCCCAAGAGAGACACCAAGAGGCTCTAACTCCGAGGCTTCCCAGAAAGAAATGGGGAACTTGGACTACACAGAGAACCAAGTAGTGAAGCTGAGAGAGTCAAATCAAAATAGAGCTGTGTTCTTTATCTTTCTTTACCCAATCAGATAGCAAGGAGCAGGCAAACTGTATTTTAAAGAGCATTTCCCAATTTCCTGTCTGAGATGAATAAAGTTAATCTTAGAAGGACATAAGTAAAAAGGCTGGTTATAAAGGAGAATAATTGAGAAAGGAGGTCTGGTTCTAAAACACTAGAGTGGCTTGTTGCTGTGAGGAGGCTAGGACACAGTGGCATGTTGCTGTGAGGAGGCTAGGACACAGTGGCATGTTTCTGTGAGGAGGCTATTACACGGTGGCATTCTGTGAGGAGGCTAGGACATAGTGGCATGATGCTGTGAGGAGGCTCCATGACCTCACTGGTCCGACAGAACCAGATCTTTTTACTAATTGACATACTCAGGTCTGCTGTTAGATGTTCAGCATTTGCTTTGCTTATGATACCAAACTTTGTTTCGGTAAATGATGGATGCAAAATGTATAAAACAATCCAAATGCACTAATGATACGATGGACAGCTCTGTTAGGGTTTGGAGGAGAAGGTGACACTACATCATCCCTTGAGGACTATAGGTTGTGCAGGTCTCAGCATATGTAGGGGAGGGTATCGATTATGTGGGTCAGCAGGGGAAATGCACCACTAATCCTGCTACTGTCCACCACCAGGGCCTATGAGTAAACCCTCCAGTCCGCTGATCCATGTTCCCACGCCCCCACCAGTCACTCATTAGCATATGACAACATGAAGAGGGCCAGCAAACACACAGCTTGGATAGCAGATCAAGCTCATACCAGGCCAGTGTGATAAGCCTGGACGCTCCCCTGCCAGGCAGGCTACATGTGAGGGCTGAGTGGGGAGATTATAGCGTGGGTGTTCATTGAAGGAGCTGTACAACGTGATCATTCACCAATGTCCTAACATTCTCCCACGACATTCACTACTCAATACATGTCTTCAGTTGTGAGGTGACAAAATTATGATGTTTTTCAGTTTGAGTTTAAATTAAAAAGTTTAAATCCAATTCAAATTATAAGTACAAACTCAGTTTATCAAATCAGTTCTTTTCCTAACAGAACCAAACCTTATTTAAAAAGAAACCTATCAAGTTGCATCTTTAGTTAACAAAGTCTATGTTTTTTGTCGATCTATAGTAGTTCTTATAAGACATTGTCTGTTAAATATTCAAAAGTTAATCGTGCTCTTGCACATTCTTGATTTGTTGAAACAACTGCTATCAGTAGCCAAGCCCTCTGGTAAATAATTGTGTGTACATGTGTGTATGTGTGTGTGTGTGTTTGTGTGTGTGTGTCGTGTGTGTATACATGTGTGTTTTTGTGTTTGTGTGTGTGTGTGTGTGTGTGTGTGTGTGTGTGTGTGTGTGTGTGTGTGTGTGTGTGTGTGTGTGTGTGTGTGTGTGTGTGTATGGGCGTGTGCCTGTGTGTGTGTGTGTGTGTGTGTGTGTGTGTGTGTGTGTATGGGCGTGTGCCTGTGTGTGTGTGTATGGGCGTGTGCCTGTGTGTGTGTGTGTGTATGGGCGTGTGCCTGTGTGTGTATGTGTTTGTGTGTTCACACTGTTAACAGCGGTAAACTGAGCTCTTAACACCATCTGTGGTGAATATTAGAGGAACGTGGTTAGACATGACCTGCACACATTCAAACAGCATATTGGAAATCATACTCGCTCTTTCATTTTGATACTGCCAACAGATGTCCGTGGCAATAAACAATTAAACTTTAAAGGCATTTGTCCAATAATGTACACATATGTGAGAATTAAAACGAAAGAATACCATGGTAACAAGGACATTTGTTCAATGATATGATGTGTAAGGAGATGTGATGATATCATGATAAAGTTGTGTTAGTCCATCCTCCTGTTCCATTATTGTCCGGAAATCCTGGAGCAACATGATGATCTCAGAGGAAAGCAGTGCAGCTCATCATGAGAAGCGTATTGGAGCACTGTATCTATAATGGTGTAGAGAATCAGAATGTGAACCCATCCAACAGACCCTGTGGTAGGACGTGTGTCCCACGTGTGGCAGACAGACAGCAGGACCTGCGGTAGGACGTGTGTCCCACGTGTGGCAGACAGACAGCAGGACCTGCGGTAGGAAGTGTGTCCCACATGTGGCAGACAGACAGCAGGACCTGCAGTAGGACGTGTGACCCACGTGTGGCAGACAGACAGCAGGACCTGTGGTAGGACGTGTGTCCCACGTGTGGCAGACAGACAGCAGGACCTGTGGTAGGACGTGTGTCCCACGTGTGGCAGACAGACAGCAGGACCTGTGGTAGGGTTAGGGTTAGGGTCACCCTAGAGCCCACCCTGGACACATGCTCCTGCAGACCAGCATTACCTCAAAATCCTCAGCAAAGCCCTGCTGGTTGTTGGAGTAGAGACCAGAGACGTGCTTCATGAAGTGCTGCACTGGAATGGCGTCCATGTCGTCTGTGGGGGAGAGTTAGAGTTAGTGAGCCCGCTGCAGTGGACAGGCCTGGACGCGTGAGGCTATAAACATTTTAATAGTTGTTTATTTTGATCAAAATTGAGGACTTTAAACATCACTAGTACTAAAGCATTTAACCATCATTAGAAGTACTATAGCATGTAACCATCACTAGCAGCACTGGGAGCATCTAAACATCAGTAGCAGCCCTGGGAGCATTTAACCAATAGTAGCAGCAGAGCTAACCAGTGTCTGGTCCCTCAACATATGCAGGACTAGAAGTCACATGTAGATGTCCTCTAATAGCAACGCATTCCTGGTAGAAGACTGAAACTGTGTCTGTGCTTGTAACAGTCCTCAGTGGAAAAGTGCCGACACACACAGTAATTGATAAATAACCGTTGCAATAATAATAATAATAATAAATATAACCGCAAGCAGTGATTAACGGGGTCCGAGCATATGAAAAGTCAACAACACACTAATGGAAGATATATAAACATGACATATAATTATGAAGGAAAGATGTTGATGTTCCACTTAATGCCATGCTGTGCCTCGGCTTTTAGGTGACTGTGCTGTAGAGCAATGGCCGAATGTCATGTTCAGCATGTTCATAATTGTCTAATCGGGATTCAAACTCTCAAACTAAGGATCACCAGTACAATGCATTATCCCATTGAGCCACTGACAAACCAGAACTGTAGCCTCATTCACATGGTGTAAATGTCTATTGATAAGCATCCAACATCCAGGGTTTTATTAATGCGTCTGATTCTAGAGATTAATATTCCGAAAGAATTTTGAGTCCAGGTCAATCTGCTGAGGAGAAATAAGCCTAATTCATGATGTTTTTACAATAGCGCCACCTTTGGGTGCAGTACCACAAATTTGGGTTTATGGGTAGAGTTATTGGTAACAATATCTACAAATTTCAAGAGTTTTAGACTTACGGTGTAGGCTGCAGTATGACTTTCACAGAATAATAACGATGACGATAATAATATTTATAATAACGGAGGATTTGGAGCCCAGTCCAGCCCAAGTGGCGCTGAATTTAATGATGAGTGGGAAAACGTGTTTGTCTTTGGGGTTTTCCGTAATGACCATGAAGGGAGCGGCGCAATGTTCTTTCAGAGATGACATGTCACCACAGCAGGGGGTGTTTACCCAGCGAGAGGGCAAACACATACACACACACACACACACACACACACACACACACACACACACACACACACACACACACACACACACACACACACACACACTCACACACACACTCAATCACACAAACACACACGCTCATGCACGCACTCACAAACGCATGCATGCGCACACACACACATACAGACACACACACTCACACAAACACACGCACACACACACACACACACACACAGACACACACACACACACACACACACACACACACACACACACACACACACACACACACACACACACA
>NC_044060.1:24622227-24812227 GCF_902167405.1 Gadus morhua | reverse complement strand
GAGTGTGTTCAGTGACAGAGTGAGCAGGTGTTATTCTCTGAGGAAGCTGGTCATTACCATGTTGAGGCTCTGATAAATGTTACATTAGACAACGTGACACTTGAATCAGACAATAAGAAAGGACCCAATGAATAAAAGAAAAGTAATCAAAAGCAAACATACACATACATACACACACACACACACACACACACACACACCCAAACACAACCCTCAACACAGACAGGCTGATGATCTCCCCAGATGTACGGCAGGACGGAGGCTGTTTTGGGTTTCAGTGTCACATGGTCTAGGGCCTGCTGGGGGGCTGCCTGACAACACGTAGACCGCTGGGCTCAGTCTGGTCCTCTGAGGAGGTGCTACACCTTATTATTATGGGTTGGAGACCATGGAGACCAGTTTAGAAAAAAGCCATACCTCATATCCCATGGAGGGCAGAACAGTGTCCAGGTTAGGTAGGATGTTCTTCTAACCCGTTACATAAAGAAGTCAACACTAGTACTAACATGTTGTTCATTACACACCGTGCTGTTCCTATACAACACTAGTTCTATTTCATTGTCATTATAATTATTGTAATGATATCGACAACATTTAATTTGAACACCTTATAATTTACGAGCGAGCGCGGGTCACAGGTCCTGCAGTCCTACCTGTACTTCACGCAGATCAGAGAGCAGAAGGCATTCATCCTAGTGAGCCAGGAGAGGCAAAGAGAGAAGCTTCATGTCACCAGACTCACGCGCAGTCAGAGAGAAACCACCGCAAGGCCATGACGGGGAGGGAGGGCAGCTCAGACAGCATGGGGAGTTCCTTTCTCTCTCTCTCTCTTTCTCTCTCTCTCTAACTCCACCTCTTCAACTTCCCCGTTGTATATTTTTCCTGACACAAACACACGCTCACACACAAGAAGGGAATGACTCACAAGTCAGTTCCTTAGGGATCGCCAAGGTTCTGGGAGTGTTGTGTGTGTGTGTGTGTGAGTGTATGTGTGTGCGTGTACGTGTGCGTGTGCGTGTGTGTGTGTGTTGTGGAAGGAGGGGGGAGGGTTTGGGAGCAGAGGAGTGTGCATTGAATACTTTAAGCCAATCAACATGCGGTGGGGGAGGGACTAGTAAATCTGACCTGAGCTTTGCTCCTCAAGAGGATTAGATTACCCAACGCGCCAACACCACCTGCCGTCAGACCTCCTGGTGTGTATGGGCTTGTGCATGTGTGTGTGTGTGTGTGTGTGTATGTCTGGATCACACACACACACACCCAAACACTCACCTACCCACACACACACACACACACACACACACACACACACACACACACACACACACACACACACACACACACACACACACACACACACACACACACACACCACTCAGTCCAATGTGTGAGAAGCATAGTGTGACTCAAAGCACCTACCTAATGGGATCCTCCTCTAGTGTGTTATTCTTAGTGTGGATCGCTAGCACCACCCTCCAGCAGAAAGGTGGAGGTTCATAGAACCCCTCTCCAGCCGACAGGTGGAGGTTCATAGAACCACCCTCCAGCAGGCAGTTTAAAGATAATGTTTACTTCAATTAAGAAGAGCAATTAGGATTATGCAATGCAGATCGGGTTTCAATAATTAATATATCCCTCCCTACGTTCTAGACCCATTGTGAACACAAATAAATACCAAGGCTATTTTAATGTATACTGTGTGTGAGTGTGTGTTTGTGCGTGTGTGTGTGTGCATCTGTGTGTGCGTGTGTTTGTGTGTGTGTCTATGTATGTATGTATGTATGTGTGTGTGCGTGTCTGTGTGTGTGTGCTTGTCCGTGTATGTGTGTCTGTGTGTGTGTGCTGCAATGTGCGTGTGTGTCTCTGTGTGTGTGCGTCTGTGTGTGTGTGGTGTGTGTGTGTGTGTGTGTGTGTGTGTGTGTGTGTGTGTGTGTGTGTGTGTGTGTGTGTGTGTGTGTGTGCTGAACACCTATGTAGGATCACCACCATACAGATGAAGGCATCCCAAAGCCCCAGACACCAGGTTATTCTGTGTCTACTTCCATAGTGAAACGTTGAGAGCAGCACCTCACAGATGTCTTTTGTTGAGCTGTGGCTAAAGTAACAATTATTCCAAAACAAGGACTCTCTCTATTACACAGCCTCTCTCACCTGATGCTTTTTCTAAAACAAACCTTAAAATATAAAGCAAACCTTCTAGTCTGCTAGCCTGCTGACCTGCTAACCTGCTAACCCTCTAGCCTGCTAACCTGCTAGCCTGCCAGCCTGCTAACCTGCTAGCCTGCTAACCTGCTAGCCCGGCAGCTTACTAGCCTGCTAGCTTACTAGCTTGCCAGCCTACTAGCCTGCTAACCTGTTAGCCTGCTGACCTGCTAGCTTGTCAGCCTACTAGCCTGCTAACCTTCTAGCCTGCTAACCTGCTAGCCTGCTAACCTGATGCTTTTTCTAAAACAAACCTTCAAATATAAAGCAAACCTTCTAGTCTGCTAGCCTGCTGACCTGCTAACCTGCTAACCCTCTAGCCTGCTAACCTGCTAGCCTGCCAGCCTGCTAACCTGCTAGCCTGCTAACCTGCTAGCCCGGCAGCTTACTAGCCTGCTAGCTTACTAGCTTGCCAGCCTACTAGCCTGCTAACCTGTTAGCCTGCTGACCTGCTAGCTTGTCAGCCTAATAGCCTGCTAACCTTCTAGCCTGCTAACCTTCTCGCCTGCTAACCTGCTAGCCTGCTAACCTGCTAGCCTTCTAGCCTGCTAACCTGCTAGCCTGCTAGCCTACTAGCCTGCCAGCCTACTAGCCTGCTAACCTGCTAGCCTGCTCGCATGCTAACCTGCTAATCTGCTAAAACCTGCTAGCCTACTAGCCTGCTAACCCGCTAGCAGGGACCACAACGAGGTAAAGCAGCCCAATGGATTTCAACAGGGAGCGTATAGCTATTTTGTCAAATTAATTACCGAGATTCCCAAAGCAGCACGAGGAACATGAGAGCGGGAACTGAGTTGTTATGTATCAACTGAACTGGAAAATGAATTAGACTTGTTTAATCAAAAGTTAAAATGTGTAACCAGGGCGATGTTATCTTTCTGTTTAACCCACCAACCAGCACATCCCTTCTGACTGCCCACAGACTGCCAGTCTCCTCATCTCTCTCATCCACAACCTCTTCTAATCTCAGCACATTCGCTAATAGAAATAGATTAAAAAGTAAGGGTAAAACATTTCATAAGGCAGGATAAAAATAAATCAATTGATAGTGACGTAGCATTGGCATTCAATGGCAGGGTGTTCAGAGAGTACTGAATGTGGTTTTATGTAGAACGTCAGTGTACAGCCCACTGGAGTTTGTTGGTGGCCACAGGCAGCAGGTGATGAAGGGTAACATGGAGGACATCTTGAGCCGGCTAGTGTTATCATCACAATAACATTCAGGAAGTTGGCCCTGATAAGATACGGATGCTTCATTATTAACAAATACAACTTGTTTGCACTACCAATAATGCATTTTATTTTACTACCCTTGCCTTTCTGACATCTACAGCCAAAGACCAACACACATGGATGCTGCGTTGACCTTTGGGTCTTGGGTCAACATGGCCGCCATATCGGAGAGGCCAGAGCACTGTAAACAAATAGGCCTACTAGTCAACAGAGTCTATCCCGGAGTCAATTTTATCAAGGGTTTATGTAAATAAAAATAATTAACAAACATCATCTCATCTCATCTCATCTTCATCCGCTTATCCGGGGTCAGGTCACGGGGGGAGCAGCTCAAGCAGAATAACAATAACAAATATATTTTAAATAAAATATATATTATATGATATTATCTTTAAAGGTTTTATCCTTTTTATTGTAGAGTAAGAAAGACAGGAAGGTATGGGAGATAGAGGGGAGGACATGCAGCAAAGGGCTACGCGCAGGGATCGTACCCGGGTTGGTGCGGTCAGGACTGAGCCTTAATGGTACGCGCTCTACCCGGTGAAACACCGGGGCGCCGCTATATTATAGGATTTTATATGAAAAAAGTACAACTGAGAAATGTAAACGTTACATCGCTTTTTATCCAGAAAAGCTGCAGCTGGTTTACTTGTGTTTGATTAAAGAACAGGCTTTGTGTTTCCAGCCATCCTTTACTTTCTATGGTTAGTTCCCCTAAAGTTAGTCTGCCTGCTTTGCAGGTGATTTGGTTTAAAGGTCAACCGCAGTTGTAGGTTCTTTGGTTTAAAGAACCTACAACTCTTCTCCTAGCGGCTCCTCCTGACTGCATGCTTTGGTTCTCCATCTGTAAGTTCCTTTAGATTAAAGCATCTGCTGAACAGCCTTATGGTTTATTTCATTTCATTCACATTCATATTGTTTCCTCCGCTGTGGTTCGGAGAAGATAATAATAAGATGATAGTAGACGTCCCTGGGGCCCGAGGGCCCGCCGGGCACTGCAGAGGCGTCTTACCTCCAGTAGACCAGCACGGCAAGCATCAGGAAGAGGCAGAGCAGGGTCAGGGTGGAGACCAGCGCCAGGGGGGCCAGCCACTCCACACGGGCCAGCCCCCCACTGGGGCCCCCAGGCCGGGCCTGGTGGGTGGCCAGGCTGGGTCGGTCTGCAGGACCAGCAACACAGGAGAGAGGGGTTAGGAGGACGGTCAGAGTTTGCTCATTTCAACGTCACGAAGCATGCCGAGGCTGAGGTTGAACCAAAGACGGAGAGGTCCAGGGGCTTTCTGCTCAGCCTGAACCTGCACACCTGTCCTACTGAAGAGTTACAACAACAAGCTGCACTATATTGAACAATTTCTACTGCTGCATCTCCCTTTATAACCTTCATATAGTCCTTTCTCTTATTCCTCGGCTGACATTGCACTTTCCCTTTGTTTGATGTGAAGGCTGCTTTGACAATGTAAATGTTTATTTTCCATTCAAATAAAGTTCTCTTGAGAGGTGCGGTAGGAATAGTATTCAATCCACGTTTAGTTTAAATGTTACAATTATCAAATTATAAACTGCACACATACTGTACATTTCAGTTTTTACTAGTGTTGACACAGCAGATACAACAAAAGGTTAAATAGGAATAATCCCTAAACATCACCGTGATAGAATAATCACACCACCACTCGTACACTTTCAAGGATGTCTGTTAGCACCTAGCGTAACCAAGGCCAACACAGCCTCCCCATGCACCTCTATGCCCCTGTCAGGAGCTAGCTCCTTCTAAACCCTGAGCACCAGTAAACCACAAGCACCACCACCATGACCCTCACAACAATGTTTCAAAGCAGGCTATGCGTGATCATGTGTCCATGTGCTTCCTTGCAGCACAGGCAAATGTAAACCAACACACAGAAACACGCAGCCACTCAGGCAATGTGCAGCAGCAGCAGTGAAACCCACATTAGCCTCGCGCTCCACACAAACACTTGAGCGGGCGAGCCACGCCCACTGACAGAGACAAACACAAGGTTTCCTCATTATAAAGGAGCAACAATTTGCTCCCTTGCAGCCGCGTCTGGCATGAGAGCCACGGCCCTCTCACACGGTGGGAGAGGAAACAATAAGAGACACTGGAGGGAGAGAGGCATCGGAAAATAGGTAGAGCACGCATGAAGAGATAGGAGGAGAAAGAGAGAGGGCATGGGAGAGAGAGAGAGAGAGAGAGAGAGAGAGAGAGAGAGAGAGAGAGAGAGAGAGAGAGAGAGAGAGAGAGAGAGAGAGAGTGAGAGAAAGAGAGAGAGAGAGGGAGAGAGAGAGATAGAGAGAGAGAGAGAGAGAGAGAGAGAGAGAGAGAGAGAGAGAGAGATTGAGAGGGACTAAGAGGGTGGTGGATTACGAAGAAGAAGAGATAAAGAAGAGGATTGATGATGAAGATGAATATGATGATGATGGTGATGACGATTATGGTGATGATGTTGATATTTATGATGTTGGTGATGATGATGATGATGATGATGATGATGATGATGATGATTATGGTGTGGTAATGAGGATTATGGTGTGGTAATGAGGATTATGGTGATGGTGATGATAAAGAGAGCAATTTGTGGCGAACATGGGAAAAAGATAGTCTTAAGAGCTCATTCGTAATAAACACGATGTGCTAGTTCAGCATGCTAACGATGTCAAACACAGGGCAGCCCCCCTTCTGGTCACCGAGGGGCCTCACAGAGCAGTAGATAAGCAGTAGGTAAGCAGGAGCTTCGTTCACCTGCAGGCACAGAGCCTTGGAGGACCTCGGGAGACGCTGGAGAACCTTGAAGAAGACAGACTTCTAAATAGTCAGGGATGGTACCTTCTAACGTGTGTGTGTGCGGGTGTGTGTCAGTGTGTGTGTGTGTGTATATGCGTGTATGTGTGGGTGACAGTCTATGTGTGTCTGGATGCGTGTCAGTGTGTGTCTGTATATGCATTTATGTGTGGGTGCGAGTGTATGTGTATCTGCGCGTGTGTGTGTGTGTGTGTATGTGTGTATGTCTGTGTGTATGTGTGTGTGTGCGCAAGCGTGCGTGCATGCGTGTGTGTGTATATGTGTGTGTGTTTGTTCACCAAACACCGGGGAACTCACAGGGTGGTCCTATTTGTTAGATTATGGAGCCGTATCGTCAATGGCAACCCTTGTTGTGAGCTCTGGAGGTAACTCAAGGCCGGGCCGCAGTATTTCTTCATCCATTCTACATCAGGGGCTTAAAGCCGAACTCACCATGAGGCTAATGACTCGTATCATGAGGACAGAGGAGCGTTCTGCTCTGGGTGAACATGCTCTCTACTACTACTTGGATTGCTTTCAGAGTGGTTCCCTGCAGAGCCAGTGCTCCCTTCCTGAGCGTCTGGGCCACAGCGCTGGGGGAGTGGTTAAGAACCAGTGAGCAGGAGGAGGACGGAGAAGCACAGCCATGTGACAGTAGGTCTGGAGAAACAGGTCGTCGGTCAAAAAACTGCCTTTCAAATAGGATTGCTATTCAGTTGACCAAATAAATATCAGATATAGTAGCGGACTGAATGAACCCATTAGTATGACTGATCCATCCCTGTCAGAGCTACGTCTACATTTATGTGAGTAACAACACTGACCAATGACCAATGAGAATAGGGCCAAATCATTCTACATTTAGAAAGCATCCAACCAAAGTATCCCGGACCTAGTTAAAGTCCATCTCCAAAGCCACGCCCCTAAAACTCGCGACTAGCTCGCTAGCTTTAGCAACAGCTCATCAGCCTTTAGGAAGACTCCGGTGCTGACCAAATTAGTCCACGGGGGGAGTGGACGCAGGAAGACAGGGAGGTAGGTAGACAGACAGATAGGTTGACAGACAGGTAGACAGACGGGTAGGTAGACAGACAGGTAGGTAAGTAGACAGACAGGTAGGTAGATGGTCAGGTAGGGGGACAGACAGGTAGACAGACAGACAGACAGACAGGTAGGTAGGTAGACAGGTGGGTAGACAGACAAACATATCAGTAGACAGACAGGTAGCTAGACAGACAAGTGGGTAGATAGACAGGTAGGTGGACAGACAAGTGGGTAGATATAAAGGCAGGTAGACAGACAAGTAGGTAGACATTGCTGTCGAAAGCTTAAGAAGATTTAAACAAATCTGACTTATGCTTTTACCAGCTCTACGTATGAGGCGTACCTGATATGACGTAGGGCTCATGAACGGAAGAGGATGAGACCACTTTCAAAGTGCCCAAGATTTGGCTTGTAGCAGGTCATATTTTGATCCCCAATTTCTGCAAGAAGGCCTAGCCCCTAGCTCCTCTTTCACGACATCCCAGGTCACAGGTAGCTTTTTGAAAAAGCTACCTGTGACCTGGATAGTGAACAGACTGAGCTAACTGAGTTAAGGTGATGTATGTAATAGCAGAGAAGCTCCGCCCCCAGAAAGGAAGGACTGCCTTCTTACCACTTCCCTTGAGTAACGAGGACCAAAAAAGGGCCTTTCATGAGCATGAAGCACAAAAAGTGATCTGGGAAAACTCTGCAAGCACTCTTCAGCACAACTTTTTCCATCGCCCACAAGCTGTGTTTTATAAACACTCCATGGTCTTGATTAGCATAGCTGAGAGAAGAGGCAGTGATCTAAACCTAAGTACACCTCAACGCAACGCGGGGCACCCTGGGGACAGAGCTGATGGGGTGTCCCGCTCCCCACCCAGGTTCCAGCACTAAGGTGCAATATGTGGATGTGCTTAATGTCTGCTGCGTGCGTGTGTCCCGTATCGACTGGTAGGCTGAATCCCCGCTCACGGCCCCCCTGACAAACCCCTTGGGCTCTGGAGTCAAACAGAGTCGCTTGCTATGCCTCCTGATCTCCTCCTCTGGACGTCTCTGCTGGGGCCCTCTGCTCTGGGCTCAACCCCATCCACTGGACCCTTCAGCCATTAGACCCTCCCACTGTCAAGGTTCATTAACACCACATTGGACCACACCGGATCTAAGCGGCATTAAGTTAACACGAAACACTCAGAGCGATGCGGTACATTAAAGGAGCCTCCAGCGGTCTGTGGGCTCCCAGTGGGTGGTCTCCGGCCTGCTGTGGGGACCAGGATTTCTCTCTCTAATGTCTAGAATAACATTGAAGTGAACGTGAAAGGGAGGAGCAGCTGGTTTCTTACCGGTGTGGATGGAGAAGGGCCAGTGGCTCCTGTTCCTGGCCGGGCCGGGGCCCCGCGTGGCCAGCGGGCGGACATCAGGGAGGGAGTAGTCCGCTGTCTCGGCCCCTGCATTGCGCTCTGGAGCAGTGGCCACGACGACCAACGTTGCGCTTGTAACCGTGGCCTGGTCCTCCACACCAACAGGGGGTGCTGTGGCGTCAGAAGAGCCCCAGGACCCCGCCGCCCGGTCTTTCTCCTTGGCCGTTGAGGCGGGCGTGGTGCCGGGCGGCTCCTTCACAGCCGCTGCTCTGCCACTGCCGCCGGCCGGCTCCTCCACACAACCCGCTCGCCGTTTCTTCTCCTTCTTTGGCATCTTCTCCCCCTCATCCTCCTCCTCGTCCTCCTCGTCCTCCTTGTCTTCCCCCTCCCCCTCGCCCCTCTCCCCCCCGCCGCCACCCTGCTCCCCGTCCTCCGCTGTGTCTCCCCTGTCTTTGGTCCGGGCCACGGCTGCCGTGCTGCTGCTTGCAGCGTGGTCCTGGCCACCTGAAGTCTCCGTGTAAGTTTGCGGCGGGCTAGCGCCGGTGCTAGCGGAGGAGGAAGTGGAGGAGGAGGCAGAGGATGCGGAGGCGTGGCCACGGGCGGTGCCGCCTGCCGGAGCTGCTGGGGCCCAGGTGGGCCACACGGAGCTGGGGAAGGAGGAGATGACCCCGCCGCTGAAGCCCAGGCCCGCCAGCAGGGTGCTGGTCACCACCGAAGCCACGGTGGCCTGGCTGCCGCTGGATGAGGGCCCGATGCCCGTCGCCATGGAGACGAAGGAGAAGGGCAGCCCCGACGAGGTCCAGGTGGAGGAGCCCGAGGAGATGGGGGCCATGTCGGCGGAGGAAGCCGGGGAGACGGTGGGCTGGGAGGGGGCCAGAGAGAGACCAAGAGAGACCCTTAGCGACCAAGAGAGACAAGAGAGACGGAGAGAGCCGGAGAGCCGGAGACAGACCAAGAGAGACGGAGAGAGACTGAGAGAGACCGTGAGGGACTGTGAGAGATAAGAAATACTATGAGAGACCAAGAGAGACCAGAGAATGTGAGGTACAGAGAGAGACCAAGGGAGACCGTGAGAGACAGAGAGAGATCAAGAGAGACAGAGAGGAACCCTTATCCAGCTGGAAAGGACATATAGGAGAAATGCTTCCACTGGGGACGGCACATGAAAGGGTGGCTCAACCCACTGGACCTACCATTCCAGTCTTCACGATCCGGGTGCCCTCGAAGATCCGGGTGGTGTTGGCTGGAGAGGAGTACAGCGGGAGACCCAGGAATACGTGGTTAGAAGCAGTCTTCAACAGTGTGACTTCTTCAAAGCCAAACACTGGCTCTCAAGAAGGCTAAACCTGTCCCTGGCTTTTGGCCCTGCTGTCTGCCTTGTGAATACTGTGAGTGCACGTGTGTTTCTATGTGTGCGCGTGTGTGCACACATAGCACACATGAAGGTGTGTATGTTTGTTTGTGTGGGTGTGTGTGAAATAGTGTGTGGCTTTGTGTGTGTCATATTGTGTGTGTTTATGTGTGTGTGTGTGTGTGTGTGTGTGTGTGTGTGTGTGTGTGTGTGTGTGTGTGTGTGTGTGTGTGTGAGTGATATGTTTTTGTTTGTATGAGATAATGTTTATGTTTGTGTGTGTGAGTGATATTGTGTATGTTTGTGTGTGAGAGATATTGTGTATGTTTGTGTGTCTGAGTGTGTGAGAGTGATATTGTGTGTGTGTGTGTGTGTGTGTGTGTGTGTGTGTGCGTGTGCGTGTGCGTGTGCGTGTGCGTGTGCGTGTGCGTGTGTGTGTGTGTGTGTGTGTGTGTGTGTGAGAGAGTGCGTACCTCTGAAGAGCATGCTTTGGCTGAAGTCGCTGCGCATGTCATTGGTGCAAACGGACTGAACCCGGAACAGGTAAAGCACATCAGGAGAGACTGGAGAGATGACTGCCTCCTGACACACACACAAGAACACACACACAAAAGAACGCACGCGCGCACACACACACACACACACACACACACACACACACACACACACACACACACACACACACACACACACACACACACATACACACACACACACACACACAGAGAGACAAACACACACACACACAGACAAACACACATTCAATCAGAAATCATTCACTTGAGCAGCCAATCTCAGTTCCCACCCAGATTGAACTCGTATCCCAGAGACTGAATACATATAAATAAAAAGATGAAATCCAAGAACACACATAAACATTCTAAAAGCACAAACTCGTATCAGAGTACTGTGATTCATCACTATTCACAATATTATATCATATTAATATAAACATTTATTCCTTGTGTTAGAGGACAGATCAATGTAAGCCGAATCAAATATTAAAGAACTATATGAATTTATATATTTTTACATGTAAATATTGGATATTGACAAAGATATTTATTAAGTTACTCTGAGTATACTTTAATCTATAAATTCTTCCTTTGTGACAATCATTCTCACTTTTTTTACGAAACTAGCAAAAGAATGAAGGAGCTTAATTCCACTAACTGAAACTGCGGAGCAGGAAACCAGAACCTGAAAGGAGCAGAGCAACGCCCTGCTTCCTGTTATGTTCCTGTGATGTTCTAGTGCAGAAACACTCATTTGTGAGCCACACGATGAACCTTTCTGGGGAGCATTTTAACAGTGGTCATGGCCAGCTCTCTCCGTTGGCGATGTGAAACGTCAACAGAAACTTTGTGGAGGGCCATTAGAGTCCGGGACCGAAGACCTGAGCCTGGTTCTCACAGGCGCCGGGAGGAGAGTCATTCTCCATCTCCATTCTCCTGGCTGAGCTCGTTTGAGCCCCACTACAGATGCTGCCTCCATCCACATTGGTCGAGGAAGTGATGAAGTGAAAGTGGGCAAAACGCCCCATGCACCAAGATTTTATAAACCAGATTTGTAGAACTAAAACAAGCTTACCCTACACCCATTACCCACTACCCTTACAGAAATATTAGTCTTCGTCAGCGTAAAATCAGAAAGTCACAAGCAAGCAATCTATCTCGCCCATTCTCTCCTTCTATATTAACCAATCAGCCATCGATTTGATTTACTGCTGCTCATCACGTCTTGCATGGGGTTCAATTATCTAAACCAATGTGTTTGGAGACATATTTTAAAGATAAGGCCTATGCAAATATTATTGTGTATAATATTTGTATTGCCAACGCCCCCGATGAATCAAAAGTGAGAGCGCAGTTCCCTGCTCACAAATATTGTCTGTCCTGCATTTTGCTTCCCAGCACCTTCCTCCGGAGAGGGAGGGAGAGAGTTATCTGTTTCCAAGTAAGCAACCACAGTCAAGGGGGCTGTGAACACGGTGAAGTGAATGACTCTACCCACGGATTCCCGGTCATCGATCCAGGCACACACCCTGAGTCAGGCCCGGACGTCATTACATGACAGGCTCCATTTAAATCACACTGGACTAATGTATCGCACAAGGAGTGAATGGAATGGACTGCTCGATCGCTGCCGATGTGCAGAATATCCGTGTTAGGGGACTGGTGGTTTAGGAACTAATGTGCTCTGTTCCTAGTACGTAAGAAATTCTTTAAGAAGCCAATGAAACCACTGTATCAGCTGGAATTTGAACAATATGATATTTAAAATGTGTTGTGGGGTGAGATTTTTAAGAAAGGGGGGGTTTATCTTATCCCCATAGTTACGACCCATGCCAACTTTCTGACACTTTTAGTACCGTTTTTGTGTTTGAGCTTGATTTTGCATATGAAATTCACACCGAAAAGTTATACTCTGAGTCTGGGAAGCCTTATCCACAGATGCGGGTGTTAAATAAATCTTTGCTCGGACGGAGCTTTACCATCCACACACATCGTGGCGTTATAATAATAACGTATATAAATGTTAAGAAAAGCCCAACTTTCTCGCGGACACCGCAGCCCACCACTGCCCAGACAGAGCTCCACACGTTCACACAAACCGCGCCGCCGCTGGGACATCTGGGTGCCTCTTAAAAGGCACTCAGACGTCACGAACAGAACGCCCCCTGCGTTCAGCAGAGTGGAACAGTCACATTGTGTTTTGGGGAAAATTGCAAAAATTTAATTTCTCTAAATTGGGAAGTAATTTCAGCTACTGTGATAAATTGGCATAGATTACGATGTTGAAGACTAATTATTATTTAAAACAAAAAAGATAAATGTTTTTGGTTCACTGGCCCTTTAAGAGAACTGAGGATGAGAAAGCTTCATCAGCATTCAAACAGAGTTGTTTAACTAACCCAAACCCTTACCCTGAACACCTTGGCCAGTCAGGTAAATAAGACAGCTCTCCATAATGTTTGGATTTGGTTGCAAAAGTTGAAAGCTGTGCAACTTCTCTCTGATTCACAGGAGATGAGGTTAGTGTTTCCCTGCCCCGGGTCTTGTGAATTGTGTCTTTTTATTCCAGAACCTCTTTGATTTGATCGTCAGTCCCACGAGAGGACTGGTTGGAATATGCGCAGGAATAAAAGCGCTGATGAAAGCAGACAAAGGAGGAAATTATAAAAAACACGAAAGAAAGAAGGAAACAGGTGGATGGCGGAAAAGGTTTGAGAGTGTGTGTCCGTGTATGAGCGTGCATGTATGTGGGAGGGAGGTTCTTCCCCTGTCCCAAGGTCATGGGAACTGTCTGGCTCCCCTGCAGCTCTCAAACATATCCATTAGTATGCTGCTGCTGGCTGGAGGTGGCGTTCCTCACCTCCTCACCTCCTCCTATCCTCCTCACCTCCTCATCCCAAGGTTTGAATATGCAATGTGAGGGGATGCTATGTAAGTGTGTAAATGCAAAATGTAACCATCACACAGTTGTTTCTTTATATTGTGTGTTTCTGTGTTGTTATCAAGTCCATGATAAGTGTGATGAGTTTTATTGGCTAAATGTTGTGTCTTCATCTAAAATACTTACTTAAATACTTTTCATACTTTTCGTTTCAAAACAAAAAGGTTGCAGAAAATACCTGTCTGTGTGTGTGCATAATGCACATGTGTGTGTGTGTGTGTGTGTGTGTGTGTGTGTGTGTGTGTGTGTGTGTGTGTGTGTGTGTGTGTGTGTGTGTGCATGCGTGCGTTTATACGTGCATGGGTGTGTATATGTGTGCTTCATGCGTGAGTTTGTCCATGTGCATGTACGTGTGTGTTTGTTGTGTGTGCATGCGTGTGTGTGTCTGCGTGCGTCATGTGTGTGCGTCCATGAGTCATGCGTGTGTGTGTGTGCGTCCTGTGTGTGTGTGTGCGGTCTCACCAGCTTGTGCCGGGCGTCGGTGAGGTGTGTCTCCTCATAGCTGTCGTCGTGGGTCGTCCAGCTGTAGGACACCAGGAAGTGCAGGATGGGGGGGTGATAGGTGGTCTCGGGCCGCGCCCAGCGCACCACCAGGGCGCTGGAGTTCAGGTGGCGTACCTTCATGTTGATGGGAGCGCTGCTGCACACTGTGGGAGAGACAGCGTTACACCACCCGTACTCTACACCACCTTCATGTTGATGGGAGCGCTGCTGCATACTGTGGGTGAGACAGCGTTACACCACCCGTACTCTACACCACCTTCATGTTGATGGGAGCGCTGCTGCACACTGTGGGAGAGACAGCGTTACACCACCCGTACTCTACACCACCTTCATGTTGATGGGAGCGCTGCTGCACACTGTGGGAGAGACAGCGTTACACCACCCGTACTCTACACCACCTTCATGTTGATGGGAGCGCTGCTGCATACTGTGGGTGAGACAGCGTTACACCACCCGTACTCTACACCACCTTCATGTTGATGGGAGCGCTGCTGCACACTGTGGGTGAGACAGCGTCACTCTACAACACCTTTACTCTACACCATTTGTTCTCAAAGTGCGGCCCGCGGGCCAATGGCGGCCCGCAGAAACATTCCTGGCGGCCCGCAATGACATGCAGGTGTAAGTTTAAATAAAAAGAAAAAAATATTTTAATTTTTTTTATTATATTATTATTATATCAATATTAATTTAAACACAAATAAATATAGATAAAGAGAAAAGTCGATTCTCTCTAGCTTCAAATTAAATCCTTTTACATTTGTTAGTTTTAATCCGACTGTATATTACTTTGAAAGGATGAACCTCAGTTTCGTGATTTAGACATCACTTGACCTCACTCCCAGAGGTCCACGGTGCAATGTTTTCTTTCACCACTGGGATGCTGACGGCGTTTCCCGCCTAATATTTTTCCTAGGGCAGCCCTCAGTCAAATTCTGGGTTCCTAAATTGGCCCTCAGCTGTCAAAACTTTGAGAACCCCTGATCTACACCAAAGAAACACACGGAGAGATTCAACCTTAAACACTCTACACTCTTAATGAGCAGGGAGGAAAAAGCGAGAGAGCGAGAAGCGAGAGAGAGAGAGAGAGAGAGAGAGAGAGAGAGAGAGAGAGAGAGAGAGAGAGAGAGAGAAAGAGAAAAAGAGAGAGATCATTGATTGAGGAAATAGAGCAGCAAGGCTTATGATGCCAATATATTCTGAACTATTGTAACAAACAGCAGAGCAGGAGGGGCGGAAAAAAGATGCAGAGACAGACAGATAGATGGAGAGCGAGATACAGAAAGAACAGACTGACAGGCAGACAGCGAGACAGACAGAGAAGGAGATTCAGAGAGAACAGACAAACAGAGAGAAGGAGAGAGAGATAGAGAGACAAAAGACAGACAGAGAGACAGACACACGGAGAGCAAGATAGAGACAAGAGACACACAGACGGAGAGACAAACAGACAGCGAGCAAGGTAGTGAGAGAACAGACAGATAGAGAGACAGACAGATGGAGAGCGGGGCAGAGTGGGAGAACAGAGGAGAAGAGCTGGCCGAGCGGAGTTGGACCTAATGGTCTATTAATATTACTGAGTGACAGAGTGAGTCACCAGCAACATTCACACGCATATATAAACACATTACAACCCATGGGGACACGCACTCAAACACTCACACACACATGAAGACATACATACACACACACACACACACACACACACACACACACAAGCACACATGAAGACACTCACACGAACACACACACGTGAAGACATACACACGCACACACACATACGTTCATGAAGACACACATACACGCAATACATACGTACACAAACCAGGGAATGCAGACACACACATGCCTAATACAGATGCACTCATTCACTAATAACAAACAAACCTTAGCCCACACATGGACACCTAGAACTAGGTGTGTATACATACATACAAGCAAAATCAATACACACGGCATTTTTTGAAAACATGAAACACAAATAAGTGATGTAAATGTATTTACATCATTTTTCCAGCAGCGTTTAATATGCCAGATGTTGAATGCTGTCCACAGCCACTAGATGTCGCTGTTCCCCCAGCTAGGCTGCTACTACGCCTTTCTGGCACAGTCCTGACTAGCCTGTGGTGTTCCTATTATGTACTGTATGGGCTTCTGCATAAAAGACTTCCTTCTCTTGACACCCAAGCTATAACACAGGCACCCAACTCATGTAGACTTCAGCCAGTAATCGGAAGATGTGTTTATGGACCGGCTATCAAATCAAGCAGAACATTTCTTTCAGCTTTTGGTTATGTTATGACCTGGTCATAATATCTGAAATACGAGAAACAGTGCGCCAAGCTAAATATTTGACTAATTTCTTTAACACCATGGAGACGAAGAGGCCCTACTGAGACGCTCTTCATCATAAAGGGGGACGTGTGTGAGTGGTGAGACTGTGGGGAAGGCATGGAGGACGTGGAAATAGCTTGACTAAGAATAGAGTGCATGTGCGTGCTGGAACCGAATACATTAGCTCGCTATACATAAAGAGCTGAGATAAACTTCTCTCTAGTCGGCAGGGAAGTGTAGGATTCAGCTCAACGTTACTAATCAGTCACATAAACACACGCACACAGCCACCCCAAAACAGACACACCACCCCCAACACACACACGGCCCTCCCAACACACACACGTACACGAGTGGAAGTACATAGAAGAGCACAGAGGAGACGCTAGTGTACGGAGATGAGGATTGTGTTCTGCAAATGAACTGTTGCTGCGGCTATATGCTGATTAAGCTGGGCTCCACTTATTACTGGAACTACACCTGCATATGTGTGTGTGTGTGTGTGTCTGTGTGTGTGTGTGTGTGTGTGTGTGTGCGTGTGCGTGTGCGTGTGCGTGTGTGTGTGTGTGTGCGTGTGTACTTGTGTGCGTGCGTGGCACCAAATCCTTAAAGCCTAGGGATTTATATTTCTAAGATGGCCGTTCTAGATATTGCTCGAGATACAAAATATTATATTTTATGAAACGGTTCTGTCCTGGATGCTTAAATACAATTTGCTTTCCCAACAAAACCATATCTCTTTACCACGCAAAACAAACAATATCTCTTTACGATGCCAAACAAACCATATCTCTACCAAACCAAACAAACCATATCTCTTTACGACACCAAATAAACCATATCTCTTTACAATACCAAACCCACCATGTCTCTTTACGACACTAAGCAAACAATATCCCTCAACCACACCAAATAAACAATATCTCTTTACCACACCAAACAAACTATATCGCTTTACCACGCCAAAAAAAACTATACATAATGGCAATAAAAGTAAGTCTCTCTGTGTCTGTGTGTGTGAGAGAATGAGAGAACAAGTATGTATGTGTCTCTGTTTGTGACCATGTATGAGCGAGAGAGAGAGACAAAGAAAGTGTGCACACACACACTCACAACCACACACACACACGCACACACAACCACACACGCACGCACGCGCACACACACACACACACACACACACACACACACACACACACACACACACACACACACACACACACACACACACACACACACACACACACACACACACACACACACACACACAAACATAAAAACACTCAGAGCCAGCCGCCCCCCCTACACCAGGGACAGGAGGAGCTGCGGTGACTGCGGAGGCTCATCACACTGGCCTGAACACTTGGGAAACGTGTGACACAGGTGGAGGACAGGTGGGAACAGCTTCTCACATCTATGTCTCCTCCAGTCCCTCCTCTTCCCAGTCTCTCCTCCTCTATCTCTCCTCCAGTCCCTCCTCTTCCCAGTCTCTCCTCCTCTATCTCTCCTCCAGTCCCTCCTCTACCCAGTCTCTCCTCCTCTATCTCTCCTCCAGTCCCTCCTCTTCCCAGTCTCTCCTCCTCTATCTCTCCTCCAGTCCCTCCTCTTCCCAGTCTCTCCTCCTCTATCTCTCCTCCAGTCCCTCCTCTTCCCAGTCTCTCCTCCCAGTCTCTCCTCCAGTCCCTCCTCTTCCCAGTCTCTCCTCCTCTATCTCTCCTCCAGTCCCTCCTCTTCCCAGTCTCTCCTCCTCTATCTCTCCTCCAGTCCCTCCTCTTCCCAGTCTCTCCTCCTCTATCTCTCCTCCAGTCCCTCCTCTTCCCAGTCTCTCCTCCTCTATCTCTCCTCCAGTCCCTCCTCTTCCCAGTCTCTCCTCCTATATCTCTCCTCCAGTCCCTCCTCTTCACAGTCTCTCCTCCTCTATCTCTCCTCCAGTCCCTCCTCTTCCCAGTCTCTCCTCCTCTATCTCTCCTCCAGTCCCTCCTCTTCCCAGTCTCTCCTCCTCTATCTCTCCTGCAGTCTCTCCTCCTCCAAGTCTCTCCTCCTCTATCTCTCCTCCAGTCTCTCGTCCTCCAAGTCTCTCCTCCTCTCCCTCTCCTCCCAGTCCCTTCTCCGCCCAGTCTCTCCTCCTAGTCCCTCCCCCTTGAGCTCCCCTCTGAGCTGGTGGAACTCTGAGAGGCAGAATGCCTCTTCTGATCTGAGGTCAGTGTGAGGAGCCGCCTGCTTCAGTGCAGCGTGGCTGGGCCTCAGGTCAAGGGTGCAGAGACACATCTCTGTGGAGGATTAAGGCACCGCCATGAGGATGGAAATTATGTCAATCAGAACGAGTCGAACTACACTCGTTACTGGTGGAGGGATGGATTTGGAGAGGAAAAGGGAGCAGGCACATGGGAAGAGAGAAAATGAAATGAATGCATATTTTATTATACATCTATATTCCTAATGTTTCTATATCATGTCTCTATGTCAGAAGGAGATTTATATAAACTGTATATATATACTGTATATATATATTTATTTATTACCCGGGTCTTCTCAATGGCGTGGAACGCTCCGTTCACTTGCATGGGCCCTTCACAACTTCAGGCGGTAAATTATATTTGATAATTCACCGTTGCTAAGTATAAATGACCACTGTCAAGGAAAGCTGATTTTTGCTGTTTTTCGTATCACTCCACAATTAGTCCGGTAAATTTCTCTGCTGATCAACACTACGAATGCTGGTAACAAATAAATTGTAAAAGACACACCGTGTGAAGTTATGTTTTCGTTTTGGCAAGTAGCCTTGTAATAAGCGGGATAATGTCTAGAACATCGCCCTGTTGGCGCTTTTTTTTGCAGATAATGACCTGCAAAATGATAATGAGGCGTTCTATACATGATCCCTTACATATTCTGCATTTCATAGGGGTTGCAAAAACAGCTTCTCAAGGACATACTGCATCACACGTGAAATGTTTCCTCTGTGCATGGGCTGTGTTTGTGTACGTAGGTGGGTGTATGTGTGTGTGTGTGTGTGTGCGCGTGCGTGCATGTGCGTGAGTGTGTGTGTGTGTGTGTGTGTGTGTGTGTGTGTGTGTGTGTGTGTGTGTGTGTGTGTGTGTGTGTGTGTGCGTGTGTGAGTGTGAGTGTGTTTTTGTGTGTGTGTCAGCTAGCATCTGTGCTGTGTCAACTGTCCTTGCAGGGCATTTCCCCGCCCCGCTCAACCCACTTCCATATGGTAGATGAGACACACACACATACACACACAAGCAAACACACACAGACACAGTCACACCAACACACACACACACACACACACACACACACACACAAACACACACACACACACACACACACACACACACACACACACACACACACACACACACACACACACACACACAGAAACCGACACACACACAGAAACCGACACACACACACTCACACCGACACACACACACACTCACACCAACACACACACCAACACACACACACTCACACCAACACACACACACTCACACCAACACACACACCAACACACACACACACACACACACACACACACACACACACACACACACACACACACACACACACACACACACAGACAAAAACAGTCACAAACCTATCCGCACAACAAGCTGTATCCACAGGCTGACCAACCGCCACACCAACACCATACAAACATAAACACAAGCATAGAGATAATCAACTCACACATACGGACCTGCACGCATGCACACATCACACAGCACACACCCACACACACACACACACACATACCCCCCCCCCTCCCACACACACACACACACACACACTACAGTAGTGTTGTGTGAGCAGTAATTAGGTGGAAGCAAGATGATGTCTGGTGTGCCACCAAACGCCTTATGCTAAGGGAGTTGTGCTCCCCTGCTCACTGGCAACATGATTTACACACACACACACACACACACACACATACACACACACACACACACACACACACACACACACACACGAACACACACACACACGAACACACACACACACACACACACACACACACACACACACACACACACACACACACACACACACACACACACACACACACACACACACACACACACACACACACACACACATCTTTTTCTATTAGCCAGGTAGTTGGGGGATACTGCGGCCCAGTGTGAAGGATATTCACCAGTGGAACCATTCAGAAGGGCCCACTCGAGTACAGATAGCCAGCTGCGTAGCCCGCTGGAGACTGACTTCGTTAGTCTGACTCACTGAGTGAGTGAGAGGTTGGTTTCAAGAAAACAGTGAAGCTACTTATTTGATGAAAACAAGTCTGATACATCGTTTCCAGGGGTAAGATCCTGGTTCCAGTCCTGACTTAAATGCACCCATATGGACTCACATCGCCCGCTATGGGTTAATAATATGCTAACTCGTCCTTCCATGTTACTTTCACATTTGGGTTAGAAGGAAACGTCAAACAACATTCAGGTTACAACCCTAGATCTGATGTAGCGAGTGGGGAGAGAATAGCAATGCAGCACCTACACTTAGAACAGGGTGGACCAGAACCAGGCCAGGAGGCCTGTATGTTGACAGGTACTGAGTCAGGCTGTATGAATTTCAAAATAAAAGTCAATTTTTCGAGTCCTTTTCCCTGGGAAGTTTCAAGGATCTTATGAAAGAAACAATGCTAGAGAAAGTCTGCTCCTCCTCCTGGATTCCCATATGTTCATTTAAAGGTTTTAATTTAAAGATAAATCTAGAAGCTAAGCTACAGTCTGATCATCTAGTGGGGTTCAGTAAGACTCAGTACACTAACGGTAATCAACTCAGATCTCGTCTTTTTGTCCACATTTATTCAACTCATTCATTCATCAATTTGAGCTTCTTTCGACATTAATTTATCCAATAAAATATCTAAATCATATTTTTTTCAGCAGAAATACAGGTTCTCTTTTTATGTTTACAGTAAACCCCGTTTTAGCTCTCGCTCTCCACCCTACGACCTCAGTAAATTATATCCTCAACTGTTTTCTCAACAGAAAGAGTTCCAAAGGACCGGGCGTTAAACCTCACGTCACACGCTCACTCACGATTAACGAAGAACCCAAGGGATCTGGGAAGGGTTTCATCCAGAAGAGGCAGACCCTTATTTTAACAGATATTCTAGCAACATCTACATCTGAATCAACCAGAACATCAACATGTCCACCACAACCCTGCGAGGGGCCGGTTGGAACTGGAATAGGTAGGGTACTACACCCTTCAAGGTGACCCAATATTTAACCCTAGAAAGTGATCCCTGACCTTTGGAGGCCTCGGTCCCGTAGGGGTCACTGCCGCCGCCGCCCGTCAGGTCGGGCAACCAGGCGTCCTTCACAGCCGACTTGAAGATGTGGCGGTGGTCAAGGCTCTGCAGGGGTCTGAAGTTGCTCCGCAGGTACTCCACCGACTTGACGTGGTCCTGCTGCTCCGTGGTGAAGATGGAGTAGAAGGCCTCCAGCTGGGGAGCTCAGAGGAAGAGGAAGATGAGGAGGAAGAGGAAGAGGAGGAGGAAGGGGAAGGAAATAAAGGACCATGTTAAAGCAGCTCATTGTAATGCAGCGATGGTCAACACTTCTCTTGACAGCACACACACACACGTTGCTATCCTACCCTTGGTTCCAAACATGCTATTACATGTTCCGTTAATTTACTCCGGCCCCCCCTACGATATGTTGGTGTGAGGGTGACCTTGCACACATCATAGCAAAACTAATTTATTTTCTGTGGAAAACACAGATAATGGGCAACCCTGCCCCAAAAATCTCTCACTCAAGCCAATTTAACACAAAAGTTCCCGGTAAATTACCGGGATAACCTTTCAGACACCGTTTGTGAGTTTCACTATTTAGCCGTGCTGCCAAGTTATGGAATATTTCCTTCTTGAGCACTTTCACACATGGCTCTGCAATTATGGAGTACATGGGCCAGGGACAGTTATAATGCAACACTTATGGATACCAGCCACCTTGAAACTATTTTGGAATTGGTTCAGTTTCCAGCCGTTCGCTGGCAAACAAAATAAGCTATATTGATATTGTTAACAAATCAACCGAACAGCATTGACCTTTTCAGATAAACCGTTTTGGGTTCAAATAAGGTTTGATTAGTGCGTTCGCCTCAGGTGAAATCCTATCACGTATGCCGTTACCTTTACGTTCCTCTCCTGGCAATTTTCCTGCTTTCACTGACAACACAGCAATACAGGCAGTGTACTGGGAGCATCATTAGGTCATAGTAGGTAAACTCCCATTCATATTCTCATGGCCCCTAGCAGGTAATGATAAGGATCATTGAAGTGAAAGAGTGCATGTCTGAAAGGGGCTAAAGAGATCAATGTCTTTAAACGTAATACTAATGTTGGACAGGACAACTAAACACATGTATATGGAGTGAAGGTGAAACAAACCCAACCCATTGAATTATATCATTTCGTGTAATGCAGACATTCCTTTGCATATAATGACGTTAGAGTTGTAAGAGCCAAGCCGGAACAATGATAATTCCCCTGGAGTAAACACATCTGTGTCTTTGAGTCACTGGATCTATTGCAGAGACTCTTATTGGGCTCACCTGCTCTTAAAATACTCATTATTCTATTTGGAAAAAATCACTTGATTACAATGATGTGTAATAAAGGAAGAATATATAGCAATCTACACAAGCCTTCCTTCTGTTTGACTTGGCATGAGATCGCCTGTGAATGAGAAAACTACCCTGTTAGATAGAGAGAGAGAGAGAGAGAGAGAGAGAGAGAGAGAGAGAGAGAGAGAGAGAGAGAGAGTGTGAATGAAAGCAAGTGAGAGATATAGAGAGTGAGGGGACATAGAAAGAGAGGGAGAGCATAAGAGGGAAATAGAAAATGAGTAACGTGTGGGGGCGTCTCGGGGGAAATATATCTTTCGGCAGCAAATTCCAGCATGCCTGTGTGTCATCCACAAAGCCGAACCAAAGTGAGCCCAGAACGGGTTTCCGTCACACGGCGCCAGCAGGGGCTCGGAGCTGGAGAACATGGACAGAAGGAGTCCTTCCATCCCTCCGCCTCCTGGACCGCCCACCAGCACCCTGCCGCCGTGGGGAGACGCTCTCTTCATGGTTCCAGGAGACAGGGGGACGAAGGATTGAGTTGGAAGAACACAGCAGTAACTGTAACAGCCCAGAACACACGGAACCGGATTAAGGTTTTTGAAGTTTGATTTCTTCTTCTTCTTACCGAGGGCTGTTTGAAGAGAGCGAAATATATATAGCCTGCTACATTCACCTTGCTGCGTTAAAACAAAGGATAGCGGATGGCTTAGATTTGCTACAAATATGAGGCAAAAGAAAGTCCTATTCTGATATTGGAGTTAAACAATCACGGATTCAATTATGTGATGTATTATACCTTGTGTCATAGAACAACTGACGACTCGACCGTCTAACAGTCTACTACTGCAGCTAATGCGCCAAATTCTGTCACTGCATGACGTGCTGGGTACTGAAGTTCGGTTCTTAACACAGTGTGGCCAGCTTCAGCTAACAATGTCCAGTTGTACAGATGTATTTCTCTCACTCAAGACATAAGTATTTGAGGGTATGAGGGTGACAGAGGAGGGTAATGGAGAACAGATCCAGAGAGCGGAATGAGGGGTACAGAGGAGTGTAATAGAGAACAGATTCCGGGTCGCCGAAGGACGGTAAGGACAACAGGGGCGACAGGGGCACAGGCCAGGAAACAGGACCGCTGAATAAACCACCACCTCCAGGATGAAGGGGTTAATTATGTTGATTTTATCGGACGGTTATCCCGCCTAAAGGACGACTTTAGAGAGAATGCAAGTCACATCTGGGCATCAATATGTTAAGCAGAATACACCCCGGAGAATACAACCCCAATCATATCTTTCTGGAACAGAATCCCGTCGGGTTTAAGATGAAGGTAAACACAGGGACTGAGCGACCGCTGAATGAAACAGGGGCCAAAAGATTGATTTTACTCATTTTATAACTCTTTAATCTTCCGCCTTAGTTTATGTTTCTGTTTGCTTGGTTATCCTATTTGACGGTATTCTGTACAGTGAAATGGGTTTTGTAGGTTTGTGTGTTTGTGTGTGTGGCTGTGTGTGTGTGTGTGTGTGTGTGTGTGTGTGTGTGTGTGTGTGTGTGTGTGTGTGTGTGTGTGTGTGTGTGTGTGTGTGTGTGTGTGTGTGTGTGTGTGTGTGTGTGCATGTATGAGGCTGTGTGTGTGTGTGTGTGTGCGTGTGTGTGTGTGTGTATGGTATTGTGGGTGTTTGTGTGTGTGTTTGTCTTTTTCTGCGTGTGTGTGTGTGTGTGTGTATGTGTGCGTGTGTGTGTTTGTTTATGTTTAGTTGAGTCTGTCTGAAAGCGCAAGTTGTATGCAGCCATAACAGATCAGTGTACAGTTTGCAATTATAACAGAGACTGTCAGGCGATTGTGGGAGTAATGAATTGTGTCAGATGCTTTTCTACAGCCTATGCAGTCCCCCCACCCTGCCAGTGTCACAGACACACGCACAAACGCACGCACACACCACACATGCACGTACATACTCACATACGCACGCACTCACGCACACACAGGTGCACGCACGCACGCATGCACACACGTACGCATGCATGCTCCCACACAAACACACACAAATTCTACCCCCATGCTCCGCACATGCACAAACACAGTGTGAATGGCAGATATTATCCACCGGCTGCTATTTAGTATCCTTCTGTGCGAGCAAGACTGTTCAAACATGGCTGGCCGGCCGGTTCAAACATGGCCGACGCTGCCAGAGTTGGCAGCCTCCCCGCTGACCTCGTGCTATCGCTCGCGTCACAGCACAGAACAGAACTGGCCCCCAACCCCTCTCCCCTAATCATCCCCCAATCTGCTAATCCCTGTCACAGTGACCTAAACCAACTCCCCAACAACACACACACACACACACACACACACACACACACACACACACACACACACACACACACACACACACACACACACACACACACACACACACACACACACACACAAAAACACAAACACCACACGTACATACAAAACACACACACACACACACACACACACACACACACACACACACACACACACACACACACACACACACACACACACACACACACACACACACACACACACACACACACACACAAAACACAGGCCTAGAGCCCTCCTTTGTGACCACAGTGATCCTAGGCCTGACGATAATACTTTTTGTGTGTAAATCAGTTCCGCTGGAGGCAGAGCCACCTTTAACTCTGGACTTGTGAGATGTAGACATGCACAGTATCAATCGCCCACGCAGACTCCCGGGCACCCACCTGCCTGCGAACACGAACACACGCCCAAACCAGGAAATGCCACACAAGAGCAGATAAGCACGCAACCGGGGAGCCCGCGTCTGTTTGGAAGGATAAGTTTAAAAGGGTATTTGAGGGGAGAGCTGGTGCATCGATCCTGTCTCAAAGCAGACCGCGAGCAACGCCTGTCAGGGCCCGACCCACTTCAAGCACTCACCCAAAACAAAGGGGGGGGGGGGGGGGGGAGAGAGAGAGAGAGAGAGAGAGAGAGAGAGAGAGAGAGAGAGAGAGAGCTGGATAAACAATACGAATCACAGTTGAGGCTAATTCTCTTCACCCTGCTTCTTTCTATTTTTCTTCCTGACGTCTCCTCAGAGAATAACGCTGCGTAGAGAGCGATCCACAGAACAACAACAACAGCCTTCTGAAGAAGCCTTCACTCGCATCCAGCAAGACTTTCTTCAGGCGTCAGCAGCCGACAGGAAGGCCGGGCGTGGCCTGGTCAGTAAGCTTCCTCTTTGTTCGCTCTAAAGCCCACACTTCACTCTGCCGCGGCTTGTTGCCTCACTCCCAACACCTCCGTAATCTGCCTTTGTTTGAGCCGTCACTACGGGCTACGCCAACATAGAACACCATTACCGAACCGTCTCTGGAGCGGCATCATAAACGCCTGGCACAGCGTCCTAGCTTCCTGTGGGGGCCATGGAGCCCGCAGCAGGACCCCCCGCAAGGTTGTGAGGACCTGAAGGAGCTCAGTTGAAGTCACGGCAGTGGTGGCATTGGGGTATGAGGTCGCCCCATACACGGAATAGTAAACAAAGCCTAAGTTCCTTAAGAAAAACAACAATGTGGATTTTCCATCACACTTTTCCATCACACAACCCGTTTTAAATTAGATTACAAATACAGGGACTGTTGCATGGATTTATTATAAAGATAAAGTGTTTGCAGCACTCGAGTTGAGGGGGGATGAGGGGGGATGTCATCCCCCTTTGGATTTAAAATGATCAAAATCATCCCCCTTCTGAAACAGCCATCCCCCCTTCCAATCCCCTGTTATTTTATCAATTGATGTGGAAATATTACCGCTCCTCTGCCGAATGCATTTTTGAAAAAAAAAGAATACGTCTTTAAAATCCTTAAATGTGATGCATGCCTCCGAACCGTGTGATGCGTCTGATCAGCTGCGTTATCAGCTGCGTCCGTCCGTCTCCGTCCCGTCCCCCCCGTTGACAATGGAGTCCCCCCCCCACCACAGTAATAATGTCCTGGCTTCGCCCCTGTCTGTCCCTAAAAGTTCAAATCCACCATCCCCCCTGGCTTTTTTTTACAACTCGACCAATGAGTGTTTGAGGTATATTTTCAACAAGCCTTTCGCACCAATGGAATATGAATGTCATCATACATTTCAGTAACAACCGCCTGGCGTTTGACTGTTAAAGGTTTTTCAAAATGTAAAGAAAATTATTATAGGCTCATAAATCCAATGCAGCAGTCACAAAAGGAGTGGAATACCAGGATCTAGTACTTGTACTAATCTAGAACCGTCTATAGCAGGGGTTTTCAAAGTGTGAGAGAGTGAGCCCCCCCTCAGAGAAAAAATATCAGCTGAGCCCCCCCCCCCCCCCCAAAAAAGTTCTAAATACCTGTGTTTTGAAAGCTATTTTAATTATTTTATACGTTTTAAACATCTCTGATCATAATTTTAAAACATTTGATTTTTTTTTTTTTTTTTCATTTTGCTAAAGTTAGCCAGCAATATTATTTTCTAGGGCTGTCCCCGACTCTTAATATTCTGAGTAGAATCAGATCTGCCTTTTCAGTCCGGAGATTCGACTATTCGGCGGGGTTTGTTTACCGGCGTTGCTATGGTGACCTAAATTATTATAAGCAACTGAAAACGATTCCGGTTTGAAACTAAAACTGTGATTCTGAAAAAAGTATAAATGCTATCAAAATTCCGTTTTGATAGTGAAGATACAAGTGTGTAGATTTGTTAAATGGTTTGAACGATTGTAAATGGTTGAAATTTGATTTATTTCTTATGTTACTTCTACAGTTGAAGTACGACTGATGATTTGAATCATCGACTTTCAGGGTTTTTTCCGGGTTTATTTTTTTCTCACGTCGCGCCCCCCCTGAAGAACTCTGGCGCCCCCCAGGGCGCCAGAGTTCTAACTTCTAACTGGACAAATTTAACTTCAGGTGACAATCCATCAGATATCATGGAAATACCAGGCATGCAGCCTGCAGATACACCAGCATGGCTTAGTGATGTTACTGATGTACCCCCCCCCCACACACACACACACACACACACACACCATCCCTCGTCCACCAGGGGACAATTAACTTGCAGGAGCAGCATCCCGTTTTGAAATAGTCAACGGAAAACAAATAACATAGAAAATAATCTCATCAAACAGAACAAATAAAATCTAATTAAAACATGGAATAAAATACTAGAAAAATGTGAAAAGGTATGGGAAGAATAAAAGTTGTGAAGATGAAGAACGTGTGTAAAGTGTGTAAACAACTCTAATGGCATACAGCGTTGTTGTTAGGTCCCCCATCCCCATCCTTTTAGTCATGATACAGGGAGACACAAACAGAGTCTCTCCTTCTCGAGGAACTCAAAAACCCTCCCCTGTGCCCCGTGGCCTGTGTTGTTCTTAAAGGAGGAGAGGAAGAAAAGACTTTTACGTATTTCCCCTGCCAGACAGCGAGGAAAGGGGCAAGAGGGAAGGACGCCGGGGCTTAGGAAGCCACCACTCATAAGCTCCTTGGATCCTACAGTTAGTGTGGATAAAGTGGATAGATCAAACGTTGATCCAAAAATAATTCATCGCCTCCGAAAAATAATGAGCATTTATAAATGTATAATGAGAAAACATAATTGTGAGCCACCGCGATCTCTCGCTTTGTGAATGCAGAGAGAAACGGGAGTTATTCCATGCAAACCTCATCTATCATTGCACGTTACCATTGCTATGATTTATCCACGAATATCGTTATAAAAAGATAAATCTGTAGATAGATTACAGATATGAAGCTCAAACTCTTTTTTGTGAGGTAAAAAGAGTAAGTGAGGAGAAGCTTCCTTTAGTGCGTAGACTTCTGAGGGCATTCTCCATCCTGTGCATTGTGTCAATCAGAGAGATGGGACAGGCCTTAATGCTCTGGTCCTTGCCTCTCTCTCTCTCTCTCTCTCTCTCTCTCTCTCTCTCTCTCTCTCTCTCTCTCTCTCTCTCTCTCTCTCTCTCTCTCTCTCTCTCTCTCTCTCTCTCTCTCTCTCTCTCTCTCTCTCTCTCTCTCTCTCTCTCTCTCTCTCTCTCTCTCTCTCTCTAGTCTTTGCGTCCCTCATCAGAATTACATTTTGACTAGTAACAAGTAATTCTTACTAGTATGGAGTCATTCTTACTAGTATGGATTACATTTGGGTGCCACAAGCAGCGCTCAACTGTCGTTATTCTTGGGCTTTATTATTATTATAATTTTCTTTATTTTTCCCTACAAACTTTTGGAACCACAATTCTTCCACAATCTTTCGCCTAAAGACTAAGAATTAAATACATAATCATAAATTCTCATTCCTACTAGTGAGAATGAATAATTAGATTTGAGATATTCAATATTCGATTTTTATATATTTATATTTGTATATATTTGTTGCACTCTTGAATAAAAACGAGTAATTGAACTTGGTTCAGAAATGTAAAGGGAACAGGTTTTTATCACACCCTTAGTGCCTTTTACACCAGACGCCTAGTGAGTAACCCAAGAAAACGTTGAGGAATGGCCACTGCAGAACTATTTAACATCCAAAAATGCTCACGCAATATTCAAACTACGTAGCCTTGTGGAGGTGATCTAATGCTCCGTCCTTTCACCAAATTATTCTATGTATTTAGAGGATTTACTTATAAGTCTATAAAGTTAGTTTGCCCCTAATGATGCAGCAAGAGGACTGTTCATTGAGGAACATAAACAGGTTTCTATATGCAACATGTACAGCACCATGGTTACTAGAACAAAGATACCTGATCCTGGTTGGTTAAACTGATTTGTTCGCTGGCTAGAGCAGTAAAAAAATTGACGAATAAAATAAATGTCTCTTCTCCGCAGGACGGAAATCGCGCTGCAAGTGTACAGCCCATTCAGCTTCATGATTTGGAATTATTTTGTTGATGTGGGAAAAAATCCCCTGGACTAATGGCGTTGAAAGTAGAAGGACCCTGAGGGGTGCTGTACTCTGGACCAACTGTCAAACACTAAAGTGATGGAGGCTTATGTTTGACAGAATGAAAGTCTGGATTGATTTCTTTGTTACAATTTGTTAAGCTGTTTTCTCTTTCTTATTCTTTGATACATAGTTCAATTAAAGAACATGGAGAGCCTTTTGTATATCTGTCTCAGCCTCTCACCCTCTCTCTCTCTCTCCCCCTCCCTCTCTCTCTCTCTCTATCCTCCTCTCCCTATCCCCCTTCTCTCTCTTCCTTGGGCTCATTCTCTACACTTTCTCCCCCTCTCTTCATCTCCCCTCATTTCCCTCTGATTCCATCTGCCCTCCGATGGATACGTTTTTCCATCCCCTCCATCCATCCCGTTTTGTCTTTTAGCTCAAGCCTTCAATTTATTTATTGTTTCAACACCAGCAGCACCACCCCCTCCTCCTCCACTGCTCTCTGTACCACTCAGAGAACGGGAGCAGCAGCAGCAGTGGTTCCCCCCACCCCCCCCCCACCAGCAGCCCTTGTAAGCTAACAGGCTGAGTGGCGGCTGTGCTGTGCCCTGCTGAGGGCTGTGGGCTACAGGGGTGACGTGGAGGACACCTCCCACAGGGCCGGCCGTCCACCCTCTCCTCCAGCGTTGTTTACCCGCGTCGTGACTCTGTCTCTGTGGGGTGGACGGGTTACTCTACATCAAACATGGAGGCACTGGGCAGGCCTGCTGGTCTGATGTGGTACAGTTTTCTCACTACGACGTCCCTTCAGATTGCTCTGAAGAATCATCTTCATCTGTTCGTTGAAGTACATTTCATTTTCTTGGTTTATTTGTTGGGTTACAGAGCGAGCCACACTATTGTCATGTGTCTTATTATTTTTGTATTCCTCACTATTATGCATAATTATCTACTCCCACAGTTTGAGGAATAAATACAAGACCCCAAACAAGAAATCTGCCATTTATCAGTGCAAAAACAAAGCATGGGAAAAAATAATGCAGACTTTTCTTTAACTAATATTTATAATATTATTATTTTATATTTTATAAGTGACCAAAAATGCTAAAATCAACATCTCCAAATCTGTACACCTTATAGTTCAATTAAAGAGGCATATGTAGACCGGAATTGAGGAGTTCACCAAAAAGTTTAATACCGCTTTGCCCACAGGGGGTGTTTATAACTCTTTGCCAGACCTAAATGGCCACCCCCCCCGCCCCGTTTTATAACAATTTCTGAAACTTGGAATCTGGATCTTATTTGACATGCTGAATCTTTTGCCTCGAGGAGACCTAAAAGGCCAGTCTTGATCGATTTTGCTGCAGCTAGAAAGTTTTAGAAATCATTGGTTATTTTGGATTTTAAATCTTAAAACATCTCTTAAGTCGGCGTCACACCGGGCCGAAAAATCGGCGTAGGTGAGACTTGAGAGGTCGGTGACATGAGCCTCATTGGTGTGAACGGTGAAAATGGCCATGTCGGCTTTCTTTTCAGCCATTTCAACATGTGTAATCGGCCATTAGAGTCGTTGGCCCAATCCCACAGTGAGCCCTGAGGACTAAGGACTAAGGACTCACAGACTTAATTGATCTCAGGTGCTATGTGAGCGAGTGTGTGAGGCCACATGGCCTCAGATAGGTGATTGTGACAGCACTTCACCAGTGCACGTGTAACCTTGACAACATTTAATGACAAAGATGTTGCTAACACATGCCGGTTTGGAAATTCTCATTTAGACATTTTTTTTATGTTTTTGTAAATGCAATTAAAACAATCGGCTACAGCAATTTATTAATATTAGAAAATATAATTTATACTTTTGAATACTTCAGTGTAACGGTATTCAATCCAACATTGTAATGGATTGAATAATTAAGGTGATTATTGGCCTACACATACTAATCATAAGTCAGAACGGGCTACATTTGGCTGAATTAAAAGTAGTAATATGAATAGCCGTTTGGGAGCCAAAAGAGCAGGCTCTTGTTGGTGAGCTGATCCAAATGATCTGGCTCACTAAAAAAAGGCAGAAATTCCTATCTGGTTACGCAGAATGGCGAAGTCACACCACTTCCGGTAGAGCCCATGGGACCTATGAGATTGAAAAATATGCATGAATATGTACTGAAACTCTCCACATGCCCCAACTTATAATGGTTTTCACCTCTTTTGATGCTTTTATACTCCCCTTGGAAAAAACCTAACATTATCAAACTTCTTCACGAAAATGTTTAGTTTTCTTTGCATGAAAAATTATCATTTAAAACCACAAACAACATATGTGTAATCCGGGGCAAATAAAGACTGGGACCAGAAAATAATTAATTTCTCTCCCTTGAAACCCATTCATATTTTTCAATCTCATAGGTCCCATGGGCTATACCGGAAGGGGAGTGACTTCGCCACAGAGAGTAGCGTTGTCTTGTTGTCTACCCTCCTAATTTCCGGATTCCCCTATGGTCTCCGTGGTAAACGTCACAATGCTTTGAACTGTATTTTAGGTGAAGTCTGCACTGATGCAGAGTCACGGAAAGGGCTCGGTAAGTTTGGAATCAAACCCTCACGCCCTTTGGAATTCGACATTGGGACAGCCCTAAAGCCCTAAATAATTTCACGAGAACGCACAATAAAGTCTGTGAGTCCGTGAGTACGGACACATTGGGATTGGGCCGTTCAGTCTTTACCATTCTGATTGGTGGAGGGCTAGCTTGACTAGCGAATCAGTGAAGCCCGGATGTGAGGATGGTAAACATACCAGCTAAAAATAAATTATAAATGTTGAACTATAAATCAATAAATCAATAAAAATGAATGTATAACGATAAAACGATAAACTAAATTCGGATAAACTATTTGGCCTGCTCTCAGTTGTATCCACAGCTTCACCCACTTAGTGCATCAAACTTTTCTCCTGATTTTCGGCTTACGTCTTTCTTCCAAAAGAAAAAGCGCGAGAGCTGACAAAGCCAGTATCTTCGTATCAACATCATCCATCGTTTGACAACAGTGACTGGTGATGACAGCGTGCTCTGTGTTTTGGTCTAGAGAGAGGACCAGTGGGGTATTCCACGAACGGAGGTTTAACAAACACAGAGTTAACGCTAAACTTTAGGTTGATTGACCCTGTGTCAACTAAACTAGAGCTGTCGGTTCCACCGCACGTGTTATGCATTAATTCAATGAACTGGAACTCTAGGTTCTCCCAGGTTCTCCTATGACGAGGAGAAGGACATTATCACAAGAATAGGGAACGCTAAAGCCTCTGCAACCCAGAGAACCAAAGCCTGGCAGCGGATCGCTGACCACGTAGGCCTATGCGTTAGTTACATGTCAAAAGCATGATCCTTAATATTTGAGCCATGAATCTATTCATTTCCCAGTTAAGCATTCTTAACGTTCCTACCACATAACCCTTTTCTTCTAAAAAATATGTACTCCGATGGCTCCCAAGCGGTCAGTCCAGAATTTAAATTGTCATACCATGTGTGTCACTCCTGCATTTAAATAAGACCTTTTTTTTAAGACAATCGTAAAAAGGCTGACAGTCGGCAGACTGGATCTGGCCCTCAGATTGTCTCCCCCGGTGGAGGAGCTGGCAATAGACATACATTCAGGGCGCCCTGGCATGGAGGGGGTACCTGTAGGTACCTCCTCAGAGAGTCAGGGGCCATGTGGGGCCATGTGGTTGAATGTAGGTTTTTCAGTTTTTCTTTTCTTTTTTTGTCTTCGAAGTAACACATGCAAACCGTGTCCGTGCCACAGCGCAAATGTTCCAAATGATTTTCTTTGGTAACAAGGTCGAAAACCTAAAAGGGACAATTCACCAACTTCACAGATCAAGATGGATTAGTGCTTGCAATGGAGCCGCCGGCTACGATCGAACATTCTCCAGTGGATGTAAGTCCGTTAGGACTATTTTATACTTTCTGTTGTAAGCGCCTCTCGGCATAGTACTCAGCCAATATTGCTCTTTGTACGATAGTAGGTCCTTGAAAATCTTGGTCCGGACGTGGATGGGTCATCTGAAAAGACTGAGATGTGCTCAGCATTTACAACATTATAGATAAAACTACCATTTGCAAATAACGGAGGGCTACGCAAATAGTCTGGAGTGAGCTGAGACCAGGTCCTCGATTGGTAGTTTTGACTATGTAAGGCTAGAGAAGGCTATTAAATATGTTAAAGATTTGCGCGAGAATCTATATCTCTCAAGCAAAAAGTCTTTCGGATATGCCAAGATGTCGAGCCGTGGTCTTATTAATCGCTCCCAGCGGATTGCACAAATAATTTGCGCTCCGATATCAACCTGCCTCTCATCAAAAGGTCATTCCATTGTGAACACATTATATCTGCGGTGAACGCGGGTTTAAATACCCAAAACCGGGTTATGTTCCAAACTTAACCTGCGTGAAACCTGCTCCGACCAGGTTTGATTCAGAGCATGTGTTTCTATAGTAACTAACATACCGTGTTCATTTTGGAACGGAAAACCTAGCGAAAACCTTACCGAAAACCCTGGGTTAACTTACCCGGTTATGTGATAAAACCGGCTTTGTGGAATACCCCACTGGAATTTCCGGTTTTTCGCGCCGCCTGTTGTTTTGGAGACATTAGGCTAAATCTCGCGCAAGCGCAGAATGTACGGCGTCGGCAGTCGGCTATAATCGTGTAGGTGTGTACATCTCATTCCGGTTGATCGAGTCGGCCAGATTAATAGCCCGACTTCATTTACCGACGCGAGTCGGGCAGTCGGCCCGGTGTGTCGCCGCCTTAACAGAACAATGTCACCGCACATTTCTTTATCTCTCTGATGTTTTATTTGTTCTGTGTTTTAGTTAAAGGTTGGGTATGGGATTTGCGAAACGCCAGCACATTTTGAAAATACACAACTCAAATGGTCCTACCCCCTCTTCTTCAACGCTGACTCTGACTCCACCAATTCCAAGTACATGGACGCGCAATCATGCACGAGCGAACAGATGCGTGAGAGTGAGCCATTAGCTAGTTAGCTATCTCCAGTAGCTATCGCAGGATAACAACAAACAGAAGCTTGCTCTGGGTCAAGAGCTTTGAGTACGTGCACGAAGGGGTCGTGCGGGGAGCGGGGGAGGGGGAGTGCAGTACGACCATTTGATTGACGTACTTACTGTCCAATGCCACTCGGTGGGTCTGGAAATCATTGGCTGAAGTTTTTCAAGCCCTGCCCGTTCCACAGATGATTGACTTTTTTAATTTTCATGTCAGTACTTCTAACTCAGTGGCTGTAAGTGGGTTATGATAAGGATTTCAAGTAATTTTGCAAAAATGGCCAAAAAAGAGAATTACATACCAAACCTTTAACTGTTGTGTGTTAGCATTTTTTGTATGTTTGTCTTTGAGCTGAAAAAAATCAACACCGCTCATCTTGGAAGAAGAGATATTGTGTCTCAATGGGAACTCAATGGGAACTTCCTGGTACTGGAACTTCCTGGTGCGTTGAGGTGTTTCTGAGCAAGATGTCTCATCCTGACTGCTCCTGACGAGCTGGCTGTCGCCCTGCGTGGTCGACACTGCCGTCGGTGTGTGAATGTGTGAATGAATGGTTGTAACCCGCTTTGAATAAAAGGTTCAAAATCCCCTAAATATAAATGTTAATGTAAATGTGATATGCGAATTAGCCACCATTATTAAACCAAACCCAAATCCGCTTAAGAGAAACCCAGAGGTCTAAAATGTGGTTTGCCCATCAAGGACCTCCCCTTAGCTAATGTGGTAAGTTTGTTTTGACAGGGTCAATTTAAATGACAACTGTTGCAGTTGCTCACCAAACTATTTTTACAAATCAAAGGGGAAAAAAAGCTGACTTCGACCATTTCGAAGGTGCACATCTCAGGGTTGTCAAAGTTGGTGAACGTATGGAATCCGCATTTAAGCAGGTCTCAAAATAGCAAAAGGACCTCTTCGGTGACAGGGGACGAGGAAGACTTGTGATTGTCGATTAATGACAAGTCTGCTTCAAAGTCCCCCTGGGACTCAAAACTCGGCCTTGCTCATTAGCCTTGCTAGCATTAGCATGTCAGCATGCTCACAGAATAGGGTACTGGCAGTGGGCTGTCAGAGAGCTCCTCAGATCATTCCCAGGGCTCAGCCTTCACAGTGGCTGAACAACATTCAGAGAGGCACACGTTTATATGAAGGAATAAGTATCATTAACTGACTTGTCTGATAAAGGACCTCGCACACTCTAACCTTTTCTCTTGATTAAAGCTTCTCATTTTGATGAAAGTTAGAAAGAATAATATAAAACAACCATGTTTGGCTGTACAATAAATACAATCAACATCTAAATGTAGGAGCCTGCCTGACTACATGCTCAGAATGGAGCAAAAGAGATGTGTTATGTGTCCCATGTATCCCAAAAAGGACTCATATCAAATTAACCTTCCTGTCCAGAGATCGACCCTAAACTCTGTTCGACCTTGAGTCCTCCTGTTCCCGCTCAACAATGAGCATTTAAATAAACAGCTGCTCTGCCTTTGTCGCCGTTCTCTGTGATTGATGCGCAATGCAATTACCACTAATATAGTACCATTTATAATAGAACAAAACAACTCAGCTTGTCAACAAACGTTTTCTGTTTGTTGTTGGATTTCCCTCGATTGGATACTTTCAAAATCAAGCCACCTGTAGATATATAAAATGTGCATATAGAAATGCACATGCATACCTGATCTTCTGTATGCTATTTTATTTTATTAAAACATCTATTCCAATATGTTTTTGTACGTATATCCGCACATATCTTTTTCAGGTATTTGTATTCATTTTCATTTCCTTCTTTCTATTATTCAGGGCATCTCATTCCCCCGGGGACGGACAGAGATCCTGTGCTCTCCAGCGGGTGGGGGGGGGGGGGGGGGTCTCACCTGCTTGTAGGAGACGTAGACAGGCCTGCTGAAGAGGATCCACTCCACCACCTTGCTGCAGGGCGGCGTGGTCAGGGAGCCCGTGTAGCGGTAGTAGCTGCCCAGAGAGGCCGGCAGCAGCTCCTTCAGCACAAAGGGCTCCAGGAAGGTCTCCTTCTCTGTAGGGGGGGGGGGAGAGGATAAAAGCTATCACAATTACCAACATTCAAAATCAATAAAACACAGCACAGATTAATCCAAGGTGACCGCGGGAACTGGAAGCCACCCAGGCCCTATTGCTTTAGCGCCATCAGGTTCCAGTAATGGACACCGTTTTAGCTTTTCCCCTTTGCTCATTCCGGGCCCGGCGACTGGCAGACACCACCAATGCATTAGAGACCTCCAATTAAACCTTAAACTGTTACCTCACACCAAATAACCAACATAGCAACAGCAGGTTGCCAAGGCCGGGCTAAGCACATAAGAACTAAGGGTTTGCACTCACAACAAATAGCCCAACAAAGCCCGCTGGAAAGAATAAGGTTCCTTTTTGAGCGATGTTATAATTGATTGCATAGGACAAAAAAAACACAGTGCTGGCTTATAGCAATTGGTCTTCTCTTTCAACTCTACAGATCCGCTCCTGCGAGTGTTAAATCTGCGATTCCTTGCAATACTGTTCAAGGGACTAACAGTCTGTTTAGCCATGGTAAAATGAGAAGAATCAAGGGTGAACTTTAGGTTGGTCCCTATGGCCAGACCCCCCGCTGAACAGTGGGCGGTGATCATGTGAAACACTCCAGGGTTTCTGCAATATGCAAGAGGAGTAGCTGTTGTTAAGGCTAAAATAATCTGGAGTGATGTCTCCTACCGAACCATCTTGTCTCAGCTCGGTGTGAATATACACAGATGGCTCATACAAAGCACACACAAATATAGTTACATGGACAAAAACAACTACCCACCTTTACATATCACGAGACTGATGTATGACTCAAAAATATACAAGGTTTAATTTAATCTCCTGGCACAATTGATTTAACTTCTTGATAAGGTAAGATAGTCTTTGTTTTACTGCAGTCGATTTCTAGTTCAAATACAAATACCATATTGCATACATACAGTCCAGATAACGGCTGTAACCCATACACAGGCACACAAACAGTGTCTTGAGAGTTCACATTAATACACGGGTACCAACAGAACTGTCAACATAAATTTCATGGAGGTCTTCCTCATTTAGACTGTTTCTACTATTATTTCTCATAGCAAAGAAATACAAGACGCAACAGAAGCGAAGGACATGGCTAGGCACCGGAAGTCAGAAAACATTAATAATGATTCTAAACAAACATTAAGTCACACCTTTTCAAAGTTGAAATAACGCATTGGGCCCTATTTTAACGGTCTGAAACGCAAGTGAGAAGCGCAAAACGGAAGTAGCTTTGTGGGCGGGTCATCGCCGCTGTTGCTATTATACCGGCGGATAAATGACTCTTGCGCCCGACGCAAATCTAAAAAAGGTTACCCCGAAGTAGCCTAATTACCCGTAGGTGTGGTTTGGGCGTAACGTGAAATAAACCAATGAGAGTGCCATCTCCCATCCCCTTTAAGAGACATGAGCGCATTTGAACTTGACAAGAGTTCTAGTATTGTAGCCTATACATTATCGTTATCGACTTGTGTTCCTAATATGCATGTTTTCCCCCGTTAATGTACATTGCCATGGACTGTATTATGCGTCACGTGTTTAGTTTGCGTTAGTTTAAACAGATAGGGGCACACACGCGCACCTGCATTCATTCATTATTTTTAACTCGCGGTAAAACAATGTTTTCTCACGATCAAATAGGCTACTCATAAATCCTAAAAGTTATGGCCTTGTACACGATGTCTGTGTCAAGAAAATATGTGTTTTCTGTACGTGTTTGCAGATGCATTAATTAAAATACATCTTATTACCGATGTATCGGCTGTTCTTTCCCAAATAATTTAACCAATGTTTATCATTTACCGTAAAACAAGATTTTTTTTTGGAAGGCTGGGATATAGCCTACTTTGCCCGAGATAATTATTGTTATCATCATTATTTTACCGCATGGCATATCTTACTACAGTGTTCATTCATGCAGCCCCTTTGGAAAAAAATTTTTTGCACAATCCACATCATCATCATAATATTTCAATTAGGCAAATCGTTTGCATATATGTAAAGTGTATAGCTTACTGGTGTGTAAACTTATGTTGCAGTTACGACCTGCCATAGTACGTCAAAATAGCAAAACAAACTGCGCTATCCGCTAATGCACTTAGACCAGGTCAGTTGCGCAACTGCCTTATCGATCTGTAAGATAGCACAATGTGTCATTTGCGCTGGAACACACCTCTGCCTTTCAACGACACGCCTCTCAGGGCGCAAGTTTAGTGGCGCACGCTTGCTGCGGGTGAGAATCGGCTTTGCGCCGGGTGCAGACTGGCAAAGATACATGCTTCGGTGTAGAAAGTAAATTGCGCTGGATGCAAGATAGGGCCCATTGTATCTAGATGTCTGGGTTCAGACATCACCGCGCTCATTTTGCATTAACCAAAGCTGCTAGTGTTGTTTGTAACAGAAAAACCAGAGTGCTGTCTACAGATGTTCAGTGCTCCCTTTTGTTTGGCGGGTGAACTGACCTCCGTCTAGAGCCAAGGACATATTTCCAAGGGTTATTTTTCCAATGGCCGACGGGCTATTTGTACTATAAGTATTTGCAGTGAATTGCATATTTCACAAACGATTGGATTCGTAAAGTTGTAATTAATAAGTTGTGTTCATACTTAATATCTTATTAAGTTGTAATATATTCAAATATAAATTAAATCCCAATTTTCAGTCTATTTGTTGTGAACAGTGCAAAATACTTACTGGGCCCTATCTTTTGTCCAGCGCAATTGACTTTCTACACCAAAGCATGTATCTTTGCTAGTCTGCATCCGGCGTAAAGCTGATTTTCCCCCGCAGCAAACCTGCGCCACTAAACTTGCGCCCTAAGTGGCGTGTCGGCGAAAAGAAGAGGCGTGTTTTGGCACAAATGCTACATGGTGCTATCTTACAGATCGATAAAGCAGTTGCGCAACTGACCAACAAATACCTGGTCTAAGTACACTAGCGGATAACGCAGTTGGTGTTACTATTCTGACGTACAATGGCAGGTCGGACCTGCAGCCCCGGGGCTGAAAAGGAGTCCTACTCCGGCCCTGAAATAGACCCAAAGCTGCGGCACCAGGAACGTACATCATATGTGTTTTCTTTGCCGTATTTCTGAAGTTGTAGAAGAAAACGCTATTCCATGTGTGAATTAGGCCATATTATTTGGCCATAAACTGCCATTTGAAGTTTGAAATTCATGTGGTCAAGCATCTTTCTCATCGGAGACTGCAAACGCGCTGTCAAAAAATCTATTTGTCAGGTTCAAATGCGCTCATGGCTCTTAAAGGGGATGGGAGATGACACTCTCATTGGTTTATTTCACGTTACGCCCAAACCACACCTACGGGTAATTAGGCTACTTCAGGGCAACCCTTTTTAGATTTGCATCGGGCGCAAGAGCCGGTACGGGCGTATACCGCTCGTATCGGGCGGTATACCGCCGGTATAATAGCAACAGCATCGGGCGTATACCGCCGGTATAATAGCAACAGCGGCAGAGCCCCGCCCACAAAGCTATTTCCGTTTTGCGCTTCTCATTTGCGTTTCAGACCAATAAAATAGGGCCCACTGTGTCGCAAATTAATGTGTGAATAACTGCACACATTTTAAAACCGTGTCTCAGACTTGCACATCTTTTCTGTGAATAGAAATACCAACATATGATGTTAACAAATCTGTAAAAAAAATGTTCAGACTACACTCACAATCCTTTAGAGGGAAATGTACCGCAGTGTATTTCACCTCCTGGCTAAACAGCCAAGCCGACCAGTTGGCCCGAATGGAGCTTTAAGGATTCTGTCGCAATGAGGAAAGGTCAAGGTAAAAGTGTTCCGAACATACAGGGTGTCCAACATTCGTTGCGTTGTTACAGTAAAACTCAGACATGTAAGAGGTCATGATCATGTTCATCACCATAACTACCCTGCTGGTGCCTGTCATGTCATGCAAGCAGACAACGATTACGTCCCAATATCCAATGGAATGAAACCAGTGTGAAAATGTGAAAAGAGAGCGTTGGAAATGAACCGATCAATTGGTGACTGGAAAGCAGAAGACGGTAGTGACAGTATGGGGACAGAAGGAGCCGACATGAAACACAACGGCCATGGTATAAAGAGGTTAGATTGTGCGGGCATTGTGGCAAGACAACAAAGTCAGAAGACAGCATTGGGTGCCCCAGCGTTAAAAGATGTATTGCCAATCAAGACTTTTACAGTGGCAAGCCTATGGGAGTTTAAAGGCAAAGCAAGGACCATGAATTAGAGGTCCCATGACCACCAGGTGTGGTGTGATTAGCAGTTACAAGCCGTTTTGGAAATCTGCCCCTTATGACACAGGTGGTCACAGCTAATCACATCACACCTGGTGGCATGTCAAGGGACCTTTAATGGACTTGTAGCATGTGTGCTGGTGGCTCGGACTGGGGGGGGGTCATTCCCTGGGGGACATGTTGTCTGTAACAAGGAGGTAGCGCTATAGAGGGTGTTTCAGCACTGGGCTGGACTGTGCTTCTGTTGCCTTAGGCCCCGTCCACACAAAGCCGATTTCATGGCGAAACCGCAAAGGTCTTGTACGTTTCGGCCTTCCGTCCACACGAAACCGGCGAATCCGCTGACCGAAACCGTAAACTTCTGAAACCACCCTCGAAGGTGGTTTCAAATCTACCTGGTTTCGTTTTGGATTTGTGTGGACGCCTGAAACCGACTGAAACGCCTAAACCATGACGTCATCGCCCCACCCCTCGACCCTCTAGCCAATGACTGTTAAGCCCGCGGAGTCTCAGAACTCACAACAACAAAGTTTTCTGTTGAAGAAGCAGCTCCCCTTATTTGGCCTGGAATGAGTACTACAGCGTTTCTACAGATCTACCCAGTTTCGCTTGACTCCGTCTTTACGGAGATACTCCGAAACCGGATAGATTGAAACCGTAACGGTTTCGCCTGTTTCGGCTTCGTGTGGACGGGGCCTTATAGTCGGGGCTACTTGAAATTCTTGCAGGTGTAGATACACGCACGCACACACACACCAGACAATATTTGTGTGTTGAATGTTTTAAGGGATTTCTTTATTGGAATTCTTTGGATAAATATTCGACATCATACAAATCCTCACTCCACAATTCAAAAACACATATGATTTAAAGTTGTGAATTGAATAATGCAAGAGGACTTTCCCTTCAGTTTTCCTTGATTCACTTGTATTGTATGCATGTAATATCTTAAGATTGGTGGACGAATATCATTATATGAAGGTCAACTAAATGCAAGTCATCTTTCACATCACAACAAATTTAACTTCAGAGGAATTTGGGGATATTACCACACTTTCTATTAATAATTAAAAACAATCAGCAACAAAAAAACAACAACAACATAATTCTGAAAAGAATTGTTCAAATGTCCCATGGCATGAAAATCTCACTTTATGAGGTTTTCTAACATCAATATGAGTTCCCCTAGCCTGCCTATGGCCCCCCAGTGGCTAAAATATGCGTTTGGTGTATAACGAGCACTAGCTGTTCTGCTCGCCTTTGAAGAAAACAGAGGCTTAAAGTGGAAATGAAGCAATGAGAACTGTGACCATTTTTTGGTTGCTTTTTCATTTTTGAAAATACATGGATTTTCATTCAACTTGAAATTCAAGTAGTTTCACTGGAAAATGACATGTTGATAACGACTTTCGCAACTAGGGCGCGGCCATGTTTTAAAAATGCAGGCGCTACGTCATCAGAATGGTTAGCGCTTTCAAATAAACATGTCAAATCTTGGAAGAAGAACAGGGGGGTCATTTTGTATTGCCCCTGGCTGTTCAAACAAATATTATCGGGTAAAAGAGTGGTAAAATAGTTCATTTCCATGTCATTCCTGTCAAAAAGCCTAAACTGCTCCAAAGATGGTTAGCTGCATTGAAACGCCTCAGCCGCCGAATGGGATCAGGGCAGAGAGTATGTAGCGACCACTTTATAGAGGCTTATTACATTGAAGAGGGAGCTTTTGCTGTCCCACCAATCGCCTGAAACCAGATGCTGTGCCAACAATTTTTAATTTTAGTGGCTATAGTGCTGGAGACACTGACAGACCTGTCAAATCGGACCCGGGCGCTGCTCTTGAGCAGAGAAAGAGCGCAGAAACGCGCTTGCCAGGCAGAGGAACGAGAGGTAAACTTAGCTTCTAGTACTAGAGAGACAGAGAAATTAGTACACTCACTGTATGAAGATTGTCTTGTTTGCAGACGAGCTCGCTCCATACTCTTGATAATTTCTAATCCATCGCCAAAATAATCCATTGATTTCGGAAATAATCCATTTGCAAACACCGTCGGTTGCACTATTTTCGCATACTCATGTGCACACCCAAATGGCACGACAATTACATGTATCATGAAATGAACGAACTGTAAGGCAGCGTGGTAGCCCAGCTGCTGCACCCGTGTACTACTTTTCATAGCTGTAAACAACATCCTGTGGACGGGCAGAGCCAGGAGATGTCAGTTATTATCACCTCCACCATATATATATATATATATATATATATATATATAATGTGCAATATATATCCATTTTGTTGATGCAGTAAGCTACCAGTAGCCGCGTTTACATGGACACATGTGTTCCGCATAGATTTCTATGCGGAACAGAAAATGATCATGTATACGCCTCATTCGGAATACAATTATCTTTTCGGCATAGATTCTATGCCGAATAGAAGAGGTGGTGTAGTCCGTTTTAATCGCCATGTACACACTTATTCCGAATAGATTGGGGTTTAACTTAGAGCAGCCGCAGTAGTTCGCAATTGGTCCACTGAGCTCCGTCGGTACTTTTAAGCCCACCAAACTTCACCGCTGTCAAGGAAAGTGGATTTATTGCCTGATTCACGTCGTTGTTGTCACTCCGTAAAAGTAGTCCGGTAAGCGTGTCCGGTTGCGATGGAACATGGGTGTTTATTAATGACGTGTTCACGTATTGTAGTGTTCGCGCGCGTCCGAGATAATTGTAAATGAGTAGGCTACTACTAGTATTTTTGCAGGCTGAACGTTACAATACTTCTTAACTTAGAGAGATGGCAGCTGCAGTAGTTCGCAATTGGACCTTCGAGGATTCCTGGTCACTAAATTCCCGTAAGACCACTCTCTCCCACCAGTCTTGGCTGCGGACTCGCATCCAAATTCCTCTTGTTTGCGGCGAATCTTAGGGTAATATATAATAATACGTTGCTGCGCTGTCCTCCTCCTTCTTAATTGAAGGAGCAGGCAGAGAAAAGCTCTCTCCTGCTGTGCTTTCATTAAAATCAAATTTAAAATCCCCATTATGTCGCCGCCGGTCCAGAGATGTGTCAGGTGTGCGCGAGAGACATAACGGACACTTTTGTTACTGCCATGTATACAGTACATTCAGACAGATCTATGCCGCATAGAAATCTATGCGGATCAGATGTGCCATGTAAACGCGGCTAGTGAGGCTATGAACCGCTATGTAAACAACATAGAATGTTTCCAACCATTCTCGTGACGTCATCGTATTCTGAAAACAAAGATGGCGGCGCACAGGCTGAAAACATTATAATTGATGCAACTTGTTTGTGCTTTATTCTGAATAATGGGTCATATTTCCGACTTTAATTGTATTTATGGTATATTGAAATATTTAACTAGTGCTATAGACATCGGTTTATTTGATTGCTTCCTTTCCACTTTAAGCGCGCAGATTTGGAATGTGGTCCCATATGTCGTCATCAAGGATCAAAGCTCCTCCCCTTTCTCTGCCTTGCCCGCCCAGAGAATTTGACCCGCCAATGAGACACGGCCGTGCGAGCGCCACGTGTGTGTTTGTGTGATCGCACACACTGTAACGCAAGTGTTTGCTGTCGGTTCTTTGACGTCTCTTGTATTTCCACAACAAGACTGTAGCGGGGGTTATCTCCGCCATGGTTGAGAAGGAATTGGGGGAAAGGAACTTTGGCTTTGACTCGCTGAAGTACATGAACTGCGACATGCCGCCGGTTGCCGCGAGGCACCACCGCTGCGAAGCACCACCGCCCAGCAGCGGGCAGCCGGCAGCAGGCAGCGCGCGGTTCAGTCTACTTCAGATTGATGTGGAAGTGGAAGAACCAGAGATGTCGAAGAACGACAAAGTCGTTTGTGATTCATAATGTCGTCTACCGTGGTAAGGTTGGTTTTATATTGGACGTTGAATATTCGACACATTCGAAAAATCTATTTAGCACTGGCTTTGATGTACGAATTTGTGTCTAACTAACTTAGATGTGTTATTACAAGGCCTGTCTATGTAAAGCAAAAAATGTTTTACAAAAAAAACATCTTTTGATTTTATATCATTTTTAATGTTGATAAACGCTTTAAAACGATTATGTACTATTACTATTTACTTACCCTTTTCAAAACACAGAGGGTGAACTCAGCTAACTGCCCTACACATAACACAAAGCTTATTCTCTAAAAAAAAAACACCCTTTCATCTTATATAATTTTTTTATGTTAAATGCTATAAATCTATTATGCGGCTTGACCTTTTGACCTACCCATATCAAAACACATCTGGTGAACCCATCTAACTGCCCCACACATAACACAAAGCTTATATTTTCCAAAAACCCACCTTTTGATTTTATACTATTTTTTTAATGTTAAAAAAGGCTATAAATCTATTATGCGGCTTGACCTTTTGACCTACCCATATCAAAACACATCTGGTGAACCCATCTAACTTCCCCACACATAACACAAAGCCTATTTATTCCAAAAACCCACCTTTTGATTTTATACTATTTCTTTAATGTTAAAAAAGGCCATAAATCTATTATGCGGCTTGACCTTTTGACCTACCCATATCAAAACACATCTGGTGAACTCAGCTAACTGCCCCACACATAAAACAAAGCTTATTTTCTTGATTTTATATATATTTTTTACTCTCAGAAAAAGGCTGCATAATAGATTTATAGCTTTTTCTGAGTAAAAAATATAAAATCAAAGGGTAGGTATTTTGAGAAAACAATCTTTGTGTTATGTGTGGGGCAGTTGGCTGAGTTCACCAGATGTGTTTTGATATGGGTAGGTCAAAAGGTCAAGCCGCATAATAGATTTATAGCCTTTTTTAACATTAAAAAAATTGTATAAAATCAAAAGGTGGGTTTTTGGAAAAAATAAGCTTTATGTTATGTGTGGGGCAGTTAGATGGGTTCATCACACGTGTTTTGATATGGGTAGGTCAAAAGGTCAAGCCGCATAATAGATTTATAGCTTTCTCTGAGAGTAAAAAATATATATAAAATCAAAGGGTAGGTGTTTTGAGAAAATAAGCTTTGTGTTATGTATGGGGCAGTTAGCTGAGTTCACCAGATGAGTTTTGATATGGGTAGGTCAAAAGGTCAAGCCGCATAATAGATTTATGGCCTTTTTTAACATTAAAAAAATTGTATAAATCAAAAAGTGGGTTTTTGGAAATAATAAGCTTTGTGTTATGTGTGGGGAAGTTAGCTGAGTTCACCAGATGTGTTTTCATATGGGTAGGTCAAAAGGTCAAGCCGCATAATAGATTTATAGCTTTTTCTGAGAGTAAAAAATATATATAAAATCAAAGGGTAGGTGTTTTGAGAAAATAAGCTTTGTTTTATGTGTGGGGCAGTTAGCTGAGTTCACCAGATTTGTTTTGATATGGGTAGGTCAAAAGGTCAAGCTGCATAATAGATTATAGCCTTTTTTAACATTAAAAAAATAGTATAAAATCAAAAGGTGGGATTTTGGAAAAAAATAAGCTTTGTGTTATGTGTGGGGCAGTTAGATGGGTTCACCAGATGTGTTTTGATATGGGTAGGTCAAAAGGTCAAGCCGCATAATAGATTTATAGCCTTTAACATTAACAAAATAGTATAAAATGAAAAGGTGGGATTTTTGAAAAATATAAGCTTTGTGTTATGTGTGGGGAAGTTAGATGGGTTCACCAGATGTGTTTTGATATGGGTAGGTCAAAAGGTCAAGCCGCATAATAGATTTATAGCTTTTTCTTAGAGTAAAAAAAATCTATAAAATCAAAGGGTAAGTGTTTTGAGAAAATAAGCTTTGTGTTATGTGTGGGGCAGTTAGTTGATTACACCAGATGTGTTTTGATATGGGTAGGTTAAAAGGTCAAGCCGCATAATAGATTTATAGCTTTTTCTGAGTAAAAAATATATATAAAATCAAAGGGTAGGTATTTTGAGAAAATAAGCTTTGTTTTATGTGTGGGGCAGTTAGATGGGTTCACGAGATGTGTTTTGATATGGGTAGGTCAAAAGGTCAAGCCGCATAATAGATTTATAGCTTTTTCTGAGAGTAAAAAATATATATAAAATCAATGGGTAGGTGTTTTGAGAAAATAAGCTTTGTGTTATGTGTGGGGCAGTTAGTTGATTACACCAGATGTGTTTTGATATGGGTAGGTCAAAAGGTCAAGCCGCATAATAGATTTATAGCTTTTTCTGAGTAAAAAATATATATAAAATCAAAGGGTAGGTATTTTGAGAAAATAAGCTTTGTTTTATGTGTGGGGCAGTTAGATGGGTTCACCAGATGTGTTTTGATATGGGTAGGTCAAAAGGTCAAGCCGCATAATAGATTTATAGCTTTTTCTGAGAGTAAAAAATATATATAAAATCAAAGGGTAGGTGTTTTGAGAAAATAAGCTTTGTGTTATGTGTGGGGCAGTTAGCTGAGTTCACCAGATGTGTTTTGATATGTGTAGGTCAAAAGGTCAAGACGCATAATAGATTTATAGCCTTTTTTAACATTAATTTGTTTTATAAAATCAAATGGTGTTTTTTTTTTTAAAGAAATAAGCTTTGTTTTACATAGGTAGGCCTTGTATTAACACATCCAAGTTGGTTTGACACAAATTCGTCCATCGAAGCCAGTGCTAAATAGATTTTTCGAATGTGTCGAATATCCAACGTCCAATATAAAACTAACTTTACCACGGTATATCGTCTGGAGGCGCACACAGCTTTTGGCCGTGATAATATGTATTATATGATATAGATATCTATGTATTATATGATATTATTTAGATATAGAGCTCCAGGAATGTAACCCAAGTGTTGTACATTTCCTTGTTATTTGAATAACCGTTCTGCTTTTGGTGTTATGGCGCATAACACGTAGGACTCTCGTCTCTGGTATTTCTACAACAAGACTCGTAGTGGGGGTTATCTCGCTTTGTTGGCTTTGACTCCCTCAAGAACATGAACTACGACATGGAGGAGAAAGGGATTGTTGGCCGCGAATGTATCCCTTTCTCCTCCATGTCGCGGTTCAGTCTACTTCAGATTGATGTGGACGTGGAAGGACCACGAACGTCGGAGAACCCAACGCGGTCGTTTGAGATTCATAATATCGGCTCACACAGCTTTTGTCCATGATAATATGTATGATATGATATAGATATCAATGTATAATATGATATTATTTAGATATAGAGCTCCAGGACTCCCGTGTGTTCTAGAATATTTACAGAACACGGCTAAAAGCTGTGTGCGCCTCGCCATTGCGTTACATCCACTGTGAACAGAGCGCATGGTACCGTGGCTGCAAGTTGCTCAGGGCCACACCCCCACCCTCCTCCTTAACCCGCCTCCCTCCTCCTCATTTGCATTATAGCTACAGACACCAAAACAGCGCATTTGGGGGAAGCTCAATGTGCGACTGGCTCGGAGTGGCTGTAACTCTACACCACGGCTGAATTTCGGGAACGTCTTTGAATGCTGTGTTAGTTGCCCACTAATACCTATATTAAAGCATCCATAAAATAGCATTTCATGGGACATTTAATTGCAAAATAATTTATTCAACAATAACAGACCAACTGAGTTCCCTGAAAGTAAACTATTTATGAAACCTCACAAGGCTGGGAAATCATTATTTCATTATTTCTTGCTACAGGCATGGAGACCCAATAACAGAGTTAATGTATTGTCAGCCAGGCTGCTAGCACTTAATGCAGTATCAGCTTATTCCGACACACAAATTAAAATGTTTTTATAGAGCTGATGCCTGTGGCCAGGAATAATTTCACTTAGTTCTTCCACTGTTCATTTTAGTTTCCCCCCCAAAGCAGTACACTTCCTCTGGTTTAAGTGCTTGAATTAATGTTTTTTTTTTTTTATTAAAAATGAACTTATACTTGTACAAGGAAGAATATTATCTACATCTGGAAGTTGTGTAATATAAAGGACTTTCTTTTTATGTACAAAGGAAGAATGTTGACTTTCAAATATTGTGATCGAAATGGAGGAATTCATATAAGTTTTACTAGAGTTCAGCTAAATCAAATTTTGCACATAATCACATTCACACACTCACACACCCACTAACACACACTGGTCCCGGCTGTGCGGTGTGGGCAAACTGTCACCCTAGTAACTGGTAGTGATATTTAAATATGTATTGACTTTGATGTTCACATCTTTGCGGTGGGGGCAGAGACAGACCCCTTGGGCCTCGTTTCATCTTCTGGCCATTTGGGCTGGTTTGTATTTCCGTACATTAAACCTCTTTACATCACCAGGCGTGTTCATATTATCTAAATTAACATTGCAACATATTATGGGGCTGGGGCTTCTGTCTGGGGTTGCATGTCCAGCCCCGGGCAGGGTGCATGCTGGGAGTGTGTTTAGACGCTCAACAAGTGGTCCAATCCAACATTGGCAGCGGGCGTGGGGTGCCTCAAGCCCTCAGTGGACCTGAGTGGGTCTCTGGGGCCACGTGAGTGATGACCGCCTAGCGCTCCTGAGAGGCAGACTGGGGAGGCTGAGAGCCTACGCCTCAGTTTTTCAAAGGACAATGCCAGTGGAACAGCATGAAAAGTCACTGTGAAGCTCTTGCTGCTGGGACAAGAAGGTCTGAGGGTTAGAGAAGCACCGCTGGACAGACATATGTTCAGGATAGCATGGATGTTGTCAGACCTGCTTGGCTCCTACTTCTGAATTCAGGGCACTGTATAGGCCTTTCACACATGAACCCAAGAGGAACTCTGGAGAATCAGGTCCGGAGACGAGCAGGAGTGGCCTTTTCATACAGCCGGAGATAAGCCGCATCAGACATGTTCACATCCTGGAGATAGTCCAGAGGAGTAGGTGACACAGAAAGTATGCAGCGGAAGACGCAGTGTTTTGTATCCTCACTCTCAACAAAAGAGTGATAGGAACATAGAAAGAAGATTGGAACGCCAAATAGAGGAAAGAAGAGGAGAGTAGGAAGCAGCTCCTCTCGTGCTCCCGGCTTCACGCCCGTCTTATGATGGGAACTTCATCAACCGGTCAGCAATACATCAGCACTAGTCAGCAACACGTCAGCAACACATCAACTTACTGGTTGTAAATCCTCGATCCTTCAGACTGGAGACCAGGGGCTGGTGGATTTAACTCCGGAGTGAAGGATTCTGACATTTTTGTTCACACAGCCCCAGCGGGGATTAGGCGGAGGAGTTCAGGCTTTCGGTGCGTGTCAAAAGAGCCTATTACTGTGATTCTAACATTACAGTGATACAGGCAACTTGGATATTTTACTATCCCATTGGCCATAATTTCTGGCAACGTCTTTTGATGAGGTAAAACGATCCATGAAATAAACATTCCCTTGAACTCCTAAAGAGACAATAAACACATGTGTGTGCATGTGTGTATGTGTTTGTGTGTGTGTGTGTGTGTGTGTGTGTGTGTGTGTGTGTGTGTGTGTGTGTGTGTGTGTGTGTGTGTTTGAATGTGTATGTATTTTTGTGTATGTATGTGTGTGCGTGTGCGTGCGTGCGTGCGTGCGTGTGTGTGTGTGTATGATTGTGTGTATGTGTGCGTGTATGTGTATGCGTGTGTGTGGTAACAGGTTGCGATGTCCCCGGGCGGTGCCCAGCAGGGTACTGACCGTGATGGACCACGCCCCTCAGCCCGTGGATGACGGGGTCCACCGCGGGGTTATCCCTCCCGCCGACCTGAGGAGGAGAGAGCAGAAACAAGGAGTAAGAGGGTGTGTTTCTCTCACCCACCATGACCCTATACTCACTGGATTGTTCAGCACGTCTGAACCACTCTCCTGTTGAGTCACATCTTACATCACATAGATCGGGACAGTTTCAGTATAACTATATTACAGCCCCCAGCAGTAAGGCTGTGCATTAATCAGTTTTTGTAATAACACAGTTTAAAAGAACGGTGTCAGGTAATGCCGTTATTTTTTCAGTAACGGGGTAATCCAACTAATTACTGTTTCCTTCGGTACAGCGCCGTTACCGTTACTGAACGTTAAATGCGGTGCGTTACTATGAATTAATAAATAATGATAAACTGCGTAATCCAAACGCACCCCTGGCTCCACACACAAACTGCTAGTGAGGAAACCGGGTGGGTAAAACAACGAGATAAGCAATTATGATTGGCTAAGGCTAAGTCATGTTTCATGGTAGTCAATCAGAGCCAGTGTTTTTAAACACAAGCCAGGACATGCGCACCACACAAACACACACACACACACACACACACACAAACACACACACACACACACACACACACACACACACACACACACACACACACACACACACACACACACACACACACACACAAACACACACACACACACACACACTTTGATTAGATTTAATTTGCCATAGAGTTAATCACACTTTAAATGTTGTTTAACTGTTTACTCTTGTTACAAAGATAATACTTGAAGTGCAGGACAATATTTTTTAAAGCAACGTTCCCAACACTGGCGTTAACAGAATGTGTTGAAAGAGCCAATGTTGCCTAGCCTGGCTCCGCCCGCCTAAGTACTTCCGCTCAATTTGAATTTCCCTTCAGTACTAGGTCTGGACCTGCTGTATGTAATTTGGTTTTCTGGGGCCGCCACAGCGGCGCCGCGGATTTCCCTTTCGTATGGTCGTTGCCATCTGAAAGGGTCGATGCCCGACGATGACGTATTGCGTCAAAACACACCGCGTACATCACAGCGTGGTAACTATGGTTACTATGATGACACAAAGACTGGCTATGATGGCAGACACAAACGGAATGAAAGAACTTATAGAGTCGGCAATTCAAGATATAAATACAAAATATTCGTACAATACAACAACGATTAACGATAATTATGTTCTTGCGTCTTTTTGCGAAATTTTAAATCCTTCTGGCTTGTGAAGGTTATTTGGCAATTGGGGCATTTATTTGGCTCTGCCAACCCTGTGTCCCTGTCCTCCCGCTCTTGTTGGGCTTTGTCTTTCCAATCCTATAAATATATATATCAAAAATCAAGGTTTGCCTTTGCATTTGTTGCCTTTTCTACAATACTGAATTTCTCTCTCAAGACACATACATACACCAACATCAATTTACTTCATATCTTACTTGTGAATCTATTATTATTATTATTATTATTACATTACACTTAGCTGACGCTTTTATCCACTTACAACCCTCTGATGTTAAGTCCACCTTAAACATTAGGCCACGGCTGCCTAATGCATGTGACAATAAGCTTATACTTATACGTGTCCATTTCATTATTTATTAAGAAATTATGGTAGCAGCTAGTGCATACAGAACCTTGCGTACTTCCGAGGGCAAGTTTTTCCACATTCTCCCAGTCACTTTGGAAACGTGTCCAATGTCTGCTTCATTTCCCCCGTTTCCAAGCTCTTTTATGACATCGGACTGTTAAACATATCAATGGCAAACGGTGTTACATGGCAACCATTCATATGGAGGGAATATGTTTCTTGGCGGAAGAATGATTATCTATGAATATATCGTTACATTTTTCGTTGCTGTGCCTTTGTTTAATGAAATCTTGCTAGATCAACGTAGTAACCGTTTAAGAAAAGCAATAAGCCACTCGAGTCTGTGCTTTGTACTGTATAATAAATCCCCTTAGCTGTTCGATTAGCCTACAGTATAAAGCACGGCCTCTCGGGGCTTATTGCTTAAATATAATATAATACATACAATAATACATATAATAATACAATATGATGCTAAATTATACCGCAACTGCCTGGAAAAATGTATTCCATCCTGTCGGCTTTTTAATGGATTCTTTCTGACCGACCTTACGTCGTGACGTCAGGAGCGACGTTGAATGGCATCGACCCTTTCAGATGGCAACGACCGTTTACGAAAGGGAAATCTGCAGCGGCGCCAAATCAGCGAACAGAGGGCGTGTCTGAGAACAATGAAGATGGCGTGTTGTCAACGTTTAGACCCAGCTTCGAAAGTTGACTGCATACTTCATCTCTGGCCTTACTATAAAATATTGATTTACAATGTGCAATTTTTCCCTGATAAATTAAATTCGACAAACAAAACCTGCAGCTGTCGTTGACGGACATTTTCGTGCAGACGCGCAAGGTGTTTGGTTTGTGTACAACCTGTGCGTGATTCCGGTGATTCCCGGCGCATGACATGCGTCACAACCAAACGTTAGCGATTGGTTATGGCAGATCCAGAGTGGCACTGGGCAGATCCAATCATTTTAAACTTCAACAGACACCCGCCTTCAAGTGAGTTAACGTTTGTCAATTGATTAGGTCCAGACTCCCTGTACAAATGAAATGAAATGAAGTGAAGTACGAGAGTCTGGTAGAACCAGGCTAAATGTTGCCCCTGTGCTTTGGGAATATATCTGTCCCTTTCATGGCATCATCATTAGTTAGAGATTATTATATATATATATATATATATATATATATATATATATATATATATATATATATAGAGATATATATATAGATATATATGTATATATATATATATATATATATATATAGATATAGATATAGATATAGATATAGATATATATGTATATTGAAATGGTGCTCATAAATTAGGTTGTGTGGTGAGCTAGCATCCCAACCTGTATATCGTTGCCATTCCAAAGCAGGTTCCATGAGATGGGATTGATCTGCTCTGGATGTGAACGACAGTGATCGGCCAATATAAAACCAAAACCGTCATTTAACTGTACCATTTGTTTTACTTCCATTAGATGCAGTGGAATGCATCCATCTTTTTTGTTGGTGCTAAATACTTAAACGGTTAGTACATTGATCATAAGACTGATTACCACCTTCCATCCATATCTAACTGGTGTTCTTTAGAAAGTGTTTGTAAGTCTAGTGTTGCTTCTCTGATTTAGGCCTATTTTACTTGCATTTGTGAAAGTATTCCATGATGTGGCACCTTCAAATGCGACAAATCTATGCACGTTCAGAACACAAGGCCAACTACGGCAATAAGAAAAACAGAGAAAGAAACAAAGGACATACGGACTGGAGGCCAATCTGCTGTAATTAGGAGGAGCTGCCAGTCCACCACAATACAGCCACCCTGGTACAGGTGTTTTAATTAGGCCTTCTTCTCATGCATCACGGCCCTGAGATGGGATCAACGTGGCTACGTGGCGAGCAAGCAGAGCGTCCACCTTATGCAACCGCCATCCCTGGCCGGCTCCCAAGCCTGTGCAATCAATGATGTATGCGCAGAATCGACAAATTTAGACCACCATTTCCTATTATTCATCACGCCACACGTGTTTCTTATTGCTGATGAATCCTAATAGCATTCAATCGAAGGTCCTCCAAGTCTCTCCACCACCTCCTTGTGCTACAGGTCTCTGATCTCCCAAGGAGTCGAGGTGTGGGTTCACACCAATGTACGCCAATTAGCCAGTGATGGCTATTTGGCAGTGATGTAACGTAGAGCTGCTGACAAACCTCTGGAGGACCCGGTTCTGAGGGCCCTTTGAGGGCCCCTTGATGCTCTGCCCTGCTTAGGTGCTCACCAGCAGATCGTGGGAATCCAATCTCCATACTGACCCCCTCCACCTCCACCCCCACCACCACCCCACCGCCCCAGCACCACCCCGCCTTCATCTTCCTCTTCAATGATTCTTCTACTTAAAAGAGGAAGGAGGACCCAAGAGAGGAGGAGAAAGCAGGGCAGACGAAAGAGAAGCCAGTGTATAGAAGAAGGGGAATTTCAAGATCCTTGAATGACCACTGGGTTTTGCCTGAGCGTTAACATGGTAGCACTGTGTCTAACCCTAACATGGCAGTGGTGTGTCTATCTAGCTCTAGCTAGCTAGAAACTAGTTGCTAGGGTTTGAGTGCACACCTGTGTGTGTGTGTGTGTGTGTGTGTGTGTGTGTGTGTGTGTGTGTGTGTGTGTGTGTGTGTGTGCGTGTGTGTGTGTGTGTGTGTGAGAGAACACCTGTGTGTGTGTGTTTCTGTGTGTGTGTGTGTGTGTGTGTGTGTGTGTGTGTGTGTGTGTGTGTTTGTGTGTGAGTGCACACCCTTCTGTTTGTGTGTGAGTGCACATCTGTATGTGTGTATGTTTTTGTGTGAAAGTTCACACCTGTGAGAGTATGTGTTTGTGTCTGAGTGCACATGTGTTTGTTTGTGTGTTTATGTGTTTGTGTGTGTGTTTGTGTGTGTGTGTGTGTGTGTGTGTGTGTGTGTGTGTGTGTGTGTGTGTGTGTGTGTGTGTGTGTGTGTGTGTGTGTGTGTGTGTGTGTGTGTGTGTGTGTGTGTGTGGGGGACCTCAATTGAAGCTAACATATAGACTTTCATTGCATCCTATATTTTTCAACAGCCAGATAAACATAGGCATATCTCCATAAGGAGGTCATTTTATTGTGGAGCGAAGAAAGAGTTCGGGGCAGACTGATGAAGTTAGCAGAGGATTCCTTCATCAGAGCCACGCTGTAGAATATCTAGGGCAGAAGCCATGAAGAGATTAAGTATGTTTGTGTATTCTATATCTCTCAGAACTCTGTTAGAGTGTCGAGTGAATCTATCATCAGACATTGTTGAAGAGATATTCATTTTTTCAGTACCTGGCAATTTGCTGAAACTGGACAATAATCCAATAAGATGGGATCCATCATGTTTCTCACTGAGCTGCAGGAGGTTAAAGAAGCAATGGGGAAGGACCGTACCTAACACCCTATCCATTGTATGGGTCTGTAAAATGCTAATCAAATCAATCAAATGTATTTATTAAGCATCTTTAATAAAAAGATAAATGGTTGGGGGGAGATCTTATGTTTTATGTATGTTTTTGTCATGCCTGTCTACGCTTCAAACTCGTGCATATTGCAGAAAATATGCAACAGCGCCCCCTGGGGTCACACTTTTCGGTGGGTCGCAGAATTCGGTGTAACTCCGGTACATTAAAGGACAACTCTGTTATTGTCCTCATTGAGATTCAGGCCCCGTCCACACGGAGCCGATTTTTTGGTGAAACCGCATAAGTCTTGTACATTTCGGCCGACCGTCCAGCCGTCCAGACAGGCGGAAACTGCACTTTTCTGGAACCTTGTCCCAGGGTGGTTTCAAATCTATCCGGACCTATGCGGTTTCATGTTAGGATTCGTGTGGACGTCTGAAACGCTTGATGGCATTAGCCCCCCACCAGCTGGGCGACGTCTAAGTGACGTTAAATTATTATTTTTATTTTTTATTTTTATTATTTTTGTAGCTTTAAATACAGCCCCTTGATAAATTGAATTACTAACTTTGCATTAAAAAGTATTTCTGCTCAATTTAAAAGGTTGAATCTCCTCATGTTTGTATACAGCGTGCATGCTGTATGCTGCAGGTTTGATGCGCTCCACTTTTTTTTTTTTGGAGAACCAGCGTCTTGAATATATACTATAGCGTTTCTACAGCTCGATGCGTTTTCGCAATGAGTCCGTCTTAACGGAGATATTCCTGAAACGCATCATAGGAAAATGGAGGGGAAAAGATCATTGGTCACCATTCCTTTTACTGTCCCCTAATTACTAGGTATTTACGTGGTGAATATATGGTAAACATAGTATATTATTTGGTAATTACCACTGGTAATAAGAAGGTAAATAACGAGGAAGTACTCAGGAAGTATAGGAAGTATAACTGTGTACTTCCTAGGAACGTAGGCAACCAATTCTTAGAAACAACACTTCTATTACCCATCAATTGAAGTTACAATTGTAGTTATCCAAGGTTTATGTTGGTAACAGCCCAGGTTTGATTATGTACTATCTAGAAATGAACATAGTACTTTCCAATATAGGCCTATTACTATTTCCTATTTAGTTATTGTTCATAGCTAAAACCATTTATAAAAGGTTAATTCGATTTACCTCAGAAACTACTGAATTTTTTTTATTTAGGTTGAACAATTACAGCAATACTTAGGTGTAGTAATAGTAAGTAATGTAGTCTCTCTCTCTCGCTCTCACTCTCTCTCTCTTGCCTCTCTCTGTCCCCCAACCCCCCCCCTTCTCGTGAGGATGGACACTGGTTTACAGTGGCCCTCACACCCCCCCCCTTTCCCCTGAGGATGGACACTGGGTTACAGCGGCCCTCACAAATAAATTCGCAAATAAATTAAGTAAAAACTTAGTTCCCCGGCTCCATTCGTCTTTGTAAGGAAATGTTCTATTTTGCCTTTATTATTTTATCAGAATGCACCAGAATGCTTTGTTTTTATATGAAAAACACAAACAAATCTTCGGGGGGAGGAGGGCCCCAGACCCCCCTACAGGGGTTTGGTTTGCAAACTTTCTGCCCCCCCTATAATAAAATTCACCAGCCACCACTGATACTGGGTATGAAGCCTTGTTTGTTTCCATGGTATTACCATGTTCTTACCATATCCTTTGTAATAGATAATTCCATTGTCCATACAGTTAACTTGAACTTTTACCATATATGTTCTGCAATATTACTAAGTAAAACATGACAATATACCCAGTAAGTAAGCTGAAACTGTACTGTAAAAGGAAGCCTTGTTTGTTTCCATGGTATTACCAGGCTCTTACCATATAAGTTGTAACTGGTTATCCCCTTTTCCATGCAATCAACACAAACGTGCACCATATACGTTCCGCAACGTCATTCACCAGTAGTTAAGCACTTAAATTTTAGTTATAAAACCCCAAAACCACTGTTGATGAAAGGCATATTAAAATTAGACAAAAACAAAGGCGTATCTTTCAAACAATGCATTTCTCACAAACACTCTCACAGGCACTGAACACTGAAAAAATAGGACAAAAAAAAGAGCCGCCCACATCAACTTAATTTAAATGTTACTGATGGTGTTTTGATAAAACACATGACAGTGTTATGGCAATTTACCAAAATGCAGACTGCTTCAACCTCCACAATTTGAATAAGTGGGTGGCGAATGACACGCAGCAATCTGCCTAGGGGAGCATCTTTGTGGTCATTCGCAAATCAATGCAGTTGTGCAACTGGCCGACAAATACCTGGTCTAAGTGCACTAGCGGATAGCGCAGTTGGTGTTGGTATTTTAACGTACCATGGCAGGTCGGAACTGCAACATAAGCTTACACACCAGTAGGCTATACACATTACATACATGCAAACGATTTGCCTAATTAAAACATTATGATAATGATGTGTATTGTGAAAAAAATAAAATCCATAGGGGGTGCATGAATGAACACTGTAGTCTATGCCATGCGTTAAAATAATAATAATAATAATAATTCTAATAATAATAATAAAAAACGTACATAAATTTACACGACGACTCACTGTTTCTGAAGTTGTAGAAGAAGCACTATTCTATGTGTGAGTGGGCCATAATATTTGGCCATAAACTGATCCATTTGAAGACTGAAATTCAAGTGGTCCTTCATCTTTCTCAGCGGAGACTGCAAACGCGCTGTCAAAATATCAACTCGTCAAGTTCTTAAACAACAGACCAGGAAGAATGCAGATATAGTCTTTCCTACAAATTTGTATCGGCAAATTTTCACAGTTGCAGCCCTTGATAACTTGGATCATAATCCCACATCACGCACTGCAAGCTCATCCTTCCATGGAACTGGGATTTCACTATTTCAGTTTCCTACATCAGAGATGCCTGGGTTGCACCAAGAATGTCAGAAAATCAACTCAAAGAAATCAGGAGAAAGCAGCATAGTAGGACCCATCCTGCCTCATTCGTATACATCTGTACCACCTGTGGGCCCAGGTGATCCAGTTAAAGTTGTGCAGCAAGTGGTGAGAGGTTCATTCGATGCAGAAAGACAGCATGAAGAGGCATGGATGAATGCAGTAAATGACACCCTCTATCTTGATTCTGATTTAGAAAGTGTCACTCCAATAATGTGATCTTCATTCCATGCTGCTCGATCTGATGTTGTTGGACAGCCCTAAAAAAAGCATTGAGGCCCTCCTGCCGCTTTTTCATGACAAAGCAGCAACCCCAGAAATGATTCACCATGGAATGAATCTGCTGAAAAAAAACACTGAGCACCTCAACCCACAACAAGTCCCTGTAATGGTAGTGGACCAACCCGTCTATGACCTTGCAAAAAAATTGCAGTGGACCTTCCCTGACATCTTCGGAGAAGACAATTTTTTGGTGATGTTAGGTGGGCTCCACATTGAAATGGCTTTTTGGAATACCATTGGAGATCTTCTGTGTGGATCTGGATGGCCTGAAGCCCTGAAAGAAGCTGGGCTAGTGAATTCAGGGGCAGCAGCCACATCATTTCTGGAGGCATCCAATTTGATGAGAACAAGATATGCCCATGGAGTTCCACAGCCTTCTAAAGCGAGCCTATGAGGGCAGTGGAACCGGGATGGTCCTTGAGGACTGGGCTGAGAGAGTTGCCCATAAGAGCCCAACTTTCTCCTTCTGGCTGCTTGTGTACAAGTACCAACAGAGTATATTCATGTTCATACGAGCACATCATGAACGGAAGATCAAACTCATGGTCACAACTCTGCAGATGATTGTTCCTCTTTTCTTTGCACTCGGGCATCATAACTATGCCCGGTGGCTTCCAGTGTTTATAAAGGACAACGACTGTCTCCCAGATAGTATCCGGGCAGAGTTTGAAAAGGGACATTGGACGGTAACTCGCAGCAATCAGCCTTTTTCAGCTATGCCGTTTGACCAAGCAAATGAGCAAGCCAACACAAGGGTGAAAGGAGTGGGTGGCATAATTGGCCTCACAGAGAACCCGTACATGTTGGAACGCTGGATTGTGACTGACCCGGAAATCAGCCCTGTCCTGGAGGAGTATACCACTGTAAATGACAGTGATGACTCAGAATCGCGTCCACATCATGAGGAAGGATCAGCATCAAAGCAGCGTTTTCAACGTCACACCAAAGACCTGATGGAGCTGTTCCTCAGCAATGGGAATCCCTTTGAGGAGAGCAGTAAAGACCTGGTTACTTTAGATAACAATCTGTGCGAGTCTGCAGCCGCTGCAGCATCGGTCCTTAAAGTTGAGTCAATGGGACAGTCCAGAAAATAATGTGCTGGACTCACATGACACAGGGATACATTTATTAAATAGCTACCTCTTTTGAATAGTCAACTTTCTATATTATATCAGCGGGCCTCTATGATGCATATACTGATCTTTATTTGTACGTGCACAGCATAATTATATATTTTATCTTGGTAAATGACAGATTATTCAAGGTCTTGTGGGATTATTTTCACTCTCCTGCAGGTGGTGGCTGCTGGTGCTGGCAGCGGCGGCTGCTGATGGTGGATGCTGCTGATGGTTGATGCTGATGGCGGTGTCTGGTGGCTTGAGCTGGCTGGTGCTGGCAAACACTGCTGCTGCAGGTCGCTGCTGTTAGAGGCGATGGCTGCTTGAGCTGTCTGGTGGTGGCGAAGGATGGTGGTGTTGACTTCTGCAGCTAGTGATGGCAACTTGTGCTGGCGACGGCTGTTGGTGGTGGCGACTGCTGGAGGTGGCGGCGGCAACGGCTGCTGGCTCGATTGTTGTTCTTCCTTTCGACCTGATGCACTTTGCTACCCTTAATCTCAGCCTGATGTATGTTGAGTATTTTGTTTGTTTATTAATAACTTAAAATATTCCTTCCTGTTCCTTTACTTTGTAACTGCAACACAAGTTTACCTACGGGTACGAATAAAGTAACCTGAACCTTGTTCTTGTTTTTCAAATTAGATATACACGCACACCTGTTCACACATTTGTTCCAAACATGACTTACTTTGTTTTATTTGATACCCCCTGGCTCTACTTTGCTGTTCTTGTTCACACTTACTGTATGTCTGCTTCGTTGTTCTTAGTCATATTTGTTCCAACACGTTTCAACAAACCTCAGCCTGATATATGTGGAGAGGATTTTTTTCTAAACACTCAGCATCTCAAACACTTGACTCCTGGCTCCAGCTTTACATGCTGCAGGGCTCCAGACTGCGACCAAATGGTCGCATTTTGCGACCAAAATTTGAGAGTGTGCGACCGATTTTCCATCTGGTCGCTCATGTGCGACCAGTGAATCAACCCTTTTTTTTTTACACGTTAAACGTGGAAGGGGTGCGTCAATGAATCTGGAATCTTTTGCAGTCCAATGAGTGTAAGAAGGATAGGGAATGGCCCCTGTAAGGGGTTAATGTGTAGAGGGGGAGGGTCCTAGAAATTATCGAGCGCCCTAAACGTCTGTGCGAAGGAGAAAGAGTTCACACGCACTCACTACGTGCGATTACAATGAGCAAGCACACATTGCCTCGTTCTTCCGACCTTGGGCTAGTGTGCCAGTGCAAGTCATTCCTGCACGGGTCTTATTTTACAAACCCCGTACCCGCAATACTTCAAACCGCATCCGACCCGTGTTCCGACAGTAGCCCGACCAGACCCACTATAAATTGATATCGACACCCGACCCGCACCCGATGGAAAATTAGAAACATTAGATGGGAATTACACTATCTGGTGTTTGGCTTGGTGCTTTAGATTGCTGTGCAAAAAAAGCACATCATCCACTGTTGACGGTTTGAGTTGACTCCTCCGCTCCTGATTAACATATCCAGCACCGGTGAAGTTTCGCCCGCAATCGCAAAACCCGCGCCCGACCCGCGGTGTTCAGGCGTCCGACCCGACTCGTTTCATCAAAAATTGTGCGGGTCATCCGAACCAATGCAGGACTCTGCTTCAACCGTTGGGATAGATGAGAATCACAATAAACTGTGACACTGAATTTGGAACAGCGCATTGTAATTTCTGCATCTATTATCAAAATAGTTATTAGTAATACAGTGAAAATTAGTAGAAATGTGAATATTTGGTTGGCATGTTGATTAACGGTGTGTGCCCCTAAAATTTCTGGTTGCCCCCCTAAAATGTTCAGTTAGGGGCCACAGTGCTCCTAGTGAATAAAATAAGTCTGGAGCCCTGTGCTGCATCCTCCTTCACAGCGTGCAGATGTTAAGGTACGGCTACACTGAACGCGTTATGCGCGTTAGAGGCGTTAAAAATCAGCATTTTTGCATAGGGAACCATTGGTTAAGGCGCGTAGTTAAAGCGGCGCGTTAGGGGCGTTAGACGAGGCAGACGCACGTAAACGCACCAACGCGGCCAACACACCAACGCGCCGAGTTCAAAAATTTGACTTTTAACGCGAGTAATGCGTGACGCTTCCACAGAAGCACATGGCGGACATCTTATGGTACGGCCACACCAACCGCGTTACTCGCGTTGTATAACGCGAGTAACGCGCCTAACCTGACGCTTGATCAGTGTGTGGTGGTTCAACGCTTCCAACGCGTCAACGCGCCAACGCAGCTAGATGAGTCCATGTCCATGCAAGTGAACGGAGCGTTCCCTCTTCATCATAACTATCAAACCAAACATCCTTCACATTCACCGAGCGAACATTATGAAAGTAAAATGCACATTTCTCGCTAAAAATGTTTCCATTCAGCATTTAATGGCGTAACTATGTTACTATTTCCACCCAGAATAAAGAAAGATATCGGCTGTATGCTTCTGTGCAAGCTCACTACTCTGCCAGTGACGTCGGGTCAAGCTCCACGCTGATTGGCTATCGCGGCTAAGCGTCACGCGTTGGAGCTTTGAAAGTTCAATTTCCTGAACTCCGGGCGTTGGTGCGTTGGGCGCATTAGTGCGTTTACGTGCGTAATTACGTGCAACTGCCGCGTCTAACGCCCCTAACGCAACGCTTCAACGCGTGTAACGCGCCTAGACCAATGGTTCCCTATGCAAAAATGACGATTTTCGACGCCCCTAACGCGAGCAACGCGGTTGGTGTGGCCTTACCTTTAGGGCCCTTACATAGTCGACGCAACGCTACGCTTACGCGTCCAAAAGGCTACGCAACGCGACGCTTCGGCCGCCATTAAGCGTCGAAGCGTAGCAAAACGCGTCCTCCAAATTTTTGATACGCGACGCGCCGATTCCTGCAATACCAAGCGTTGTCGGTGGGGGCGATACTGCAAATATTGTACATTATTACTACTATAGGTTATATTTACAGAAGAACATATGAGAGGATGCGGGAACGTGATAAGAATGACTTGACGTCTCTTTTACAAATTATCTGTGCCACTTTATGCGAACCGTTCCACAGGGTCAAAGTGCTATTTTGATGCGCGATATCAGACAGCTGATGCGGGATTGTGAGCCATTTTAATGATATTCTTGTCACCCGATATTCGTTCTATTGCTGGCCTTATTTGTTTTAGAATTAGCCTATTTGAATTAATCACGTAATGTTTTGTGTTCACGTTCTGTGAAACATAAATGTTCATGTTCTGTGTGAAACATAAGTTCAGTAGCCTCTTTGAGTGAATGAAATTTGAAAGCGTGAGTGTGTAGTGAATTAAAAATGTGTGCATGTATGGTGGGACTATTTTCTGTATTTGATAAATAAACCCCTTTTCTCTAATAATGTTGCCTACCATATAATTTCTGTGGACATTATGCGCTATAGCTTAAAGCCTTTGGCTATAGGCCTACACTTATATAATTCATTCATCTGTCAAGGCAATAGCTCGTTGTACAAACATTTTATATGGATATGAATTAATGAGTTTGACGTAAACCAAATGAGGTAACTTGTGTAACATGATAACTAATTAATCAAAAGTCATGCTTCCAAGTGACCAATGTATATACATTTATTGGTCGCTGCGCATACCCAATCGTAGCACATTGTAGCCTACTGGTGGGGAAACACGCCAGCATCTGACAAAAAATAATCTGCCAGCTGCTCCCTGACAAGGGCCGGTTTTGGTGAGTCGGGAAGATATCGGATGACTCGCGAAAGGAGATCATCAAACTTTGGCGCCGACATCCGAAAATACTGGAAATGCCTCTCCTCGTCCATACTTCGCATTGGAAGCACCAGAGAAACAAATTCCCCATCCTGATCTCGTGTGGTATTTAAAGGGCGCACATACCACCGCCTATCTCTGCGCTTCATCACTCTTCTTCCGTATCCACTTTGATCGGACCGTCACCTGGAACGTCCCCCCGCGAAAACACCGGTGACTCTGCTGCCACCCATGGCGTGAGTGGTGTATTGCATGTCATGCATTGCCCGCGACGTTCGCGTATGCTGTGTAGACTATGAAAGGAAGCGCGAAGCTCGCGTCACTCACGTCGTTTACGCGCGTCGCTCGCGTCGACTATGTAAGGGCCCTTACTCTTTATTGTGGGTGGAAATAGTAACATAGTTACGCCATTAAAAGTGTTTATGTAAACATTTTTAGCGAGAAATGTGCATTGTACTTTCATAATGTTTGCTCGGTGAATGTGAAGGATGTTTGGTTTGATAGTTATGACGAAGAGGGAACGCTCCATTCACTTGCATGGGCAGCCTCTTGGGTTGCTAAGCAACCTCAACGTCTTTGGCAGACTCTTTCTCTGCTCTTTCTCTATCAACACTACTAATGCTGGTAACACACCAGACACACCAGTTAATTAACCCGATTATTGTTATTTATATCCGAGATAATTTACTCTAACCCGATCCAAGCTCTATCATGCACCCAAACACGCCGGCATTTGGGTTTCCTACCTCGAACTCCTAAATACAGCGCAGCGATGGTGGCTGCGTAGGCGCGTTAGGCGTGTTGAACCATTTTTGTGACACACAATGATCAAGCGTCAGGTTAGGCTTGTTGCTCGTGTAATTTCACACACATAACGCGTTCAGTGTGGCCGTACCTTTAGGCAGTGGAATCTGCATTTGCTGGAAGGTTTTATGACCAGCCGTCCATTTTATTTGTATTGCTTTTTTAATCGTCTCCTTTCCTCACCGTATTCCACTCTTGTTAACACTTACAGCATATATATATACACACAATATTCATCCCTGTTCCTTCACTTTGTTCTTGTTTTTCAAGTTGGATGCACACACACATTATGTTGTCCCATTCATTGTTTCATAAAAAAAAAAATATTTAATTCATCCAAACGTAATGATTTGTTATTCTTTAATATATTTGATACTTTGTGTATGGCTTAAGGTACGGCCACACTGAACTTGTTACCCGCGTTAGAGGCGTTGAAAATCTGCATTTTTGGATAGGGAACCATTGGTTTTGGCACGTTACACACGCTAAAGCGTTTGGTGCGTTCACACCAAACGCGACATTTGTCGCCCGTTCACGTTGTCGCCGAAGTTTTGTCGCGCCACACATCATAATCTGTCGCTGTGCAAGTTTTGTCGAGTTTGTCGCGCCACAACAAGATATCCACCATTGCATGTCTTTACCTTTTGTGGAAGAGGGAGAGTCGTGGAGGACCAAACGCAGTATATTCACAATATTGTAATGACCACGGAAGAGGCAGTGAATGAAGTATTGAATAGACAGAGATTTATTAGATAGGCCTACCTAATAAACCGTTGGAACACACAAGACCGGAAACATAGCAACGCCGGTAAACAAACCCTGAGAAGCCCAATCCCTATGACAGCTCCCCGCGCTACGTCTATCCGGAGGTGCACAGAGCTTTTGACCGTGATATTATATATACAAATATTATATTATATACTAATATATTATATATAGAGCTCCGGGAGTCGCAAACGGCAACTTTCACTTTCTCCTCAATGCTGCAGTTCACCCTGCTGCACTGTAATGAGTTTGACGGTTGAACGCGGATTGGCTGTTACGTTACACATGTGACTCAGTGGCCACGCTGTTGAACGCTGATCGGCTGTCATCACACGAAATTCGCGTCAAAGTTGAAATATTTCAACTCGAGCGAATTTGTCGCGCGACAAATCAAAACTTGTCGCCGGTTTTCTCTCGCGAAAAATCCGCCCGATACGCGTCTATATGTTCACTTTGTATGGGATCCTGTCGCCCTGTCGCGTTTGGTTTGAACGCACAGTTATGCGTTCAGTGTTGACTCTTTAGTTGTTCGAGTAGAATCCAATGTTCAGTCTGCAGGAAATGCCTTTAATGCTTATGGCTGAGGTACGTAGTGCAGTTTGCAGGCCACACTGACATTTACAACACTGTAGCTGTCACCTTCTATTCATGAATTATTCATAAAGGGTTGTATTAAAAGTATTGGAGCTAATAAAGGCTGGCATAATCATAGCTAAACAATTGAGCACTAATTAAACTAAAGTAAATTACTGAGCCTACAGATATTGAGAGTCAACATTTGCTCTTTGTCAACATGCTGTCAATAATAAACAAACAAGGTTAGACTGAAAGTTTAATGTTTAGGTCCCACTTCAGAATAACGGCATCTTTGAAGCCTTAGTGAGGCAGCAGAAAACAAGCAAATCCTAATTTATGAAGCACTGTTCATACATGAATGGTGAATTACCAATAATAATAATAATAATAATAATAATAATAATAATAATAATAATAATAGAAAGTGGTTTATACGAATAATCATGAAATGGCATTTCATGATTCCTTTAGGTAAAATCATTAGTAAGGTAAGCGTTTGGTGCGTTCACACCAAACGCGACATTTGTCGCCTGTTCACGTTGTCGCCGAAGTTTTGTCGCGCCACACATCATAATGGCATCTTTGAAGCCTTAGTGAGGCAGCAGAAAACAAGCAAATTCTAATTTATGAAGCACTGTTCATACATGAATGGTGAATTACCAATAATAATAATAATAATAATAATAATAATAATAATAATAAAAATAAAAATAATAATAATAATAATAATAATAATAATAATAATAATAATAATAATAATAATAATAGAAAGTGGTTTATACGATTAATCATGAAATGGCATTTCATGATTCCTTTAGGTAAAATCATTAGTAAGGTAAGCGTTTGGTGCGTTCACACCAAATGCGACATTTGTCGCCCGTTCACGTTGTCGCCGAAGTTTTGTCGCGCCACACATCATGTGGCGAATAATCATAATATACGCTCACACAGGTATTCTGTGTGAGCGTATATAAGTGACTACTATCCTTGCCTTAAGATTTATTAATTATATTTAAAGGCCGGAAATGCCTTTAAATTGACAATTCCAGCAGTACCAAGTAATTAATAGTGATATGTAGGAAGGCGTTTATATTCCTCACTTCAAGGTCCAGTGTGTAAAGTGAGGTGGGGCACTAGAGTGACATAATACCCACCACTTCACCCTTTACGTATCAACTACAGGGGCCTTTACTGGCCTGTATTGTGTGAGGTGACCTGTACTGGCCTGTATTGTGTGAGGTGGCCTCTACTGGCCTGTATTGTGTAAGTTGACTTTTACTGGCCTGTGTTGTGTCAGGTGCCAGTTGGTGCTATAGAAATGATGAAAGTCATCGATATATGAATTTAATTTAGATAACGTAAAACTATAGGTTAAAGCTTTAAATCAAGGTCCTTTTACATTGATTGACATTGTACGTTGTGTTTTTTCCCACGTCAATAAAATAATTAATGTAGGAACAATTCTATATAAATGCTGAATTCACTTTGAATTCAGATATTTATATGAAGCTGGTTAAATTACTTCCAAATATTTAAATATGTAAAGGTAAAGTTTGGATGTATTTTCTTATCTGATTACTTTTAGTTCCAACAACCAGATGAAACACACACATAGGGCATATTCCCAATAGTGCCTGATGCTTTAATCAGGAACATATGCGAGGACATGTTGAGGGAGAGCCACCCTGTGCATCTACATCATGTTACCTTAGAGGACATGATAGAACATCAAATCACTGTTTGTTCTGTTGGTAGGAGGGCCTCTGTGATTGTTACAGATCAGTGTGGACACAGCACGGGCCAAAGGGCACTGAGATGCACCAGAAACTATCATACCATCCTCCCCTCGACTGCAACATAGTCATCTAGCTACAGTAGTGGGGGAAAGATAGGGTGAACCTTTAGTGGACGACGCATGTAGCTTTGGACGTCCAGTAAGAGAAGACCCACCGGTGTAGCAGTGGGCCTGTGTTCACTCCTGGAGGTTACTGCAGAACAACTCTGTGTTTGAGCATGTTAAGAAGCGCAGCAGCGAATCAAGAGAAACACCCTTCTGAGGAATGGAGCCCAAACACAAAGCCTGTTTGCATGGCGACAAAAGTGGGTAACTAGGAGAGGACCTAGGAGAGAACCTCAGGAGATCCCTGAAAGCCCAGTTATTGGCAGGGGTTCAAATAAATCTTTAAGGTCTGCCACGGAATGCTTTAATCCCATGTTAACAGAAGCACAGGCTGCACTGTGCCAGGCTAAAGCAAGAGAGATGGTAAAAAAGAGTAAAGAAAACAAATAAAGGGTAAATAGAATGAATATAATAGTAAATAGCTTACAGTGGTGGAGGTTTGGGGGAGGAATATTCTAAACAGAAGATAAGCAGGAGGCACCACCAATTTTGCCCCTTCAGGTAAGGTGAGCATTTTGTTTGACTGCGTTGTGGTTGCCCTTCACCAACCCCGTGGTGTCCAGGGGATGTTCCTCGATCCCCTGCTGGGGCCCTCAGGTGAGGTGTTTCATCAATGTTCACGCACGGGCCTCCCTTACAGCAGTGGACACACTCTGACGAGGGGGACTGTTTGTTCCTTTGTTTCTCAGAGCAACTTTTAAAAATAAATTGAAAACAGCTAGGGGCCTGGTTTGACGCATTCTAGTTGACATGAGGTCGGAGTAGGAGGGCTCTAATTGGAGAAAATTAGTCCTGAAAGGCCAATTTCAGTTTGATTGTGGACAGAAAATAAATGCCCACATATTGCGAGACAATTTTCCCTTTCCCCTTTCCGAGTGAGTTGGAAAGAGAATAAAGCGAGAGGGAGAATATTAACACAGGGTTAATGGGCCAAGTTAAAGCCCACTTAGGCAACCAATGGCCTCAAATGAACTTTTATTCCTGCCAATTGAGAGTGATGGAATTAACAATTATACCAGTACACCCACTATTCAAATCAATGGGCCGAGAGGGAGGAAGAGGGACTAAGTGTATATGAGTGGCGTCCCTTCCGTTGGGGAGTACAGTGTTAAGATATCCTTCCATCGCTCTGCTCCACTTGAACAGTTCATCTCCTGGGCTAGCTCCACAGGGCGAATGTTTATCTGTGGTCAGAAATCCACCTAACCATACATAAACTTAACTCAACGCAATGCCACTTCTACATGTACACATAAAGGTAACACAGTCTGTCATGAAATAGAAGCATTTATAAACTTAACCAACTGAAATCATATCTACTTACCATTTCCGACCTTTCATTTTAGTCCCTGATATCTGAACAATACCTGAACCTAACCGTTTCCCAACCTAAGGGCCAACCAGCTAGTGTGGGCTATGGGATTGGTCGTAATTGGCATGGGAAAGAAATAACGAAAACCCAACACCTGAACGCTGACACACACTTCCCCAAGCTGCTCTGGAGGACCGCTGGACAACGGTTCTGAGCCGCTTACAGACACAATGAATAATGAACCGTGGGCATGAAGGGACCACTAGACCCATATGCCTATCAACAAAAACCAGCTTGGGAACAAAGACCCCATGCAGCGCTCACCTGGAAGAACACGGCCATGGCGGCCACCGTCCTCTTCTCCCGGATGGCCGCGGCTAGGCTGTCGAAGTCGTCCGAGTTGTACATGTAGATCTGCATCTGTTAGGAGAGAGGAGAGAAAGGCGAAAGATGAACACCAGCACGGCCCCCGACCTCATCTCATACATGTTCATTACATGCATTCTTCAAGGGGAAGACTCTCCAGTGGCCCTGAAAGTTCACATCAATCGACACACAATTTGATACGTTATGATGCGTCACAACAACTCAGTACCCAATAGTGTAGCATTTCTCTCTTTTGATCTTTTCTATAAATCATACATTAAATGATACATGATTTAATGTATCATGCATAACTATTGCATATGAAATAGCTTTTTTTTTTTTTTTTGTAGCACAACAATACACCGTATTGACCCCAATACAAAACCAGCCCGATATAAGACCACCCCCCCTTTATCAAGCCCAGTGGCGTGAGGATTAGAGCATGCAGGCGCTCTGTCCTCTTCAGAGGAGAGGTGTGGAGGTGAGTCAAACTGCGGTAGATAACCTTCACTGAGATCATCCAACCCAAGAGTTCATAGGACAGGAACAGGGTGGAACTTAAAGCTGGTTTCACACCGCCGCGCTGAACCCTCCGGCAGCGAGGCGGCTATCAGGGCGGTTGCCGAGCGGCGGTGTGCAAGCACCTCAAGATGTAAACAGTGACGCAGTCTACTAATGTCTGCTATCTGCAAAACACGAAACTGTTAGGGCCTGCTCTGGGGGGGAAGGAAGTAGCATGGAACCAGATGAAAGTATTTATTCCAAGAAACTTAAATCGAAATTGATCGTCTTTATATTTTTCTATTGACATTTAAAAGTTTATAAGACAACCCCACTATCCAGGAAAAACACCTTGTCCCATACATCTTATCAATACGGTACTACTGCAAGTCCACAGATCACTGGCTCCAATGGCCCCAACCCAGTTGCAGCAGATACCTCCCATCTGAACATGACACTGTATTTAACGGAGAAGGCTTTGAAATGGGAATCAAATGCTCAACACCCCTGAGTGAGAGGGAACGAGAGAACAACAGGGACAGGAACATGGAGTCAGAGTGTGTGTGTGTGTGTGTGTGTGTGTGTGTGTGTGTGTGTGTGTGTGTGTGTGTGTGTGTCTGTGTGTGTGTGTGTGTGTGTGTGTGTGTGTGTGTGTGTGTGTGTGTGTGTGTGTGTGTGTGTGTGTGTGTTATGCATGTGTGTGAGATTCTGTGTGTGTGCATATTCATTTGTCCAATTGTTTATATAAAAGCTCTGGCAGATTTTGTTGTGTAGGAGAACACATTGTCTCCTGCCAAAAGCCATGTTCTGTCCCTAGTACTTGCCAAAATCAACATTGTCAATATTACTGGAGTAGCATATTCTGCGGCTTGCTAATCCTTGGGTGTATGGCACAAAAAGCTGTATGTATCCCTTTTTCATCTGTTTGCGCAGCAAACACTGAGTTTTTAGCAGAGGCCAATTCAATAGCTCCAGCAGACTCTGTTCATAAAAGCAATACGCTCCCCTCAATGAACGCTGGAACCGGAGCTCAGAGGAAACAAAGAGGACAATATTATAGATTTGTTTTGCTAATCGAGAGAGAGAGGTTGCAAAGTACTGCAAGGTTAACACAGAGCCAACAAAGATGGACATTGAATGAACAGAGAAGATGAAGCAGTTTGATGGTGGTGAGCTGGTTAAGCGTCCGTTACACATGTAATGACTGCAGCGATCAGAGAGATACCGAATAATCTACTATAACTACTTCTTCTAATGTTACTACAGACAAATGTCGGTTGAGTCCAGAATGGGTTCCACACACAAGTCCTAGTTTGTATGACCTGCGTGATGACTATGATGTTATTGTTGATGATGAGGATGATGTTGTTGATGATGATCATGATGATGAGGATGATGAGGATGATGATGATTATCTTTATGGTTCGGTCTAAACAATGTTGACTTTCCAACTCCCGAGTCCCAAGTTCCAACACACTGGAGCACAGACCTGGCGGCCCCAGCCCCTGGACCACAGCTACGCAGAGCAAACCCCTGAAGCTAGATCTGTTCACCCCTTTATCAGCTCAATTCAAGACCCGAGACTTTAATAAAAGCACTTTGGCTGCCTGCTCCAGGAAGGAGGGGGAGGGGGTTATCTCCATTGTAACAGCTCAAACCCACTTGGTCATCTTCTGAGCAGGAAGTGCTTCAGAATGATGTAATGAGTGATTCTGACGCAGAACACCCCAAGGGTGGGGACCCCCCCTTTGAAACCGCACCACTTCATTGGGACGGGCCTCTGAAGAGGACCATGGGGTCCCAGAGAGAGCAGGACCTGAGTTCAGACCAGACGGGTCTGAGCTCCTCGACCAGGTTGGGTGGGGAGACCGGCCAAAACAAAAGGGTTTCAAACCCCATTCTCCTTTTTATTCCGGTATTGTTTCATAAACGGACAGAAGGGGATGAAATACAAATATGTCTTAAAAATACAAACAAGGCTTTGGGTTGAGCGGCACTTTGAAGAGTGTCAGCAAGAGGAAACGAGAGATGGATATGAGAGAGACAGATCGAGAGAGCGAGAGAGAGAGACACACACACAGATTAAGTAGGTAACCCCCTGTCCATCTAGCTATCAGCCTCCAGGGGGTGTGAGGGTACTCCTGCTGCTGATCCTGCTACTGGGGAGAATAAATGAATATAACGGGCGGGGGGGGGAGTGGGAGTCCGACCGCCTCACAGCCTCTCACACTGAAAGACTCTCCTACCCTCGTCTATTTCTCTGGGCGTTGAAGTGGCAGAGCAGGGGACTCCCTCCACTGCGTGGGGGCGGGCGGGGGTCCACTTGTTACACTGTGTCACGCTTCCTGCCGGAGCGCCTGCCTGGGATATCCAGCGGTCCTATCTGGAGACGGCCCAGCGGGGGGGCTATGCCCGCCAGGCCGCTACGGAGCAAAGGAGCCCCCAATCATCCTAACACCTGGAAGGGTACGTCTGGACTACCTCCACTCTGGGAGGGGACGTCTGGACCTCATATACCTTCACCTCGCCGTCTGAAGCCGTATCGCCTGCAGAGGTGTGATGCTGAGCTCTGAGTCTGTCCCACTATGTCCCCCCTCTGCCCCAGAGAGGAGGTCTGAGTCTGTCCCACTGTGTACAGCCTCCACCACAGAGAGGAGGTCTGAGTCTGTCCCACTGTGTACAGCCTCCACCACGGAGAGGAGGTCTGAGTCTGTCCCACTGTGTACAGCCTCCACCACGGAGAGGAGGTCTGAGTCTGTCCCACTGTGTACAGCCTCCACCACAGAGAGGAGGTCTGAGTCTGTCCCACTGTGTACAGCCTCCACCTCAGAGAGGAGGTCTGAGTCTGTCCCACTGTGTACAGCCTCCACCACGGAGAGGAGGTCTGAGTCTGTCCCACTGTGTACAGCCTCCACCACGGAGAGGAGGTCTGAGTCTGTCCCACTGTGTACAGCCTCCACCACTGAGAGCCGTGGAAGACAGCTGAGATTAAGAGAGCCTATAAACTGGGTCGGACGTGGATCCAGGTAAGTGTGTGCTGACTGATGCTATGCAAACATCAACATATTGCTTCTGCAACCTCCGTGTTTTAGTACATAGATGGGCAGATCAGCACAGCCCTATCCCCCCTCTACCATCGGTCTCAGTCCAGCAGAGACGTGGTCCACAGCCCCCTCCCCCCCCCACACCCTCTCAGGTCTCAGTCCAGCAGAGATGTGGTCCACAGCCCCCTCCCCCCCCCACACCCTCTCAGGTCACAGTCCAGCAGAGACGTGGTCCACATGCAGCATTACTCCGGGTCAGCTGGCACCCATCCAGCACTAACAGGTGGAGGTGATTCATCAGCCAGCATGTGCGGCTGACGTTTTAATACATCATTATTATGGATACTCTGAGTGGTGTTGGGAGGGAGGGGGGGGGGGGGCAGTGGGCCATTAAGTAGAGGGGGGGCTGCTGGAGAAGTTTCTTATTTTGATCCAAACTTTGAAGATCTCCAGTATGTCTGGGGGAAACATTGTGATTTAGTGATTTCTGGGTCACGTCATCATCCCTCACATCGCTCGTTGGTGTGCTGGTGCTGACCGTGTAGCAGAGAAGGATCAGTATCGACAGTAGGAAGATACTGCTAACAAGACCTTTAACGAGTTAATATTTACAACAATAAGAGTACTATAGTCCTGCAACCTTAGAGGTATCAGGGTCCAGTCGACAGTTTTAGAGAGCTGGCATTAATGAAGATGTATATGAGCGTTGATAAGACCCAAACAGACAGATAACGTCATGTGGACTTCCAGCTGTGATAAGCTCTCTGGCTCCTGGCTCTTCCCATCAGTCTCTGAACCAACTCTGAATGACAAGCAATTCATCTGACTTCATGCTTTATTCAATTATGAGCTGGAGGGTGGGAAAGGCCAGAGACAATGGATGGACTCAGTCCTGGAAGGCAATTCCTCAACTTTCTCCATCAATCTCCATCCTTTCATATATAATTAAGTAAGTGCAGGAGTGGAGGGGGGGTGGTGCAAGGGGGCCGTGTTGGAAGTTTGTTTTACTGAAACACGAACACAAAGCATTACTGTTGACTGCTGGCATAAAGGTCAACACAAGCTGCGATGATTTATTTTTCTCTTTTCCTTGACAGGATATTTTCTCATAAATTGGATTGATTCAACAAAGCATTCCAAACATTATCACACCATCTTATTTTCATTCAAACCTAATCAGCAGGTAAAATGTTTGTTGGGAGCAAATCTACTTGAGCAGTCACCACACAACTAGCTTTATTAATTACTAATAATATTAATACTCTACCAGCGCCCAGCAGCAGGTAAATGTCATACTATTTCAAGTCAAACCAGGGACAAACCAATGGATGATTTATGATCATTCCTGTCCGTACCCGTCTAGTAGTAGACCACTTTGCTGTCCACCGGTAGACAGCAGAGTGGTCTAGCCTCCTGGTGATGAGGGACAGGGCAGAACGAGCAGCCAGATGACAAACAGCATTACTGCTCCGGGTGTTAGGGGGGCCTTGTGTGGCTTCCATCTCCTCCCTTTCCTCTCCTCCTCTTCTTCCTCTCCTGCTCAATCTTCTCCTCCTCCCACTCCTCCTCCATCTCCTCTCCCTCCTCCACCCCCTGCCACGCCTGCTCTGCCCTGTTTTAGACTGCCCCCCAGGGGTGGGGGCTTATCTGAGGATGATGGGAGGTGGTGTTCCCCCCCCCCCCGCCACAGGGCTCAGAGAACTGATCTAAACCTCCTGGGGCAAGTATCCCCGCAGGATGGGCTTGTCCTTACAACCCCTGTCTGTGCATGTGTGTGTGTTTTTCTATTTATATGCAGACTTCTGTCAGCACGTGTGTGCCTGTATGTGTGTGTGTGTGCCTGTGTGTATGTATGTGTGTGCGTGCCTGTGTGTGTGTGTGCATGTGTGTGTTTGTGTGGTTCAGACCCCCTTGCCCTCGCCACTAGAGAAGAAGAAAGTTGGTCCATGAAGAACAACGGCAGGGGACTGAAGTCACTGCTGGCCATCCTCCGTGTATTCTCACAGCTCCACCTTCATCTCCACCCAACCACCTCTTCCCCACCCTGCCCTGCCCTATCTTCATCCTGGCACTCACAAACACACAAGCCCGCCTAAACGCATTTTCTTCAAAGTAGGTCAGAGTGTCACCACTGGCCTTTTTTCAATTCCCCTCCATGTTCCTCACGCGGCAGAAGGAGTGTGTGGCGCTGCTCGCTTTGTGTGGGAAAAAAGTCTAAAACAACGACACAAAAAGAACAACAAAACGAAAGATTCATGTGTGTATTTGTGTGTGTGTGCGTCTTTGCGTGTGTCTGTGAGTCTGTGTGTCTGTGTGTGTGACTGTGTGTGTGTGTGTGTGTGTGTGTGTGTGTGTGTGTGTGTGTGTGTGTGTGTGTGTGTGTGTGTGTGTGTGTGTGTGTGTGTGTGTGTGTGTGTTTGTGCCACTGGGTCTATGTCTGTGCATGTGTGTGTGTTTGCGCGATTGTGTGTGGTTGCACGATTGTGTGTAGGTCTGTGTCTGCGTCTTCCCTTCACTTTCTCCCAGCGCTGGCAGGTCTATGAATTACTTTTACAGTGTGCTCATACACACACTCCCTCTTTTTGGGGACGGACGCTCATGCAGTCAGCAGACAAGCAGAGAGACGGATGCGATCTCAGACCGGTTGTCTTCAATTAGCTTTGAAACATAAATGTTAAAAAACGAGCAGGAGGAGCGGAGCGATGGAGAAAGAGACGAGAAGAGTATGAAAGAGACGGGACCTGACAATAAGATAAGCAGATCAGAAGGGGCGGGGGCCTAATGAGACCACGGCAGAGAGGGAGGGGTGGGGCTGCTGTCATTTACTGATTATTTATTTGTTGAGTGTGGGGAGGGGAGGGGAGGTAATTACTGTTGTACTCTGCAGTCACAGGGAGAGAGAGGCAAACATTTCCTTTGTTCCAGCGCCGGGCAAGCGGCGCGGCGCGAGCTCTACTCCAGCCGACAGTGATTTAGAACAATTTCCCCCTTTCCCTTCGTCCCGCTGGCATGTTTTCATTGTGTTGCCACTCATCCAGACAGCTGACGGCATGCTGCTGACACCCACACACGCACACGGGCATGCACGCACACACAAACGAAGGCACGAATGTATGCATGCACGCACGCACACACGCATTCACTCACACAGGACTAACGCAAGTAAGCACGCACGGACAAACACACGCACTTACAAAGCATGTGTTCTCCGTGCTATTGGATGATGGGATTGTTTTCTTACCAGAAAGAAGAACTAAAATGCCTTTAGATGCAGAGGCATCATATGATGAGTACCCATTAACATCCAGTAACACTCAAACGTAGAGATGCACAGCAGAGGCTGTCATCTCCAGCCGACCACAGTAGCATTTGAGCTCCTGTATCCTAGCTTCCAGATGAGAGGCCATGAAGGGAAGAACTCTCTGAAGCACAGAGAACCTGGTACCTCCTAGGAGAGGAGAGGAGTGCACTCCATGGACACCTAAGAGCACTCCAAGGACAGCAAAAGTTTGACGTCCGGATGATGTACCCTGAAAGACATGTCCCTCACTAGGGCTGCATCCGAATACTTAGTACATACTATTTCTGTCCAGTGTCTACTACTTGACCATACTACACTTGACTGTGTAGTACGGTCTACAGCTATGCGTAGAACGCCTCCGAACGCTTCCGAACACCGCCTAAACTCCACCGGATGTTTGGAGATGACGTATCTCCCCCCAGATGGCGGCAAAATTGACCTGTTTTCCGTCTTGTTATCGTTGCTATTAAATAAAAAATGTCTCTTTCTACGCGAATGGCTCTTGAAATGGATATCGCTGCTAGAAGGCGTCGTCATCGGTCATCTCGTAGAGCGACTTACCGGCAGGTTATGATGTAAATATGTGGACATTTGGTAAGTCATTTTTTTGGAATAATAATACATTTACAGTTATTTGTTACTCCGTGAAAAAGACGATTGAAGTTAATTTTTCCTTTTTTATTGAACACACACACACACACACACACACACACAAATAAAAAGCCGCTGTTGGTGGTGTCGGGTCAGCCATCTCTTCTTCGTTTGTTACCAGACTCCGGTTGCATTGTGGGATAGCGTAGTGAGGTCCGTGGTTTACTTTGGCGGTAGTACACATTCGGAAACGTCTTCCGTACTACAGAATGTGTACTGAGTATTCGGACGCCCTATATTTTTCGCATACTACAAAATGCATACTATATAGTATGCAAGTATGAGTATTCGGATGCAGCCTAGGTTTCCAACGACAGGCAGAAACCCGCTCTACCTCCTGACTGTAGCTCAGGAGGTAGAGCGGGTTGACTTGTAACTGGAAGGTTGCTAGCTCGTCTCCATGAGCAAGACGCCTCTCCCTGAGTGCTCCTGACGAGCTGACTCGGTATGTGAATGTGTTTAGGAATGGTTGTTAGTCGTTTTGGTTAAGCGGCAGCAAAATTCCTTAAATGTAAATGACATGTCCGGTGGTCCTGCGGTTGCTAGGATCTCTACTGGGCCCAGGTGGAATGGGCCATGGCATGTTTGGCAAGCCTCGCCTCATTACGATGGCTGTGTTTCTGTAATCAAAGCTAATTTAATGAAAGGCTTGTAGGGCAGGGATTCATAGCGTTGTAAAAACGAAACAAAGCCAAACAAAGAGTTGTGGGTTCAAAGACACTAAACAACGCGCAAAATAAACTTTTATCACGGCAATTTATGTTCCCAAGGAATAACGGTGTTTGACAGATTAATATCCTGTTTATCTTGGAACTACGAATGACTAATAGACGTGTCAGCTGCAGAGGAGAACCGATACGGCAGAGGAGAGGGCCCGGGGCCAAGATCCACACGGTACACCGTGGCTCCTGGACCGGACAACATGCTGCTGACAATACCAGGGTTCATGAACGGTACGGTGATAATAAATATGTAGACACACCAGGGTTCATGAACAGTATGGTGATAATAAATATGTAGAAAAACCAGGGTTCATGTACTGTACGGAGCATTAATACTATGCATGTTTTTAAGGCCCTGGTTCATGCAGTGTATAGTGAGCAGTAATTCCTGCACGTGTTTTTAAGGCCATGGTCAATGTACTTAATGCTGAGCATTAATACTAGACAGGTTTTAAAGGCCCTGGGCCATGTACGGCATGGTGAGCAGTATTACTTGCACATGTTTCTAAGTTAGAGTAAGGTCTGCTGCTGACTTAGTTTTGCGATGTGCATAATGTGCGTTGCCGTTGCGAATTCACATGTTGATGAGACGCAGACGTTTGCAGATTCATTGTGTGCCGGCTCGGCGGGTTTCTTAGCCTCGGTGGCGGGCGACGCGGGGATGCAGCGATTGGGAGGCAGCGGCAGGACTAAGGAAAACAAACAGTGTGAATGCGGCAGTTAGCAGACAAACGGGCAGAGGGATGGAGCCGCTGCCCTGCTGTTATCATTATTCATCTGATGATTTAGGGCTGGGATGTGCTTTCCATTTCCCACGCAGCAAAGGTTGATGGGAAATAAAATCCCATTCATCAATGACACGTCTTTATCTGTGAAACCTGCGGCAAGGCGAGGAGCTGGGTGTACGCGTGTGTGTGTGTCTGTTGCTGCGTGTGTCTTTCTGTGAGTGTGTGTGTGTGTGTGTGTGTGTGTGTGTGTGTGTGTGTGTGTGTGTGTGTGTGTGTGTGTGTGCGTGTGTGTGTGTATGTGTGTGTGTGTCTGTGAGGAGACCTGCGTGTGCGTATTTGTGGGGCTGCATGCGTGCCTGTGTGCGTGTGGCTGTGTGTGTGTGTCGTGCGGGAATGAGAACCGGCATTGGTGAGATTGTACAGCCACACATACCAACAGCCCGCCACCCTAGTTCCTTAGCCCCCCTATCGAGTGTTAATTTACAGTGCCGCTCTTATCTAGGCAGGTGGGTTTAGGTTGGCAGAGCAAGTTGCGGCGCCACACACACACACACACACACACACACACACACACACACACACACACACACACACACACACACACACACACACACACACACACACACACACACACACACACACACACCTCCACACCCCTCTCTCGCTGCGCCCCCTCTTCTTTTCATCCTTCACTCCTCTCGTTTATCACGTTTGGTTCTTGGGAGGGGGGGAGATAAAATAAAAAGCCCCATGCTTGGCGAGAACCTGTGAGACCGGATGAATGGAGCGGGGAGACGGAGCTGATAAGGCTCTGCTCTGAGGGCTGGGGGCTGCACCACACACAGGAACGGACCCCTGATCCCCGGGAGGAGGCTCCCGCTCTTAAAGCCGCTCCCCGAGACGCACTTCAAGACCCTCTGCAAGACGCTCTACAATACCCTCTGCAAGAAGCTCTACAAGAAGCCCTGCAAGACGCTCTAAAAGACCCTCAGCAAGAAGCTCTACAAGAAGCTCTGCAAGACGCTCTACAAGACCCTCGGCAAGACGCTCTACATTAAGACCCTCTACAAGACGCTCTACAAGACACTCTGTAAGACGCTCTACAAGACGCTCTACAAGACACTCTGTAAGACGCTCTACAAAACGCTCTACAAGACACTCTACAAGACACTCTGTAAGACACTCTACAAAACGCTCTACAAGACGCTGTACAAGACGCTCCCCAAGACACTCTAAAAGACGCTCTACAAGACGCTCTAATAGACGCTCTGTAAGACTCTCTGATTGGAGCCGATCTTCTTCGTGAGCAGCACAGAAGTTATTGGTTGGTATTTTACCTTTATGGGATTTTTACTCTTATGGTCAATCAAAAAAAGGTAGTGAAAATGGAAGATGTTGGAATTTAGCAAATAGGCTGAAGTATCATCCCGGCAGAGAGGATTTCAAAGCGCCGACAGCCGGACCAGAGGGGTTATTGTTGTAGCTGAAGCGTTGTCAGGGTTCAGCTTCCAGGCAGCGGTGACAAGACTCACGCTCCCAGACACTCACTGACGCTGTGAGTCCCGTCCAACAGAAAGGCCCGACGGGCCACACAGCCCAAACACAAGCTAAACTTGTTCAAACCAACTTTATTTGCTGATATGCATGACGTGTGAGTCAATTTTGTAACAATAGGAACAATACCAATTTTCAAAATGTTAAACGTTATAATGATGACCTATGCCTAAACCTTGATTAGCATTGAGAAATCATTAGGCTAACTAACAGCTATTAGGCAAACTGAAAACAGCCATGCCATGGTGATGTGGGGCTATTTTAATTCCAAAGGAGTAGGGGACTTCATCAGGATGCATAGTATCCTGGATCCATGAAATAACTGGCTTTTAAAAATAAATATCTGCCTGCTTCTATGGGAATTTTACATGGGTGTGTCTATACTTATGCACCCTGTATTTTAATGGAGAACATTTATTTATTTAAGATACATTATTCATTCACAAATTAAAATGGTGTCCTTATAGATTGGATTGTTCCTCATTTGTTTAATTAAGGCATTAAGATCAATTTCCACAAGATCAACTTTAGCATGGGTGCCTAAACTTATGCCTACCACTATATTTGTGTTTTCTACAAAATAGCAAAGTCATATTGCATATAATAAATCAGTGGTATTATTCTCATTATAAAGACACAAAGGTTGATGCAGCAGGTGTGGGGGAATGAGGGCCACTACTTCATTATGCCATTCAAGGGCCCAATTACACTACCATTACTTGATGGAAATTGAATCACACGTCAATCATGCAGGGCCCTCTCCCAAGGAAGAGGTGGCCCCTCCCTCCTCTAACGACCACTCCCCCTCTTTCGCTTGCTTTCCCACTTTTCATAAGTGTAGATAAAACCTCAGGCCTGTATTGACACATTTCTAATCTGTTGAGCTGCTGAGCAGTTTTTTACCAACAAAGATATATAAATGAATGTATGAATGTGTTTGTGGTTGGGCTAGTGTCACCCTCCAGGTGTTCTTGCTCCAGTTGTTAAGGCCTCTCTATTGTGTTGTCCAGACGTCTGTCCTTTTGCATGCATATGAGCTCTGTGTCTGCCAGCCTCCTCTCCCACTCCGGCAAGATGCGCTCGCAGCACAACACAGATAACGTTCTCCAGTGTACCACCACGCTAGATCCCGTGCCAGACCAAAGCAATCAAGCTCTGCTCATATCTCATTGCTGTTGAGCCCTGACGATGGTAGCTGGGCTGTTCCATCGAGCGGGCTTCCCCCCCCACATCGTGTTCGGTCCCCCCCCCACGGCGGGCAGAGGGGCTCTTACAGGAGCAGGCGGTGCTAGAGGCTACACAGTAACCGGGGTTCGATTCCTGCCTGTGGTCCTTTGTTGCAAGTCTTCCCCCCATCCATACATTCATGTCTTACTCACTCTTCAATAAAAAGGATAAAACCTTCAAAAATAAATCTTAAAAAAAACTATGCTATACTTATGCAATACAAGGACACAGAGCCGTATGCGCTCATAGGGGAAACTTCAGCAAATCAATCCTGAGATTGATCCTCACGCAGCGGCCCGCGTGAGGCTGTTTGAAGATGGATGATGGGGCCATTGGACCGCCCCATAGAAGGCCTTGTAGGGGGAAGTCTTTTCGAGATGCGGGGGGGAGAAATATTCAATCAAGGACTTGAACTGTCAGCACAGTGGACTACCAAATGTCAAACAATACATATTCATCCGTTTGGCGGGCTGCCGCGCGGAGATGGCGCTACGTCCAGACCAGAGATGGCTGACATTCTGCACCTTCAAGGGAATGGCAAGGGAATGACAGAAGGCCCCCCACACACGCACACACACACACCAGACACACACACACACACACACACACACACACACACACACACACACACACACACACACACACACACACACACACACACACACACACCTCCCCCTCCCCCACCACACACACACACACACACACACAAACACGCACACCCACACACTTTACTCTCTATAACACACTCATGCAACACACACACACACACACACACACACACACACACACACACACACACACACACACACACACACACACACACACACACACACACACACAATTTTATTCTCTATTAAACAGAAACACAAACATGCAACACACACACCCACCTTCTACTTGATCTCTCCTTTTTCTATGATACACAAACACATTCATTCGCACCCATGCACACACACACAAAATATTGAACATAGAATCGGACAGTAGGTCCGGTATTGACCTCCTCACCTGATGTGTGTTGCATACTGAATGGAGTCCCTCACTCAGTTGTATGTGTACATCATGGGGGTTGTATCCAGTGTTTATAAGGATGTGTATTAAGCTGCGCTCGAAGGCTTGCTGCTTCCTATGGATAGGCCAGGGCCCAGGGGAGCAGCCAGCTATAGCACAGCGATAGAAGAGCTGGACGGCCTTGCAGGGGCGCCGAAAAGGGGAGGTAAAGGAGACGGATTCTAGGGGCCCATGATGGAGGGGGGCCCAGAGAGGCCCCTAATGATGATGAAATTATAATACATAAAAAATAATGACACTAAGTTTCATTCTTTTCATGGGGCCCAAAATCCCTAGCGGCGCCCCTGCGGCCTTGTAATCCTCAGGGTAAATCAATGCTCCTTACAACATGTACACTAAAGCCTGTTCACACCTGTTAGATCCACTTTGACACATGGGAAAGAGGTCTGTGCTTTGCAATAAATATCTTACTAACATTGTTTGATACAATATTTCTGTAAAAAAAATGTAAAATACAAAAAAATGTATACTGATAATAATGAATAGTTTTTTTTATTATTTGAAATATTTATATATATATGCTTATGATTTAACAATTTTAGCAGTGATATCATGTTCTGTGTTCCGCTGGGGGGCACCCAGGTGTCATGTTGGGATATGAGAAGCGTTTTCATGTTCTATCTTCCTCTGGAACAACGACCCCCCCCCCCCCCCCCCCCAACACAGTGGCTGACCTCCGAGGGCACACATCCCCCCCGCCCCCACCCGCCTCAACTCCAAGTACCCTCCCCCCCCCGAACCCCCCGCTGACCTCTGCAGGGTCACATCCCCAGCCCACCGTCCTCACCTCCACGGGGTAGCGGCGGCCGTTGACGCTGTGCTCCGAGCCATCCGAGGCGTTGCTGGGCCCCCAGTGGAACTCCACCTTCTCCGCCTTGAACCTCCCGGGCAGCCCGGCGCCTCGGACAAAGTAGTCGTCCCTCAGCATGATGGCCACTGAGGAGGGGCAGAGGAGCAGAGGAGAGCGGCGTTAGACCCACGCTCACACGGAGGGGAACAGAGGGGAGACGGAGGGAGGACAGAAGGATGAAAGGGGGAAGACAGAGGGGAAACAGGGGGGAGACAGAGGGAGGAGAGGGGGAAGACAGAGGGAAGAAGGAGGGAAGAAGGAGGGAAGAGAGAGGGGAGACAGAGGGAAGACCGAAGGAAGACAGAGGGAAGACAGCTTGGTATGCCAAACCCATAATGTATGTTTATAAATGTTGTATTTGTTGATATTATGGCATTGAAAAACTCTAAACATTAGCAGCTCTACAAAGCCATTGTAACAATTGTGCAATGTAACTTTCAAAAGATAAAATAAAATGTAAATTGAATATCCAAGACAGTGTGTGAAGTGCTGTGCTATTTAGCTGATCTTCTTACACAGAAAATAATGGCGCGTTTCCACTGCAGGGTGCGGAACGGATCGGATTGCAAAGGTGCGGATCGGGTCGCGTTTCCACCGCCAAAAGTGGGCGTGACCCGGACTTTGCCGTACCCGTTCCGGCCTCGTTCTCGGGACTCCTCCGTTGGGGTACCGAAAACGAGAGGAGACGCCTGAAAGGGTCCCGGGAAATTCTAGCTACACACCCCCTCCGTTGGTCGACAGAATCATCACTTCCGGGTGACGCGGGGATAAAAACAAACAAACAGTAGCCTTGAGGTATTATTCTTTACAATTAACATGTCACGTAAAACGCTTGCTTGGGCGAACAAGGAGGTGGAGACGTTCGTCTGCATTCTTGGGAAGGAAGACGTTGCTTACGATGTTTACGTAGCTGCAGCGGCATTTGACATCCGGCCTACCACAAAGGGTACTGTCGGCAGTGGAAAGGTGACCTCGGAACTGAGCTGGGCTATACCGCCCCCTCCCTACCGCACCTTTGCGATCCGATCCGTTCCGCACCCTGCAGTGGAAACGCGGCATTATAAGCCCTTGAAGTTGGGCCCATTGCTATCCAATCACACTCCATGATGGATCACTCATCCACTAATCAGTGAGCGAAAATACATCTGAAGAACCGAGATCATTGCTTTCCCGTCTTGACAGATGTTGATATGGACAGGGGCGATTCTAGGTAGTGTGGGGGCCCTAGGCAGAGGGGGGGGGGGGCTGTATGGAGCGATTGTTGACGGGGGGACGGGGCGGGGTGGAGCGATTTTTTTTTTTTTTTTGGCTCTCTTTTTTGGCTCTCGGGGCCCCCAAACAATTGCGGGGCCCCAGGCAGTTGCCTGGTATGCCTAATGGGATGCGGCGCCTCTGGATATGGATACTCGTTCACAGTTACAAACGTCCGAAGTTAGACAGCTCATAACTGTTTGGACTGCTGTGGCGATGGGAGAGTTTCCCTTCAGTTAACGGCAGTTTGTTTGACGTCATGTTGTGAACTTTGACGACAACACGGTGGCCATCAGCTGCTCTTCTATCCTCACAGCTGCTTGGTGAATCGTGGAATACTACGATGCTAACGCTACATAGTAAACAGCCGAACACTACGATGCTAACGCTACATGGTAAACAAGGTTCTTCTTCCGCTGCAGCTAAACCACCTACCCCATTCAAATGAATGGTTGAACTGGTGTTTTCACCAACTGATCGTCAGGGAAACGAGCCGTAAGGAACATCTCTGATTAAGACCCCCATCAGTAAAGAATAACCTCCATAGGCCCACGTTTGGAAATTACGTGTGACTAGTGACTTGACTTAAGATTTGTTTTTACTAGTCTAGTCTCTCACTAAATCTAAATGTCTTACAGGTGAAAAAAACAGAAAATGCCCGTCCCTTCTTTCAAAGGCTTGCTCCCATTTAATTTAATCTGCAATAGGCCTATATGTTATGATGGTAAGCCAAACCTCTTACTGTTGTAACTTGGCAGGCAGTGTTGTGCCTGAACACGTTCAAATTTTGGGCGAACGTGAACTGAACGTACTGTATTACTGCCTGATGAACGTTACTGTGAACTCGTTCATTCTGGTGTCTGTGAACGGCACGCTCACTCGGTTTAACTTCGTTCAATAGGGGGACTATTTGTTTACCAACACGGCGGATGCGCGGGCAGAACACTGTGTTGTTTGACCGGTTGCCATGGTTATCTCCGTGTGGTTAATTTGCAATTGCAGTGTTGTCAGCTTACTGTTGCATTAAACTGTCATCAGAAAACGTGGTTATATGCTATAGACCCTATAGTATCTGTCGTATAAAGGCTGGGAAGAATTTCAAATTGAAAATATGTACACTTTATGTTGAAAGTATAGACCGCCGCGATTCCCATTGAAACGAATAGTGGTATAGTGGTGATTAATCTTCAAAACGGGAGCTGTTAAATTGTGAAAAATGAATTAAACTGTAATCAGACAACGCGGTTATATGCTATAGACCCTAGAGTATCTGTGGTTAAGGCTGACACGGATTTCGAATTATAAATATGTACAATCCATAACGTTAGCTCTCTGGCTCATAGCTCTGCGGACTAGAATACCTCCATCATTGCTTGTTTGTTTGGAAACGGAAAGGGGGGCTGTTTACACTTGTTTGTAGTCTTTTCGCTCGGTTCTCCGTCTCAACAGTAGGGCTAGAACCGAGCGAAAAGACTACAACCAAACCTGAACATCCCCCCTTTCCGTTTCTGGCCAACGAGCAATGAGTCTTCCAACAGAAATCAATGGGATTTACAAAATGCACTAAATGTGCAATAAAACACCATAGAAACTGTATTTTTCGCTATGATACTTGTTTCAACCACTCTATTTCATCCTAGACAAACCACAAAAGGAGCTCAATGTTCAAAACAGCGGAAAAAAAATAATAGCTCACAGCAACATATTGAAAAAAAAAAACTATGAACTAGTTCATTTTTTGGAACTGTGAACTTACTTCAAATTTTTGAACTATGAACATTTAAAACTATGAAATTTTGAACTGAACTTTGAACTAGTTCACGTAGAAAGTGGACTTTCCCAACACTTTTGGCAGTATGGATGAACAGCGAATCCACATCATCATTATGTACCTCTAAGTGTATTATCTTTTAACCGCATATAAAGGTGTGGTTTGGGTCATTTTAAGATATCCAAGTTGTACCAAAAAACGTTGTGCATAGAGCAAGAAATAGCAGGTTTGAAATGATTGATTATTCATCCATTTACCTAGAGAGATGAATGAGCACACTTAAACACACATCCAGGAATGTACTCTACCTCTGGCTACGATTATAAGTACCTATTTCCCCTCAGGGTGAGTGGTCAAACTTTATTCCTAAGGAACTGTCATATGTTTGACCTCACTTAATCAATAAATGCAATCAATGAGAGTGCCCGGTTAAGGACCCCCCCCCCCCCCCCCCCCCCCCCCCCTCCCTCTCCCCAGTGTCATGAGGCTCACCAGCATTTCCATCAGGTGATCAGTCAGACAAAACGCTCAGCTGTCGCTTCTAAAAAGCACAGCGCGTGATCCATAATTCACCGGCGGAGCAGGGGGCCATTTGTCTTGTTAACAATGCATTATGGAGCAGGCAGAGCCGGCACACCGCGCTTGCTGCTCACCTCGCCTTTTGTTTTTATGTTTGGTTTCTGCACCGCTTGTCCTCTCAAAATGTTATTTCAAGGTTTCTGAGTCGATTCCATTTCCATCATTTTGGGGGACAGGGACCGGGTTCTTAACGTGGCCGGGGGGGCGTGAGGGGACCGGATGAGCGGTACGGCTGAGTACCCTGCAGACTGCATCTCAGCCCGTGCGGCTCTCAGATCCCAGACCTCATACACCATTCCTCTGTGCGAACACAACCATTGTAATTTGGAGTTGTACTAGTGTACTGGGCCTTTCCTCCCAGCAGCACTGGTGGACCACCTCTGATCCCACAGCATGTGGGCCGTTTATCACTAGCCCCGTTTAGTAGACACCTTTAACCAAATCAATTTATAATTATAACTACAAACAGTTGCAAGTGGTGAGGTTAATTGCGACTTTTTCCAACAATTACAGCCGTTTAGAAAAAGCAATCACACCAGCTTGTGGTTGACTAGAGACGGGGCTATCTCTACTGCTAGAGGCAAGTGATTCATGACTACTGACCTTACCCTCCTCCCTTGACTGATTTAACTATTCCCTCAGTCCGAAGGATGCTTTCTCATCACAGAGGCAAGACATTCATTGCCAGCCCGGTGCAGGATAGGACGTTTCTCAAGGTCTTTGCGGCTCCATCAGTAAGGAGAGGGCGGCCGGAGGGCAGGACGGACCGCTGAGAACAGCCCCTTCTTCTCCCTTCCCTCTCCATGGGGTTCCTCCACCTCCTTTAGATCAGTCATTCCCCACATCCTGAATTTGGCAGTACCACAGGGACTCCAGTTTCTAGTCTTTCCATTACTCTGTACATGTATATAATTGTATTATCGCCACGCTTCAGGCGAACACTTTGGCCCTTTCATCGGCCGGGTTTAACTCAATGGGATGATGCAGGGTGCAGAAGAGACGCCTGTGCCACAGGATGGGGCTGAAAACAATTCAGGCTCACCACAAATCTCTGACTTCTCAAAGTCAAAATTAGAACTCAGCATTCCAGCCAAAACCTCAAAGGGCTGGAGATGATCAGCTCCTGTTTGATCAGGGAGACATGACCAAACAGCCTAATCCTGCATCAGCTAAAGAGGTTGGCTGTTTCGCCACAAACGCTGACTCCACTGCTCACCGATCAATAACTGAAGGCTTTCCCAACATTAGCAATTAGAGTACGTCTCCGCCCCTTGCTATTCGCAGAGGGCCATTTGCAGCCAGTAGTTTGTTAGGTGATTAAGCGGCTGTTTGGTTGGCCTCAGCCTGCCAGTCACTACTGCTCCAAACTACAACAACAATGATATTAACACGTTGTAATATTTTAAGTAGTAATATTGTTCATTATATTATTTATATCAGTCACTATTGCTCCAAACTATAACAACAATGATATTAACACATTGTATTATTTTTTGTAGTAATATTGTTCATTATTTATTTATGTTATCAATCATAATATTACAATAATTTTGATACTAATCATCTATAACATAATCAGTTCTGCCATGTCTTACCATAAATGATTGAACATGAAAGCTTATTCTGCACAACACAGTAGCGTGCTCCTGATGCAGAGTGCTCGCATTGTGGTAACTAGGTGGCTGTTTGCATTCTAAGCAGGTCTGTCAATAGTGAAGCAAAGCCACCTGTGGCCTCCTGCTCTCAAAGCATTTCAGATCCCGATGCAGGCACACACAGCGCCGGATCATCCATTTTAGGGACAGATTAAAATGGTGAAAGATACCTGTGGCTGACAAGGAAGCTCTGCAAGGTGCAGTTGTGAGTTCCAAAGCAGCTGGCAGAATTACAAAAACGCTATCAGCCACAACACAAGTTTACTAATATGGAGACATTGTGTCTGAATAAGCGGGTAAACAAGGCCCCACAAATGGCTTGTGACACACTGGATCTGTCTGGGGTCTAAATAAGAGGTAGCAGGCTATACGTCAAACCCTGGACACCGAGCAACACCCGAGTTCACAAGGGGTTTTGGTTTATGACTGAGATGCCAATACTAATGCATGCACTTTATCTAATGAAAAGAAAGTGCAAAATACAAAATGATGTCAGCATGTTCAACTACTGGACATTTCCTCCTCTACACCAAAGGTTTGTCTTGATATGATTTCAATATGCATTATTACAAATGAATGGGTCTAGAGCCTCCACAAGGAGAAAAAGGAACCATGGATTACGCCCTTTCCCTCAAAGACCCTCTGGAAAATGTTGTTGACCATCACTGCTACCCAGTCCACCTGCTGCATGACTGGAAGAGGGGACAGCTGCAGGGCATGAGGCCACAAGCCTGTTGGCCTACTGCAAAGTCTGAACCTCTCCCCTGGAGGAGGGACTGTACGGTATTCAGCCAGGAGGCCTGAAGAGGCCGACAGGTCATACAGAGCCATACTGCTCCGCCACTGCTAAAGGGTAGCCAGAGAGATATTCATGCTCTTCAGTCGAGTCGGGATTGCAGAGGAAGTTTTAACGGAGCAGGGAGTTTGATGTACAGGGCAATGGCTGAAATGTGAAAAATCTGAATTTCAATTCACCAGAGCGAAGACCCGATAAAACGATTCAACCAAACATTGAAACGGAATTTGTGAAATTGGTGTCAAGGAGAAGAACTGGGACAAGCTTCTTCCCAAGGGCGTTCTCCCCACCAGGGAAGTTCCAAATAGGTCCACAGGGTTCTCAGAGTGCCTGGTCCAGCCCCAATGTCATCGTCTCTACATCTGATCCTAGGGTTCGCAACAACTTCTGCAAAATTGACGAGACATGGATGTTTAACGCCTATCCTGTGTCCCCGGTGGACTGATTGAACAACTAGTGTTCTGCCTAGCGTGTCACACCCCCTTTCCATGGCCGTCTACCCAGCCTACAGTCCCGCCCTGAAGCCCTCGCAGGGGTGCCCCGGTCCAGGGACCACTTTAATTTGTATTCACCCTCCCCATTGCTCTCACTAATATTGAATAAAACCCCTGTTACTGTTAAACCCCAACCTGCTTGTTGTTGTCTGTTGTAGACAGTATATAAATGTTTTATGGTTACAATAGTGGCTGAGGGTGGTACCTGTTTTCCCTGTGTTCTTCATAGAGGTCTTGTTGGAGGACTCTGCATCAAAGCCCTCCAGCGTCAGCTCCTGGTACTCCATGGAGGCTTTAGCCTCGTGGTCGACGATGTTGATGGGGGACTGGTTCCTCTCTCTGCACTCTGGGTAGGCTGATGCCCATCCCTCGTCTGGCCCATGGGCCCCTGGGAGAAGACAAACCACTATTAACGTGATGGACTCCTGGAAATCTGATTATGTTATTACGATTATGAAGGTGTGCATTCAGAATCAGAATATGGTCAATTCATGAAATTTACGTTAATTCAGCCGATCGATTTCAGATAATTTTCCCTCCTGGCTATGTAGCCACACAGTGACCAATCACTGTACCTGGCCATGCAGTGATCAATCACTGTACCTTGCCATGCAGTGACCAATCACTGTACACTCACGTAACAGCGACGGGGCAGCCAAAGGAAGCTACAGGGTAGGGCTGGGCGATTAATCGTATTTTGATCGCGATTTTAGCATCAAACTATCACAAAATTAACAAATTAATCGACTTTTTCATATCTGTAGGCTTGGAACATATCCATTTTAGATTGGAACATTTTCTTTTTGACCATTTTGTGTACTTTCTTTTTTTATATTACTTAAAGGCGAAATTTCAAAGTTCTGTTACAAAAAAATAAATCTGAGAGACATGCTGAATAAATACAACATGTTTTCAAACTCAAAAATAATCGTTTGAATGATCGTGATTACAATATGACCAAAATAATAGTGATTAGGATTTTCCCAATAATCGAGCAGCCCTACTACAGGGTTTGAACTTTGAGGAAGCACAAACTCCATCAAACAGTGCAGGGGAGAGGATTCAGATCCCTACAATCCCCCTACGAGTCTTTCAAAAACTGAGTTTATCAGTTGACTTTGAGGTGTTTATTAATAATACAAGTGGCGAGGGGTCCATATAAGCCGTGAATGTGTTGCATAACCAGGCGTTGCAAGACAATGGCTACAGTGGTGCCGCTGGGTTTGGGTTTCTATGTGAGCCTGGCTCCGCCCGCCTAAGTACTTCCGCTCAATTTGAATTTCCCTTCAGTACTAGTACAAATGAAATGAAATGAAGTGAAGTACGAGAGTCTGGTAGAACCAGGCTAAGTCTACGCTGTAGTGGAGCCTGAATGCTGCCCGGTTTTCGGCATACCTCACCAAGCATTGTATGTAACCTCCCGCTTTACTCCCAGTACAGAAGGGGGAGGGGCTCACTGAGGGTGTGGTGGGAACAAAGCTTAATTGCATCAACATTGACCCAACAATGCCCCCTAGTTACTGCCCTGAGTTACACATTTCCGAAGACACTAATTTGAGGATACTAATACGTATGCGTTTTCAAGGCACATGTAGGAAACGTCCAACGCATGCACTTCGTGAAGAACTGTATGCGGATTAGCCTTCTAGATATGTGCATTTAAGAGAGGGTTGATGTCGTGGAGTGGGTTAGTGTGCGGCCTTCATTATTAATGAGTGTGTTTTAGTGTTAAGGACTACTTTTGGTGTGGGGGGGGGGAATGTAGGGAGAAGTATGGGGTTGGTGTGTACAGGATACCTACTCTGTGATGTTTTTTTAATAAACTATTGGGACTGAAGATATTCTGTTGATAATAACAATGATTATAATAATAATATGACTGCTACTATTAACAACAATAGTACAGCTGAATAGCTTGATTCTGAAGGACACTGTGAACAGAAGACGTTGGTATTGTGATAAGTAAAGGACAGTTCTTAGGGAAGAACCGTCACAACACCCACTCAGCCCTCCAACTTACCCCTCCAACTCACCCACCAAGTCACCCCACCATGTCACCCCAGCAAGTCACCCCACCAAGTCACCTCTCCAAGTCAGATTTCTATAAGCTCCAGGAGTGGTTGTTCAGAGACAGTCCTGACTGTTCTTCCAAAAACATGAGCATTTAACCTACTGTCACAATCTATGACAGTAGATAAATATTAAAGGACCCATGGCATGCTACTTTATGGATGCTTTTATATAGGTGTTAGTGGGCCCCTATTAGAGTACTTGAAGACGTTCAATAAATTCAGCCTTAGTGCAGAATTACAGCCACTACGAGCCAGTCCCACAATGAGCTTTCCACAAACGTGCCGTTTGTGGAGGTGGGTCAAGGTGGAGGGTGGGGGTGTGGCCCTGAGCAGCTTGCGGCCACGTTACCATGCGCTCGTGTTTACAGTGGATATATCGTAATGGCGAGGCGCACACAGCTTTTGGCCGTGTTCTGTAAATATTCTAGAACACTCCGGGTGCTCCGGCGGGAGTCCTGGAACTCTATATCTAAATAATGTCATATTATACCTAGATATCCATATCATATATTATATATATTATCACGGCCAAAAGCTGTGGCCACCTCCAGATGATATTATGAATCTCAAATGACTTAGGGTGTTCTGACGTCTCTGGTTCTTCATCTTCCAAATCAATCTGAAGGAGAATGAGCTGCGACATGGAGGAGAAAGGGATTGTTGCCCGCGATTGTCCCTGTCCTGGTTCATGTACTTCAGGGAGTCAAAGCCAAAGTTCCTTTCCCCCAATTCCTTCTCAACCATGGCTGAGATATCCCCCACTGGGAGTCTTGATGTGGAAACACAAGAGACAATCCTGTTATGCGCCATGTAAGAGACATTTTCCTGTTCTCCATTTATGTTGTAATGTCTGTGTTGACCACCGAGTGTTGCTGTCTTATTGCGGGCACAGGTATAAAGGGTACGTCATTTGGGTTACCTCTGTTGTTTGACCCCGGAAGGGCATATGGTTTTTTACCAATAGAAGTACCATATTTACAGTTGTTGTTATGTCACTGAGGATCTATCTGAATGTATTCCGTATTCACATTCAATTGGTGTCATGATGAGGAAATAAACGAGTTGCAAACCGGAGACGATCGCACAGATCTTTCATAACTTCATGCAGCTGCATAGAACAAACATTGGAAAACATCAACACAGCGCGTCAACCAGGTCACACGGGAGTCAAACCACACGGAGCATACACATACCTATACTTGTCAAAAACCGTATGGCGTTCCGGGGTCAAACAGAGGTAACCCAAATGACGTACCCTTTATACCTGTGCCCGCAATAATGCAGCAACTCAGTGGTCAACACAGGCATTACATCATAGATGGAAAACAGGAAAATGGTTCTTACACTCCGACCCCTAATTGTAAGCGACGGATGGAGCTAACAATTAAACCAAAACAAGCAAATGCCATTAATACCCATCATGCATTACTGCATTATCATCAGATATCTTGAGCGGCGTTTAACAGACACAGTTTGGACACTGGTCTTACGACAGTGTTAAACTTCGTCTTAAGACAAGTGGTTATCGAAATAATTAAGAAGTGTACAACACTTGCATTACAGTGTGTGTTTTCACACACACACGTGACGCTCGCACAGTCATAGCTCATCATCTCATTCTCTCAGGCGGGCAAGGGAGAGAAAGGGGAGGTAACTTGTGCCGTCATATGGGGCCAAATTCCAAATCGGAGCATCTGAGCTCTCATTTTTCAAAGGCGGAGCAGGAAACCTAGTGCTCGTTTTACACCCAACGCTATTTCCAGCTTCTGGGGGACCGTAGGCAGGCTAGGGGAACTCATTACTGTTAGAAAACCTCATAAAGTGATATTTTCATGCCTGGGACCTCTAAGACGTGGGTGGCTGAAGTTCCTTTTAAATAGGTACCATTGTTTCAGTTAAAATACTACTGTGCTGTGTTGAATTTCCAGTAGGGGCTTTCCTCGATTGGTCAGCAAAAGCCTATGAACAATCTTATAAGATCACAAACTATGAAGATAGTTTGAGGTGAAAACAAACGAATAGGCGTGGAGCGAGGCTGCAGAGAGTCAGTTAGTCTGTCTGATGGACGGTTCTAACTGTGGAAGAGCAATGGCAGCGCATCCTCTGTTTCCGTCTCTCCTCTCTTGATTGTATCACACACATCGAATGGCAGCAGTCAGGAATTCCTTGGGCTCCACATGTATGCAGTAACCAGCGTCGAGCAGCACATGCACTAGGGCTGATTTACAGACCCAACCTGCAGGTTCACAGTAATCGCTTTCAAGGAATGTTTAAGTTGTCCATAAAAGAGATGGATGGTAAGTTTATGAATCCCCAAAGGGAAATTATATTTGTTGCAACACACATATCAACAATCGTTTGCATCTATGAGCTTCCCAATACACACTCTGTGTAGATTTACAACACTATTTTATGGTGAAGCTTTGTCTGTCACCCAGGATGATATATTTTTTTTAATTAGCTAGGGGATATTGTGCATGGCATGATATTTAAATCTTGCGTGTATCTGCGGTGGCTGGCCATTCACTTCTGATTTGAAGTGATCAGTGTAACTGGTAGCTATTGTGAGACAGATAACCTAGATAATAGGCCATGTGTGCCTGATAGGTCCTAATTAATTTCCACACACAAAATGTCAGAAGAAATCCCATCCAAATGACTGGAGCCCTTGTTAGTCCTAAACCCCCGTTTCTCTACTGAGCCGCTTATATGTGTGGTTGCAGGCGTTGCAGAAATAATAACATGGTCACATGGACCGAGTGGAAGGCTGCCCAGCGAGGACTAAGTTATCCTTGGATACGCAGACCTCTCTGTAAGGCGCATCGGCTTGGCATTCAATAGCACACCAATCATCATCAGCCTCATGAGGACCACAAAACAGCAGAACTGTACCGTTTGCTGGTACTACATGAAAACCCTGTTATTGAACTGATCATTGACCTGACCGAAGACGCAGCCAGGCAAATCAATGGCTTCTGCTAGGACTCGAGGCTGCATAGTGGCCTGTACACGCTACAAGAGAAGACATTGACATTAAGGGGACTTTGCTGACACTTTTATTCAAAGTGACTTACAAGTCAACCACACAGGGCAACAGCCTGCTCGTAAGAAGCAGTCAGGGTGAGGTGTATTGCACCATGACACTCCTTAGAGCCAGGGATCAAACTAGGAACCTTCTGGTAACCAGTCAACATGCTCTGTCTCCTAAGCTACAGCTGCCCCCTGTGAGAGACCGGGCCAGTATGTTTCTGATGAGGCCAGAGAGAGAGAGAGCTCTGTTCTCGGTCCGCGTCTCTCCTTTCCTCCGCTGCCTCCTCACTCTCCCACACTATATGCATCATAATGGCTCTGAACTGTGCCCCTAATTGAAAGCAATACCAGGCTCCTGAGTTCCAAAATGAATTTGTCTATGATTATTGGTGCCCTGATGCATTTGCGAGCACCAGGTAATGTCTACTTCATCGAATTAGGAGGCATCCGGTTCCTTTACCTCCCCTCTCCCTCAGTCCTTGCCCGGAGGTGGCTATCGATCACCGCGGTCTAGATTCTGTCTAAGACCGGCGCTACCTATGGATCTGTCTAGCTGGACAGCTGCTGGGTGGCTGGCTGATAAGATTAGACTAGCTAATGTCAGCTGACTACACTAGGCAGTGATGGAGGGGGAGAATAGGAGCGCTGGCTGGGCGTATTCTTCCACTCACATCAGCTAATTGATGGTTTGGATAGTGTGTAAACCACGAGACCCACCACACTTGACACAGAGGCAGAATCTACATTGTTATGTTACACATACTGTCATCAAAACACCCTTCCGACCTCCGATGTGTTTCTGCTGAGATGATATGAGCTGTTTAATCTTATGCCATGCAATGATAAAATAGTGGGGACAAAATAAGACAACAGGAACCCTTGCTGCTAAATTGAGGCTAACGATTCGAGCCACCAGTGTATCTCAGGTCCCCACACGTCGTCAGCCCTCCTTCCTGCCATGACAGTCGTGATAGCAGCATCAACCCGCAGGCTCCCATGTGACACGTTCCCGTCCCTGTTGGCTCCTGCCTCTACCAAAACACATTGCTTAGCAACAACCAACCAGGAGCTGTGTGTGTGTGTGTATGTGTGTGCAGTTGCATGTGAGTGTGTGTGTGTGTGCATGTGCGTGCATGCGCTTGTGTGTGTGCACGTGTGTAAGTGCGTGCATTTGTGCGTGAGAGAAGCAAAGTGTGACCACCCATCCAGGTGTCTCTCTGCCTTATATAAGAATTACACAATTCGCTCAACAAACTGGTAAAAAATAGAAAGAGAAATCCAACATCAATTTGTTCTTCACTGTATGGCCGTACTGGGAGGCTCATCAGTGCTCATCAGTGGATGTTCTGCTCTCAGAAACGTATGTCTGCCCACGTGGCGTGGATGAGGAGGTTGGGGTATGTTCAGTAACACAACCGGAGCCCCCTGACAGAACCATCAAAACACATATTTTTAAATGAATCACAATTAATGCAACAACAAAACACAAAATGCTTCAGCATATCAAAGACAAATGAAATCCAGCTCGGTTTGACTGAAGGTAATTAGCTGGGTAGATGTTCCACGGTAACCCTGAGAACCAAAAGGTCTATACTTTCTATTGAGAAGACCTGGAATCCCCCTCTGTTTCTTCATCCAGCCCACTCCCAGTCATGGCTGCTCTCTGCTTGTCATCCTAAGTAGGCTACTTGTGGTGGACTCTGGGGCCGTTTGTGGCCTCAGAGTCCCACAGTCATCAGGACCACACCAGTGTGTGTTTGTCAGGTGAAAGCTAAATGTCAAGGGAAAGAGGCGGTGGTTGTAAAAAGTCTTTCAACCACTTATTACGTTCACTCATTTCTCATAATGGTTTATTCGTTTCGTAGTATAATTTCCTTAATTTAGAAGACAGCTTGTTAATTTTTGATTTGTAAAATAAAGACAATATTTTTTTGAATTTGCGAGTTTCTGAAATTATTGGAAACGAGTCGAGCTGACCTCGCCTTGCTGTAGCCCTACCCACGGCCCAAACAAAGAACAGCCGAGACAACATCCTTAATTCAAACATGCCGTTTCATTTGGCCTCAATTGGCGATGGTTGCGAACTGTTTCCCCGAAACCTTCTTAAAGCCTTATTAACGCTACATCATTCGTAACCTCTTCTTTAAGTTCTTCGCGTGTTTCCCGAAACGTTATTTTCTATGAATTTCTTTTATGCGTCCTTCGTTGGTGAGGTTGGTCTGAAGCGTTTCTAGAACCTTCTTAGCTCTATTGTGATGGTTCAGCTCCTGACGCAAGTAGCCGCCACTGTACCTGAAATCCCTGTTAGGCATGAAACTGCCACATTGACAGTAGCTGCGTTAACATGGACATTTCTGATCTGATTAGATTTCTAATCGGAATGGATCTATTCCTATCATGCAATCTGAATGTACTGTAGGCTATATATGGCATTTACAAAAGTGTCAAGTGTACGTCACTATGTCTCTCGCACACAACCGTTATGTTGATCTGGACTTATATGATATAGGCTATGCAAGGGATAATGTTGTAGGACGCCGGTCATTATCGGGAAAATAAGGCCCCACAGGCCGAACCGGACCCAGATGCGAAGCAGAGGTGTCTTGCTTCGCCCTGAAGGGTATTATTATCGATAATGACCGGCGACGTTCTATACATTATTCCGCTTATTAAACTGCTACTTGCCAAAACGATAAAAACCTATCTTCTCAGGGTGTGTCTTTTTAGAATGACCATTCGTAGTGTTGATCAGCAGAGTAATAATCCGCCATAGACGTTGACATTGCTTAGCAACCGGACACGGTGGGGTTGATAAGTTACCGGACTACTTGCGGAGCGATAAGAAAGACGTCAATCAGGAAAAACAAATCCACTTTCCTTGAGAGCAGACTAGTTCTGAAGGACCAATTGAAAACTACTGCAACTGCTGATGCCATCTCTCCATGTTAAAAAGTAGCCGCACCCAACCCAAACCAATCGGAAAAAGTGTATAACATGTCGATTATAGCGGCCTACACCATCTCTATTCCGCATTGAATTATATTCCGATCAGAGAATTGTATTCCGATTAAAATGTATATATGATTTATTCAGATTGAGCTGTCCTTCCAATTCTATCAGATCAGAAGTATCCATGTAAATGCGGCTAGTGTCAAGGCATGCACAATTCTACAAGCAATTTGTGAAATTTGCAAATTGACAAACAATTAGGCTCTGAGTGGCTACGAAGTAGCTGCTGGCCTGTCCTGGGAGATCCTCAAAGCTGGGGATGTCCCCTCAGCTGGGGATGGGGATCGCCTGGGCTGAGAGCATCCAGCATCACCTCTTCCGATGCCCCCCGAGATCCCATCACAGGAGTTTTCACCTATAATCGCCAGTGCCTTTTTCTCCATCTGTGTTAATTCTGGCACTGTGCTGGGCCCAGCACCAGTTAGAAGCCGGTCTGTTCGAATACAATTTTTATTTTGCAAATAAAAAATGAACAAAACTATCTTCTAAATTAAGGAAAATGTACTAGGAAACGAATAAACCACTACAAGAAACGAGTGAACGTAATAAGTGGTCGAAAGACTTTTTTCAAATACCGCCTCTTTCCCTTGACATTTATCTTTCACCTGACAAACAAACAATGGTCGGGCGGTGCGCAAAACCCTCATAGAGACCCCTATAGGTAACAAAAATCAAAGCAGTCTCAGCATGAACAGTATTAAATGATAAGCTAATTAAACGTAAGTAAATGTAGCTTTCATTTCAAAATGTCTATTTTCATAAATATTCACCTTTCTAAACAGAAATTCAATAGCCTCATTTGAACTGCTGCGACAGATATAATTAAAGGAGACATATTATGGCGTTTATTCACAACAAGTAAGCATAGTATTTGAGTTCCAGAAAGCATTTTTTTTTAAAAAGTCTCGGCTATCGCTATTCCCCTCTGTTTCAGTCCCCTCTGTTTCAGACCCCTGCTGAAGCTCGCTCGCTCTCTCTCTCTCTCTCTCTCTCTCTCTCTCTCTCTCTCTCTCTCTCTCTCTCTCTCTCTCTCTCTCTCTCTCTCTCTCTCTCTCTCTCTCTCTCTCTCTCTCTCTCTCTCTCTCTCTCTCTCTCTCTCTCTCTCGTTTCGTTCTTCGGTTGAGCAGGAAAAGTCTAAGAAACGCTCCCATTCCCATATTGTACATATGCATATAATATTCACGGATTCCTGTTAGACCAGGTTGGATGTAATTGGGAAACCGGGCGGGTCTATCCTGCTGTTACACCTTTCCTGTCGGCTCCCAGACCGTAGTTGAGGAGCACAGGGGAGACGTTCCCTTCAAGGCCGATGTTCTCTCAGGGGTAACACCCTTCACCCTGACCGGCAGGGGTTCTGATGCTTATAGGTCGGTATGAAGCGGCCACTGATTATTGACACTAAACTGACACACACTATCACTCGCTCTCCTCGCTCGTACACTCACTCGCTGATGTCACTCACACACGCACTACCATTCTTGCTCAAACAAATTACGCTACTCTCGTAACACTGCTATCCTGCATGTCTATCCTTTGATTTTGTGATTGTGTATTTCAAGCAATCATTTTCTTCATGAATTACTTAAACCCATTAGTGAAACACAACACTGCCAACACTACCAATGTGGCAGTCCCATGCGCAACAGGGATTTCTAAAGGTTACAGTGGTGGCGACTAGCGTCAGTAGGCCATCCGTGGCATACTGGTTAAGGAGTTGGACTGGTAACCGGAGGGTGGCCAGTTCGAATCCCGAGCGTGCATGGTTGAGCAAAGCACCTGAAACCCCCAACTGCTCCCCGGGCGCTGCACCGCGGCACCACTGCTCCGGGAGTGCTGCTCCGGGAGTGCTGCGTGCCCCGTGTGTGTGCCCCGTGTGTGTGCCCCATGTGTGTGCCCCATGTGTGTGGTCCTCCTGGTCAAAAGCAGAGAAAAATGTCCCCCTATAAAAGCGTTAAATAAAGGATAACTTAACTTAGCTGAACCATCACTACTGTAGAGCTAAGAAGGGTCTACGAGTGCTTCAGACCAACCTTACCAACGAACGGTGATTTGTAGCAAATAACGTTTCGGGAAACACGCAAGATCTTAAGGTAGAACTTAAAATAGTGGTTCCGAATGAAATAGCGTTAAAAACCTTTAAGAAGGTTTCGGGAAACCGGGCCCTATTCAACAACTCTTCATTCCCATCAACTACTACTTGATGTCCATGTCAGTCCATCCACCCATGAGTCCGTCCCCATGCTACTCTGTGAATTTGTCTTCAAATCCCAATAATGACGCTTGCATACTTATCCGACCAAAACACCATTTGCACTTGGGACAAGATATCCTGGCCTTGAGGAACCAACAAATCAGACCGAGGTCACATCTTTGTGGAGCCTCTGTGCTGAGGGACAGGTTCACTGGTAGGGTGGTACTGTGGAGTCTCTGTGCTGAGGGACAGATTCACCTGATAGGGCGGTAGTGCGTCTCACACCCTGCCTTTCAGAACTCGCGTTGTCGTGGCTTTGATGTGCTCTGTGCTCCCCTCAGGTGCTTAGCGATACTTTCTGCTCCTTGTAAGATCTCCCTGGCACTAAGATTTCATTGTGGTTTAAAGAGAGCTCTTGACGCTGGTGCTGACAAAGAGCCTGAGGATGTGACATGAAGGAAGCCAACTGAAAGTACATTCACAAGCTTTTACCTTTTACTTTACAAATAAAGAATTCCCACGTTTCAGCAATGTCCATTTCGGTCTCTATGGCTTTTAATGTTCCCATCCCAAAAAAATGGAATCCTATAAGCAGCTAGAGAAAAAGTTACACATAGGGCATTTGGTAGACAGGAATTGCCCAGTATGAGTGTGTGGGGATGGTGGCTGGTTTAAAGGTCCCATGGCATGCTACTTTATGGATGCTTTAATATAGATATTAGTCGGCCCCTAACACAGTATTTGAAGACGTTCCCGAAATTCAGCCGTGGTCCAGAATTACATATACCAAGAGCCACTCGCTGCAGAGGGAGAGGGCAGCGTGCAGCGGGCAGTAGGAAGCGGGGTTCAAACGGAAGACAATCCCTTTCTCCAAATGTGTTTGTTTCTCCCCAACACTAAATTTATGAGGAGCTCTCCAAATAAGTCCAGATAGGTTATCCAAATAACAAAGAATTGTACAACACTTGCGTTACAGTCCTGGAGCTCTATATCTAAATAATATCTATCATACATAGATATCCATATCATATAATACATATTATCACGGCCGAAAGCAAGTTTTAGCCACTGGGGGACGATAGTCAGGCTAGGGGAACTCAAATTAATGTTATAAAACCTCATAAAGTGAGACTTTCATGCCATGGGACCTTTAAGCAGCCTCACTTACGGCCCGATTCCACCAGACGCGTTACGGCCGCGTTACGGCCGCGGCACGTCTTGGCCACGGTCACCGCAGCAGATAGCTTCCACTCCAATCAATGAGACCATTTCAACCGGGCGCGGCTGCAGAACGTCTCAGCTCGCCGCGCCGCAGCACTATCATTCCGCAGCATTTCTATTTTTGCCGCAAGCCGTTGCTGAACCGCGTCAATTTCAAAATTCAAATTTCAAAAAGTAAAAGCCATAGAGCATCCGGTATATTTTCAAAATAAAACACAATACCCAGCTCATGTAGCCTATCACAACTTCACATCAACATTATGACGTCATGACCGGTGGCACCAGGTCAGCAGTCCATCAATCAAAGGGTCTCAGAGGGTCGGCAACATGGACGACGAGAGACTCATTGTTGAAGAGAAGTTCAGCAACATGAAGTCATTTATGTACCATCCTTTTTATAAGGACAATGGCCGGAAGGACAAAGCGTGGCATTTAATTGCAGTAGTTTTGGGAGTGGAAGGTGAGCACATTAGGTTTAGGATTATCGTGTGATCTCATGATCTCGCGTGAATACGGCTGCCGCTGCGCTGCCGTAACGCGTCCGGTGGAATCTCGGCGTTAGCCGGGTCTGATTGGATTCTGGGGCTGGGTGCAGCTGCACACCTGTTGCACATTGAGTAATCAGTGTGGACAGGTTAGACAAGCCGGCAACACCACACACTACAATAGAGTTCGCCTGGACGGCAACATCGAGCTCCAGGCCATTAATCATTTTTAACAAACCTTTGCAACAAACTTCATCTAACTTCTAACACCCCCACCCATGCTGCGTCTTTGTCTGGAGGGGCCCAATGGAAGTCACCAAAGTGCTAACCCTTGCTCCATACACTGTGTGCATTTGTCTTTTAAAGTGTCAGGGAACCCAAAATGGTCTTCTATGGCCTTGAAAATAGTTATCACTGTTACTAAATAAAGTGGTTATTGAGATGAGTCAGGTGTGAAAGGTGAAGATTCCGCCAGCAGTTCAGGAACATTCCCCTCTGCTCCGAGCATGGGTAGCGGTCTCCCTGTGACGTAGGGACAACTTACCCTAACCCTGACACCCAGGAGGTCCACCGCACAGTGTGGAGGTGTGGATCTTAGTCTGAGTGGCGTTTATGTTGGCTGCATACCAGAGGGTTACGCTTCTTACTGAGAATATAAATCCTGGCGCGTTTCACTAAATATAACACTCATAATCAACGATGAGTACATTAGCCCAAAAATAAGCATCACGAAATTGGTGTGAACCATAACCATCACCTCCTTAGAAATCTCAAGTGTTCGGATTAGAGCTGAAACTGAAATTATATGATTTGATTTCTCTTTCTTGGGTCGGGTTATGAATATTAAGCAACATTCTTGCTCTGTGTGCTTTGGGATTAAGAATCAGCTAAATGATTGGCCATTTTGCTGTGTGTTGTTGTAATTATAAACACCACTTTTAGCACGATGTGAAACTTAAAACCAATTGAAACCCATTATAACCAAAGGGGTTTTAATGTCTCCTCAGATGTAATGTGTGATCTGTTCAATTATGTTTTCACGGCTCGTTCTTAATGCTTCCTTTCTTCACAATAACAGAGAAACATTATACATCATAGTGATCAATTCATCAAATAACTCTATTCATGAATTGAGTAAATGTCAGGAAAACATCCAACATAGATGAATGCAAGGAAAAGAGGTTGATAAGATACAGATTAAGAGCTGGCAGTCGATGGACAGATGGATGGAGAAATAGACAAATGGACTTTGTGAGGAATGCGCACTTGCATTAGAGGCTGCTGAACAAGGTTACACCGGGTCCACTCTGTTACCCGACTTTACAGTGTAAGCCTGAAACCCTATTTCCCCCATACCATTAAAATACCCACACAGTTCCGTAATGGAGACTGGGAAACATCCATCCAACACGCCTTTCAATGTCCTTTTCTCTTTTGCTCAAAGATCAAAAGAGGAAGATGCTCAAAGCTGCTTTGAACGTCTTCCTATACCATGGATGCAATCAGAGCACCTGTCCAAAACACAACTCAAATAGTTCACTTCTATGTCCGTCCGGTGATTAGCAGAAGGTGATGAGGGCCTGTTTTTGTCCCCATCTCTAACAGGTTCAACGAGTTGAACGAGCGTTTCAGAACGGCTCTACCTCGCCACGTGGGCCGCACACCCGCCTTATTATCTCCTAGGAGACATCCCCTGTCACTCAGAGCAGCCAATTACGGGGCTTCATCAACATGAGAGGAGCGCAGGAAACACGCCTGGCGGCCATAATGAGGAATGATCACTGCTGCCAAAGTGTCAGAATATAACGACGCACCCCCCACAAAGCATCTGATACCTCAGGGAAGCTATCCCATTAATGTTCAATACGCTATCTGGACATATTTGGAGAGCTCCTCATAAATTAAGTGTTGGGGAGAAACAAACAAAATATCCATCTAAACAAAAAAACATTTAATTCCCTGCGGAGTGATTATCCTAATTGGTATTTTTCTGAGAGTTTTTACTTTTTTACCTTTTGTTTTTCCACTTTATGGGACTGAATTCCTTGAGGGAAACGGGTAGTGGCAGAGTCAGCAGAAAGGCTATTTTAGTTACTGACGCCATATGGAGAGTCTATGAACAGAGCTCCCCTTGAACACAACAGAGGTAGCGTTCTCCCTTTGGGAACCGGGAGGCTGAGCGAGGCCTGGAGGACGTGTGACCAGACCAGCTTTTGACACCAAAGCGATATCTAACCAGCCAAAGGTAAATACAGCCGGTTCTGAACTCAAAAGACTGCAGAACGGGGCGCCCCCTTCCTGTCTATCCCACTCTATCATAATGAAAAATAAAGTCTGCAGAACAACTATCCAAGATGTGCGTGAGAGAGGGACTGAAAAAGGGAGCGGTGACAGACGGCCAATGTGGATAGCTTCTGGCTTCAGCGCAGCAGTCATTGACAGCCACTCCTCCCCCCCCCACCCCCCGTCCAGACACCCTGCAGTGTGAAGTCCCTGTCACAGCCCATTACACTGATGTCCAGCACTCCAAAGTATGGCCAAGTATGGCCCAATCGACATATCTGTTCAACATGCATTTGCATTCGACAATAAGCTGCCAATAATTAAATCAAATTCAAAATGCCAATGCTAGAAAAAATCCAACACACAAACAAATACACAAAAGGACCAGACAGGAGTGCCCTTGTGAAGTGTCCCATGAACCAGATTCAACACCTCTGCCCGTATCACGCTGGCCCCGTCCCCAGCGCACGCCAACTCCTTCATCTCATCATGCCTGGTCAAGCAGAGCGGAAATAAAGGTGAAGTGAAAGAGAAGGTAAACTAGAAAGTGTGTGGTGCTGGAAGACCAACACAACCTCCTCCGCCCACCAACCAGAGCAGCACAATAAGGGTTAACAGATACACAGTGAAACGAGATTCTTTCACACAGCCCTTCCTCTGCTTTGACACCTCTCTGAAGGACAAGCGAGGGCAACGTGGATCTGGCAGCTGTGACGATACCGGCCTAAACAGCGATGGGAACCTCCCCTATGGCCGCTCCGTTTCACAGAGGGTACAACAGGCCACAGGCAGCACTTTTTCTTCAAGCAGTATGGTGTAATTATGGAACGGCCTCCGCACATATCTTTTGCTGCTAAGTCAGATAACTGCTGCACCTCCCACGCTTTTATGTGCCGCAGCTCTCGCTGGTCACATGCATTTACACCCATTATCACATGGCCAATAAGTGGAGACTAACAAGTAAAGGGGGTGGAGGGGCACCACACAAAAAGATGCAGAGATGCAAACATTTACATGATTTGGGTTGTTAAAATAACAACATTTGATGAGAACCGCTAAGGGCTTTTAAGTTAAACAGAAGTCCTTTTTGGTTTATTAGTAAAGCATTTAGCCATTTCACCAGCCTACAAAGTAAGTACACCATCAATACTGAACACTACACACACCGGGTTCACTCGCTTGTTCAGACTACCTCCGTCCGTCGACGGATCGCATTGACTTTGCATGGGGCGCTCGCGAAATGCATTGTGGGTCCATCCTTCCGTTTGGCTCCGTGGCCTGCGTTAAAAAGTTGAGCAGGAAAAATCTGGCCGTTATATATGGTGTGGATATTAATACAAAAGAGGACCCAAACAACAGGTGACTAAAAACAATCCTATTATTCCACATTTCTTGAAAATTATATAACGGACAGATTTTTCCTGCTTCTTCCTGCTTGTTGTTGCTAAATGGATCCAGGAAACGCGTGGAGTGTATTTGCATAACCGCGATCTGATTGGCCGACGGATCCGGCGCTGTCTGAAAAGTTGAACATTTCTCAACTTTTTGACGCAGGCCACGGAGCCAAATGGACGGACGGACCCACAATGCATTTTGAGAGCGCCCCATGCAAAGTCAATGCGATCCGTCGACGGACGGGGGTAGTGTGAACAAGCCCTGACAGTGTTCACTCTAAACAGTGTACTGTACTCTCTAACAGTGTTCACTCTAGCAGTGTACTGTACTCTCTAACAGTGTTCACTCTAACAGTGTACTGTACTCTCTAACATTGTTCACTCTAACAGTGTACACTTTCCCCAATCCTTTGTGATGCTTGTTATAACAGCGAGAAGTCGATTTGTTTGAGGTTGACGGATTAGTTGTAGCAGGGGAATTTGGTTGGTGATGGAAGGTGATGAATTATAGGATTCAGCTGTGTTAAGTAAAGAAAGAAGGGAAACAACAGCCACGTAGACTGTTGACTGTTGATTTGTGTGTGTGTGTGTGTGTGTGTGTGTGTGTGTGTGTGTGTGTGTGTGTGTGTGTGTGTGTGTGTGTGTGTGTGTGTGTGTGTGTTACAAAAAACAGAGAGATAGTCACAAGGCTGATCCCGGATGAAAGAATGAAAACATTCCATTTTCCCAGCCTTAAATCCCTCCGACCTTGCTTGGTTCAGACAGCTCTGCTGCTGTGTTGTCACTCATCTTGCTTCCTGTTTTGGATTGGATTCTTTTGCTCAACGGCCATAAATAAAAAAACAATGTAATCCCCTTTTGCAAAGAAAAAACCTACTAATTCCAACATTCAAACCAACTGCTTGTATCACAATGTTTGAGAACTCCAGCTAAATACATTTTTAGCGCTTTTTGCTTCATTCAACATTCATTTATAATAAGCTTTTTATCAAGTCCATGTTTTAAAAAATGAAATATATAAAATATGGGAACCGGATAAGAGACGATGAATGGTAAAAACCAATGTTTTTGAATCCAGTTCATATGAGAAGGCCATATCTAATGAGTTGATTCCCGTTATAGATGTTCAATATCTCATCATCTTCAAACTCATAAGGCACTTTCCATGATACCCAATGATATTTCCCACAACACTATTTTATTAGCCTTCATATCATGTGGTAGAACCACTGTTGGATAGCTTATCTCAGCAGCGTAGCTAAAGGTGAAATCATTACCAGGTACATTAACCCTCTGGCTCATACAGGCTGCAATAACATAGATTGCACTTCAGACCAACTCTGCTGCAATAACTTTAATCCCTTAATACTCATTTCCTGGGGTATGAAAGCAATAGGTATGGTTTGTATTATGTTGGAGTTTTCAAATGTCTCTTTACCAAGTACAAGGAGTCGTTATTTGAATGAGTACAGTTTATTTACAATAGTATTAATAATTAACCAATGCTTACCGAATAATGATATAAAACTTTACGAGTTGGATAAAAAGCTAGTCTCAAATTCTTGAAGAAATGTGGAGAAACAGACTGAAACTATGACCCTGAATAACCAAATCCCAGCAATGACGTTGTCAACAAGTGTCCGCAGTAGTGTAATGGGGGACCCTGTGTGAGGGCTAGAGGGCTAAGGCCTGGGAGGAAAGCATTCCAAACCTCCCTGCTGCTGGGAATGCCTGTGTACGTATACGTATGTGTGTGTGTGTAGCCTGTGTGTTTCTGGGTGTGTCCTCTCCGTCATGTGTGTGTGACTGTATTCACTAAGAAAGAATGACGATGCAACACACGGCAATTCATCCGTAACCAAAATCGCTTTTATGTTTGACGTTGGACCCAGCGTGACAAACCAGCCGACAAGAAGTATGTGCTGGTTCCCCTCATAGACACATCCTTTTACTCCACACACACACATGTCCACCACGCAGGGCTGAGGGGGCGCTCTGAGCATTTGTTCCAGGGCAGGGAGCCATATTGTGAGGTGATGAATGAGAGGGGAGAGTCATGCCTCAAATGGCCTATAAGCTGCCGGCATTGATTTCTAGTGCCTAGCGAAGCCTCTCTGGGGACAGCACCGCTGTAGCCTCCAGCACCGGGATGCATCTCCTTCTAAAAGCCTGGCCCCTAAGTGCCCGGATAACTGTGGAGGCTGGGAGTGCGGCAGACATGGGAACGGGGGAGCAAGTGTAACCTGTTAGAGAGGAGAGCACACTTCACTGAGGCCGCTCCACAGAGAGGCACCCGGTTGGCAAGAGACCGAAGTAAACTCTACCACATTCTACCAGTGCATTCTGCAGAAGATATTACAGAAAGGTTGAAAATGGAACAATTGTCCAAATAATCCAGACACAAATTGTTTTAAGTTGATGCAATAAAGTTGATGCCGAAAGGCTCTGCTCCGTGGTGGGCTGTGGTCTCCACCTCTGGAGAGCCCGGTCTGCTTGATCTGAAATGACTAGTGCGGAGAGCATTCTCCGTCTAGACAATCTGGATAAGTCCATCCCATGGCGTGTCCCTGCAAGACAGACTTCATATTTTATCAGCAGGCAGATGGTTAGTCCTCAGAGGGGAACAGCTACACGGTGACTAACCCGAGCCGCAGAGAAGAACCTCAGACAATTAAATCCAGCAGCCACCCAAACACACGCGAGAGCCCCGCGAACAACTCTTAGTGCAGAATGTCCTCTAATTGATTTTGACTTGGCCTTCTCTTTTGCCTCACACAGCAGCTGTCTGCTTCTAGATTAGCAGAAGCAGCGCCTACTTCCAATAGGAAGCCCAGCCGGCAGGCCGTAAGCAGGGCAGAATACGTTCAGAGCTGGACCACGTCCAGGCGGAGTAATTAGACTGAGGTCCATTGCTGTCTTCTGTTTTTCACAACTCTCCGTCAACCCTCCCAAATACTGCTGCTCCGTGGAGTGCGGTATCTCCTTTTGGGTGTGTGGTCGAGCTGTCTGAGGTTGGCCCTGTCTTCTCCAATCAGAACAATTTGTAAGTAGCTTGGAGTGCTCTTCAAGATGAAGGCCTCTCGGGTTGAAATACGAATCCATTAGTTGTATTCGAGACAGAACCATTCCGACTCATTGGATTTGTGTTCCAGCTTTTAATTGGTGGTTCTCAGGTTCTTGAGATCCACCAGAGCCTTTAACCCGAGACGTTTACCGAGTTTCCTTAAAGGAGGAGGACGTAGAAGAGAGGCTTGCCACCGTCGTACCCTACTTAAAGGAAGAGGTCTTAGGAGGCCCTAGTTAAAGGCCCATCAACTCAATATCATTCAAAGTTCTCCGTCGGGATTTCGGATAAGCAATGCAATTCGCTGACCGATCGATCTTATATGTTGACCACAAACCATGTAAATAGTGTTGTAAATAAACTTCCAACGTTTTTCAAATCTTGTTTGGTGTTTTATTGGTCTTTAATGTGCAAAGTAAACAACGTACATAGTAAATAAGGTGCAAAGTCAAACTGGAGAAGTGTTTCAGGAAATTATTTTGTTAGAGGACCAATCCCAGCGCTTGCCATCTCTGTTGCATCGACGGATAGTTAAAAAATATTGAATGTGCAGGTAAACTACGGAGAGGGTCTCTGACAGGCTCTCCAGCTACGGAGAGCATAGTATGTCTTTCAACTATGCTTCGCAGTATGCCTTGTGAAACCCAGTATGCCTTTCGAAACACTCTTTGATTGGACGATGAAACGCTACCAGGAACGCCTAATGGGCGTTCTTGTGTTATGACGGAAACGCCAAAGCCTCCAGCTGGACCCTTCTCTATCCACACACCATGCCGCTTCCTTCCCTGATGCACACACCTTTGGCCCATCCAACTATACATACCATAAATCAACACTGGCAACAAATAATGTTATAATCATTCAGTAATGGATTGCACCTTTCACTGGGGGTGTGTGTGATCCATTAAAATTCAATTTAGCCTCCTGCACTTATTTCTCTAAACAAGTAAAAGTGCCAGTCATCATTTTGCAATGCAGGAGGAGACTCGGGCACTTCTGGGCGAGCGAGATTGATGAGAAGGGAGATTAACACTTCATTTTCAACCCCACTGGAGATAGCCGGGACATAATGAGATAAATGGACTGAGAAGAGAGTCAGACAACACTGGGAATGAGTACTCTGAGGCCTCGGCCTCCGGGTTATAGCCTGAGGTTAAGGTCACCAGCAGAGAAAAATCCCATAAGGGGGGGGTATCACAGTGCCTGACCGCTACATCCATTACCTAGCAATCAGACACAACCCAGTTTGAATCAGTCCTCATGGACCAGTCCTATCTTCCTTAGACAACACACACGCAGGGCATGCAAGCCTGGGCAACAATGAGCTATCCATCCATGTGTCAAAGCTGCTTGGGAAATCTAAATCTACCTGCAACATGAGGCCTTTCATTATACAAACCAACAGGAGCAGCTTCGCATTGACAAGCTAGTGTGATGTATGATGCAGATTTGCTCTGTTGGACAGATAGCTGTACGATTCAATTCCTCTACGGGATCCCTTGCGGCAATACGATGCCATATGTTTACAGGTTGAGGCATTTACTTAAATTGTTTCTATAGTAAAACCGGGCGCAAGATGCTCTGCTTAGAATGTGCATTGAATATAAACCCAATATTACGTTGGCACCTGGGACAACCTAATCCTGGTCTCCCTCAGCATATTGCTGTGCTCCCCACTTTCGATACGCTACGCTTACATTTAAGCTTTCATCTCCATTGTCCCGGGAAAACCTAGACTTCTGAAACTCTGCTGCAAGCAGCGCTTATAAACTAAACTTAAAGAAGAGGCTGCAAACTAAACTCAAAGTAGAGGCTGCAAACTAAACTCAAAGTAGAGGCTGCAAACTAAACTCAAAGAAGAGGTTGCAAACTAAACTCAAAGAAGAGGCTGCAAACTAAACTTGCAGAATGTGATGGAATGGTAATGATTCCAGTGCAAGCATGTCCCTGACTTTGATACATATATATACAATATATTTAATATCAGTAAAGTGATGGACATGATGCCCCTGGCCACTGTTAGCCAACAGATTATTTCTGCTTCTATAGTACGGAGTATGCAGACATTGCAGTACCCATTTTTTTTCGCACATTTAGTGCTGCAAATGCTGAGTACTCAGTTTGAGAGAGTAAACAAAGTGTTTTATGTTTTTCATCAATGTATGTGTGTGTGTATGTGTTTGTGCATACGTGTAGGTGTGTGTGTTGAGTGTGTGTCTTTGTGTGTCTTTGTGTGTGTGTGTGCGTGCGTGCGTGCGTGCGTGCGTGCGTGCGTGTGTGTGTGTGTGTGCATGCATGCGTGGGTGAGTGTTCTTTCTCAGCATGGAGTTGACTATGGTGTGGGTGGTCTTCCTCACAGCACCACACAGGTTATTAATTAAAACAGGGTCCGGTGGGAAGTGAAGAGGAAGCCTGCCCACACACGCATTACAGTGGAGGACAGTTGGTGTGTGTGTGTGTGTGTGTGTGTGTGTGTGTGTGTGTGTGTGTGTGTGTGTGTGTGTGTGTGTGTGTGTGTTGTGTGTTTGTGGGTGGGGGGGGGGGGGAGGGAGGCTTTGGAGCAGTATGTGTTGGACTGCCCCAGCCAATGGCAGGGTAGTGGCCTAATGAGTGTCTGTCCTCTTTTCGCCCAGGGTGTGACCTTCCTGAAGGGTTATGCGCCCAAGGTCACAGACAGGTTGCAAAGTGGTCCCCATGACAGTACTGGGTGAATCTAAATGGTAAATTAACAAGAGTAACTTAACCTCGACACTACCGGAGCCGGGGATCGGACAAGCAACCTTCTGATTACAAGTCCACCCGTTCTTGGGGGGGGGGGGGGGGGGGGGGGGGGGGGGGAGGCTATAGGAGGAAAAGAGACCTCTCATTCCAACATTAGGTCTGTCGTTATCTGATGTGCAGAATGTTACAGAAAATAAACTATTCATATTTCCCTATATGTCTACAATGTAGGGATGTAATATAACAGAGACAGGTACACACATACACACATACAGACACACATGAAAACACAGCCGACAGAAGCTATTCTATCCCTGGGCAGTAAAGCACGAATGTTCTTTGTCTGTCACATTGCTCCTCATCCTTCCTCCCCGCGCGGTCCCACTGCTCCAGGTGTCTCCTCCGAGAGGCACCTGGGACAGCTGCAGACAAGTGACAACAACATTTGAGCCCCGTAATTCCTACCAACTGCCACAGCGCAAGCCGGTCTCGTCAACGTCAAGCTTGCCGAGAGAGCTGTCAAACCAGGGTGTGCGTGTGTGTGTGTGTGTGTGTGTGTGTGTGTGTGTGTGTGTGTGTGTGTGTGTGTGTGTGTTTGTGTGTGTGTTTGTGCATTGTGTGTCTAACAGGGGGATGGACCGTGGCTATGTAGCCCATGCTAGCAGCGCCGCGGAGGTGAGTCTGATGAGGATTGGCAGTTGGATTATTGAAGAGTCATTCGTCTGTTTTTGGCACGGTGCCGAGGCCCTGCCCCCTGGGGTCGGTCTGAGGGCCCCCAGACCTCAAGGCTCTGTTGTCAGAGGACAGCGCGAGGGCCACCGCCTCCAACAGACCTACTGGGTTTGTTCTTTGTTGATTTGTTTGCTCCCTAAAAGGCTCAGAGCTTTGTTTCGTTTGACCCAAACTAGGTTTTTTCTAATCTAAAATGACAGCTTTGCTGGTTTGTTTAAACTTCACTTCAAGTTAGCAGGTCAAAGTATTTTAGGATTTTTATTTGACACTTTTGTGATGCTATAGCCTAGAAAGACTAGTGGATCCCAGACTAGGTGCTGTAATGCCACAAAACCAGTGGTTGCTTCCTGCATTACACGATACGGATGTGATTCACTTCCTGTCACTAGAACTGCTACCGTTCAAAGGAAATCGATTTTTGCATTAAATGAGGGATCAAGGACAGAAGTGTCTTATTAATATATAATATCATAATGAAAAAAATACATTGTCATGTCCTTTCATTATGGATTTTCTATACTGGCAAAATAGTGAACAAAAAAAGTATTGTTCCTAATTCACAACCCAATGGGACAAATATCAAAGAGGCTAGTCATTCAGAGCTTGGGGATTGAAGGGTCATAGGGAGAACTAGTACTGGACCTAATGTGATGGCATAGGTGCCTCATTCAAATATTACAAGCAAGAAAGCAAGCAAACATTGCCACATTACCACACATCATCATTTCAGGCATCTTCATCAACGCCTCCACAACGCCCAAAACAGAACATGGTCTACGAATGCTTTGTAAAATCAAGATCTCTAAAGATTTTAATTTAAATAAATGTCATGTCAATTTTCATGGAGACATTACCGCCTTGCATTCAAATCCTGAGTGTCAAGGAGAGTGCCACGTTTCTGCCCCCAGCAGTGGTGGTTCTGAGAGGGAAGGGGTAGCAGGACGGACTCGCTCTTCAACCCACCTACCTGGGCAGTGGCACTCAGTGTGTTTTCACCATAGGTGCTGCCAAACATAACAAAACGGATATCTCGAGATTGCTCTCTTAGAACAGACATAAGAAAACAAGAGGCCAACGCACAAAAGGGCCAGACATGTCCGTTGGAGACCAGCCTCTCCCCTTCTCATCTTGAGATGTTCAAACTTCAAAGAAAGCTGATCGAACTAGGATTGTTTTTCACCAGACAATCAGGAGGTGTGACAGCATATCGGGAGCAAATGAACTCTGCATCGCAGCTCCAAGCTGCTCCACAATACAGGAACACTCAGAGGTCAGAGAGAGAGACATCAACAGACAGAGAGAGAGGAGCTGGAGACCACACAATCAACCAACACGGGAATACATGCAGCAATACAGGCCAGAGACTGGCTGGATGTCTGTATATAGTACCTCTATATCTCAGCTAGAGGGTCTGGTCTGTATATAGAGGGTCTGTATATAGTCTGTATATAGAGGGTCTGTATATAGTCTGTATATAGAGGGTCTGTATATAGTCTGTATATAGAGGGTCTGTATATAGAGGGTCTGTATATAGTCTGTATATAGAGGGTCTGTATATAGTCTGTATATAGAGGGTCTGTATATAGTAGGTCTGTATATAGAGGGTCTGTATATAGTCTGTATATAGAGGGTCTGTATATAGTAGGTCTGTATATAGAGGGTCTGTATATAGTCTGTATATAGAGGGTCTGTATATAGAGGGTCTGTATATAGTCTGTATATAGAGGGTCTGTATATAGAGGGTCTGTATATAGTGGGTCTGTATATAGTCTGTATATAGAGTCTGTATATAGTCTGTATATAGAGGGTCTGTATATAGAGGGTCTGTATATAGTCTGTATATAGAGGGTCTGTGTATAGAGGGTCTGTATATAGTCTGTATATAGAGGGTCTGTATATAGAGGGTCTGTATATAGAGGGTCTGTATATAGAGGGTCTGTATATAGTGGGTCTGTATATAGTCTGTATATAGAGGGTCTGTATATAGAGGGTCTGTATATAGTCTGTATATAGAGGGTCTGTATATAGTCTGTATATAGAGGGTCTGTATATAGAGGGTCTGTATATAGAGGGTCTGTATATAGTCTGTATATAGAGGGTCTGTATATAGAGGGTCTGTATATAGTCTGTATATAGAGGGTCTGTATATAGTGGGTCTGTATATAGAGGGTCTGTATATAGAGGGTCTGTATATAGTGGGTCTGTATATAGAGGGTCTGTATATAGAGGGTCTGTATATAGAGGGTCTGTATATAGTCTGTATATAGAGGGTCTGTATATAGTGGGTCTGTATATAGTCTGTATATAGAGGGTCTGTATATAGTGGGTCTGTATATAGTCTGTATATAGAGGGTCTGTATATAGAGGGTCTGTATGTAGAGGGTCTGTATAGAGGATCTGTGTATAGAGGGTCTGTATATAGATGGAGGGTCTGTATATAATTAATGGGTCTGTGTTTAGAGGGTCTGTGTATAGGAGCTCTGTATATGGAGGCTCTGTATATAGAAGGTCTGTATATAGTTTCCGTACATCTCAGCTAACACAACGCAATCTCACTGAATAGCTGGATTAAAGGACTATCTTCTCTAGCACTTGGGGCTACCATTGGGGCTTGTTGCTGAAAAATGCCACACACACACACACACCTACACACCTACACACACACACACACACACACACACACACACACACACACACACACACACACACACACACACACACACACACACACACACACACACACACACACATCAGGGTGTATTCATGCACATCCCTCAGCTCCTGATTGTTGGCTGCACACCCTTACAGAGGATAGGCTATTGATCGGAATCAATTATAGGCCCATTTACTTAATGGGCTCGGTCAACATCTGTACGTGTGTGTGCAGCCGCCCCCTGCCACACACCATTGAGCTGCTTATGACCACGGGGAGCTTACGGAAGCATCTTCATATTGAGTTCAGTTTTTCTGTTTCTGTTAAGTATTGTCTTATAAAAATGCCACCTAGAGGTCCTGCAGAGAAAACAAAGCGACAACATAGCCAATCATCGCTAACCCAAGAAGGCTAACTGTTGTTTGCGAGAGAATAACTGGACTGTAACTAATGGAAATATGATAAAATTAACTACATCTCTCCCCAATTAGGATGTAATTTGGAGAATAAACAGCATTATGTGAGGTCCGTCACATGCAGAGGCCTACATACCAAACATTAGCATAGGGCTGTTCATACTAGGGTCCCTCACAGCCCTTTACAGAGAAGGGACTCCCTCCCTCAGACAAACTCTAGGGGGGGATTTAGCTTGTCAGAGCCAGTGAGTTTTTCCAGAGGAGCGGAGGATCCTAACCTGCCACCCTCCAGATGACCTGCCTGTCCATGCTCCTCTGAACAAACTGAGACTTTAAACACTATGGACACCAGAGGGGAGGTCAGCCGATGTCCGTCAACCCAGACTCAGATACCAGGACAAGGCCTGCTGTTTGAATTGTCAGGCAAATGGGATATGCATTGAAAGTTAATTGGAGCCCCACACTTTAGTGTAAAAAAATATTAGATTATACACAATAAATGATGATATTAAATGAGCTCTCATGCCTGTCACCCAATTCATTCTGAATGAGATGAGCATCACACTGGGACCCACTCAGAGAGAGAGAGGGGGGGGAGACAGAGAGAGGGAGATAGAGAGGGAGACAGAGAGAGGGAGACAGAGAGAGAGAGGTAGACAGAGAGGGTGAGATAGAGAGAAGGAGAGAGAGGGCGAGACAGAGAGAGAGGGAGTGAGAGGATGACAGAGAGAGGGAGACAGAGGGGGAGACAGAGAGAGGGAGACAGACAGAGGGGGACAGAGAGGGAGACAGAGAGTGGGAGACAGAGAGAGGGAGACAGAGAGAATGAGATGGAGAGGAAGGCAGAGAGAGATAGACAGAGAGAAGGGGACAGAGAAAAGATAGACAGAGAGAGGGAGATAGAGAGTAGTTGACTGATTAAGTGTGAAATGGTGTGTGTAATTGAGTTGGAGGTGGCAATGTAATGAGGTGAACAAGAGAATGATCACGGAGATGGCCAATACCTCCAGCCTTCCACTCCCAGCAGGGCCAGATAACGCGCTCCGGCACTACGCTAATAACCAGAGAATGAACCAGCTCAAAGGGCTGTGCATGTGGCCGCATGTTTGGAAAGCAAGTGGAAAAATGACACAACCAGCTTAACACATCGGCAGAAAGCTTTACATTAAGTTTTTCAGATGAATTGCAAAAGATTATTGAAGAGTCTCTAATATTATTCAAAGTTGAATATGAACTGAGTCTGATAGGCCGATAGCAGTCTACAAGCATAGCCTGATGATTAATGGCCTGATAATCAAACCCAGTGTTTTCCTTTATTACCCCACATAGTGTTTAATGACGTCCCATGAAAAGGGAAGATAAATACTAAATCCTCCTCATGAGATGAATGGCAGAACCAGCCAGGTGTTCATGACCCTGTAAACAAAAGGCTCTACCACACCATCATTCATCCGGCCCCCTTTAATTGGCGCCGCCTGAACGCAAGCCACGGCCGCCCCACACTTGAAGCGCTGTGAGACGCTACAGGACGTCCCTGGTGGGCCCCTCTTGTTCTGGCCCCGGGCCTCTTGTTCTGGCCCCGGGCTAGCGAAGACGTGCGCTTTCCCTGGCTAACTTATTATGCCGTGCACTATCTATACTATAAGTTAGCACATTACCTGTCCCGCTGCTCTGGGGAGGCGCCGGAACAAAGACCAACCAGGTAACAAGAAACAAGAAAGACCTTAAAAACCTTTAAAGGGGACATATTATGGTGTTTTCCCAACAAGTAAACATAGTTTATGAGTTCCAGAAAATATGTTTTTGAAGTTGTTTGCTAGAAATAGCATTTAGGAAAATAAATGCTATTTTATAAATGCTATTATATCAGAATGTATTGTTTATGCTGTCTTTCTGCAAATGAGCTGCTGCCCATTGACCAATGAGCTGTCAGAGTGAACCACAGCATGGAGGAGAATTGATTGTTGCCGTTTGTGGACTCCCGGAGCTCTATATCTACATAATATTATATAATATTATAATAATAATAATAATAATAATAATAATAATAATAATAATAATAATAATAATAATACATAGGTATCTATATAATATAATATCTAATATCACGGCCAAAATCTATGTGTGCCTCGGATGATATTATGAATCATAAAGACTGCGTCTGACGTCTCTGGTACTTCCACAACAAGTAAAGACTCATAGTGGGGGTTATCTCGAGAAGAATTGGGGGAAAGGAACTTTGGCTTTGACTCTATCTAGTCCGTATTGAACTGCGACATGGAGGAGAAAGGGATTGTACTCCCGGAGCTCCCGCCAAGCTCCCCCCTACGGAGCTGCCGGACTGCCGCTGAAACTCCCCCGATGGAGCTGCCGGACTGCAGCCAGAGCTTTGGCGGCAGTCCGGCAGCTCCGGAGGGGGGAGCTCGGCGGCACTCCGGCAGCTCCGGAGGGGGGAGCTCGGCGGCACTCCGGCAGCTCCGGCGGGGGAGTCCGGTGGCAGTCCGGCAGAGCCGCCGGACTCCTTACCAGGCAGTCACATGGCACACTTACAAATTAGACATTTATTTTTGTATGGAATCTCCCTGCTTCTGAAATGCGGGAACATCGTTTGGTAACTGTAGGCGAGGTACTTTCAGAAATACCTCACTTAAAAAAAATCACGTACAGACTTATTTAAAAGTTTGTATGCGTGTGGGAGTACCAGAGACCCAAACCATCTCCCCAAATCCCAGGAAAAGTGTTGTTTTCATAATATGTACCCTTTAACGGTAAAGGAGGAGCATGGAAGGCTGTCTGGGGATGGAACGAGCTCCCTGCCTGTGTCAGGGGAGTCGCTCACCAGCTTCCTCAAGAGACTCGAGACGCACTTGTTCAGAGATCACCTGGACTCTGAATAGCCACCCCCTCCCCCATACGCACTTATTGTATGTTGTACGTCCTGCCACTTAATATATGCACTTATTATATGTCGTTATTAGTTATAGTACTTAGTTGTGTAGCATCCTATCCTAGCTAACTTAGTAAAGAGGGAGTGGTTTAACCTTGGAATTGCTAGTGCTTGGCACTATGTTCTATGAACATACTTATATACTGTACCGACAGCGATATATTGTTGTTTTCCTTTCTTCTGACAAATGTACCTAATGTAAGTCGCTGTGAAGAAAAGCTTCTGCTAAATGCCACAAATGTAAATGTAAATGAGGATGAGTTAACACTGCGGTCTCACCATGCATGAGTGTATGTATTTCACGTGAAGGGAATTCCCTTGTTGCTGCCCGGCAGCACATGGCAGCATGTAACACGTAGCAGCCTGCCACCGTGCTCAGAACACATTTGTTACAACGCAAAGCGCCACGCCCGGCCCGGGTTTGGCTTGTCAGGGAACCGGACAAAAAAAGATTCCAGATGTTCAGTAATTGAGAGGGGAATGAGGGGAGGTGAGTGGCAGCAATGTCCATGCAGAGTAGGTGAGACCAGTGGCGATCCTAGGTCCAGTTCCGCCCCGAATACCTATTCCCCACACAATATTATGTCGTACTTCATTGTTAACCGCTGCGCAGCGCATTTTTTTTTTATACTGCTCGTGGCGCCCCCCATGTGATTTGCCGCCCCCCACAAATATGCCGCCCCGGGCGTCTGCCCGGGTCGCCCGTGCCTAAAACCGCCACTGGGTGAGACAAAGTAAAAGAAGGATGATTTCATTCCCAACCTTTATTGCCCTGCTGCATACTGCTCTAGAGTACAAGGACACGTGTGCAGACACTATTGGAACGCTGTCTGAATCCTCCTTCCCTTTGGTGTTGCTCCGAGTCTTTTACTGCTGCTCTTTCACCCAATCATAGATGATGTCAACCGTCTAACAAACATTCAATTTAGGAAAAGAGTCGGTTGTTCCAATAAATGAAAGAGCCTACAGTCAGCTGCTTCCAAAAGAGAAACTATTCTTTGTGTGTGCATACCCTGCCTATCACTCTTGGATGTAGAACTGAAAGTGGGATGTTGAGCTAGGAGCTCAGGAGCTAACATGGCTAGTTTCAACAAGATTCATCCCAGTGCACCCAGCGCCGTGTCAGCGCATTTCTGCAAGAAAACACGCTGTGTGGACACGGGCCCTTAGGGCTTTAGGGCTCAGAACAGCGGAGATACTGTGTGTGTGTGTGTGTGTGTGTGTGTGTGTGTGTGTGTGTGTGTGTGTGTGTGTGTGTGCGTGCGTGCGTGTGTGTGAGAGTGTGTGCGTGCGTTTGTGCATGTGTGTGTGTGTATGTGTGTGCATGCATTCATGTTTGTGTGTGCGTGTGTGTTTTTGCGAGCATGAATGTGGGTACGTGCGTCAATGTGCGTTAGCGTGTGCCTGTTTGTGTGAGTGCGTGTGTGCGTATGTATGTGTGCGTGCATGCAAGTGCGTGCGTGTTAGTGTTTGTGTGCGTGTATGCGTTTGTGCTTTAATGTGCGTTAATGTGCGTTAGCGTGTGCGTGTGTGTGCGTGTAGGTTGGGGGTGTCTCATTGGCTATATGCGGTCATGTCTGAGTGAAATATCTCTATGGCTGACAAAGGCACTTAGGTGACATTAAGGGCTAATTGGTTGCGTGCAGAGCCGGCTAGAGATGGATGTTGGAGAGCTGGGACCCACGGGTCCTCAACACCGGGCCGCATGGTCAGGCTCCCATAATGAGCCATGGAAACATCATACTTATTTCTCTTAATTAAACACACTTCCAAATGAAGAGGGACGAGAAACAAAGATAAACAACCAAATCAAACGAGTGCTTTGTGTGTTTGTGTGTGTGTGTGTGTTTGTATGTGCGTGTGTGTTTATGTTGTGTGTGTGTGTGTGTGTGCATGTGTGTGTGTGGGTGTGTGATCATGTGTGTATGCTACTGTGAGTGTGTGAGTGCGTTGGAGTGCTTAATTAAGTAAAGAGATAAAGCAACAATGCCAAAGAGCAAAGGCTGGAATCAAGTGTGTGGATATGTATGCATGTATGTGTGTCTGCATGCTTCTGTTTGTCTGTGTCTGTGAGTCTGTGCGTGTTCGGTGTGTGGGTGTGTCTGTGCATCTGTGTGTGTGTGTGTGTGGGTGTGTATGTGCAGAAAGATGAGTGGAGGTCACTGCGCGTGGGCCAGAACATTCCCTCTCTCCAACAAGTGCTACTCAACTTGAGTCAACACAGGTTATTATTTGCATTTTAACTTGCCAAAACAACAATATATGACTAAAGCTGAAATTGCTAAATAGAAAAACACACCGCAGAGAATTGTAGAGGAGAAAGTGAAGAGAGAAACCTAACCACGGAGACCCCCCATGCCATGGCCCCTCTGAGTGAAGTCACACAGAATAAGAGAGCAGCCTCATCGCCCTCGGCCATCTGTCTGCGTACCACCAGGTAGGTTGCAGGTTCACTCCTGAGTAGCCTTTTTGCATACTGAAATGACGCATCCGAATATATATCCATAGTTCTAGCGTCGCACACACAAACACACAGATACATATGCACACACAAACGCACACATACACATGCACACACACAAACACACACATACACACACCAGCTTTCTTATGTGTAGGTTTGGAGTAAACACATTGGACCTAGCTTAGTCCCTGCTAGAAGCAAGCGTCCTTAGGGGAGTCTCTCCCCCCCAGGGCGGACTCCGGTACCCTTCCCCTCTGGTCCCCCTGGGGCCCCCACCCTCTGGTCCCCCTGGGGCCCCCACCCTCTGGTCCCCCTGGGGCCCCCACCCTCTGGTCCCCCTGGGGCTCCCACCCTCTGGTCCCCCTGGGGCCCCCACCCTCTGGTCCCCCTGGGGCCCCCACCCTCTGGTCCCCCTGGGGCCCCCACCCTCTGGTCCCCAGACATCCTTCTCCCAGCAGATCCAGTACTTTTAAATCACTCCATCTTTCAACGTACCTTGTTTCCATACTGGGTAGATTGGATGCACATATAAGAAAAGAAAATGAGGGACATCATTTGGTGAGAGGAAATATAAATAAATAACAATAAGATTTTGAAAGTCAATTTGTATATGCAATAGATATATTTTTTTATTTGTCTGCATTGACTGATATTTATTAATAGCTGTGTGGAAATAGATGTGTGTCTCTGTGTGTGTGTGTGTGTGTGTGTGTGTGTGTGTGTGTGTGTGTGTGTGTGTGTGTGTGTGTGTGTGTGTGTGTGTGTGTGTGTACACAGTATATATATATATATATATATATATATATATATATATATATATATATTAGTAATTTGATTGTTATTTATTAAGTGCTGTTATTGAGGCATTTATCTGTAATGCTTTGGCAATAAGTATTTGTTTTTATTAATTACAAATTAAATTGGAAGGAAATTAAGTAATGAAAGAATCAGGGATCAGGAGAAAAAAAGAGAGGGAGAGAGAGAGAGAGAGAGAGAGAGAGAGAGAGAGAGAGAGAGAGAGAGAGAGAGAGAGAAGGAAGCAGTGCATTGAGTAGTGTATGAACTCAGTGTAATGGACTCATCCCGATGTCCCCATGCCCCCCACTGAATGACCCCCATTATGGATCCTAATGTCGGCCATCTTGGGCCTACCGCTTGAGACTTCACCAGTCAATGTTACTACTTGACATGCCCTTCATTGTAAATGTTAACACATTTACATTCATGAACATGGGGACCACTGCTGGTTAAAGGTCCCTTCCGCCTGTCAATTCGAGCTAGTCCATAATAAACCATTACAGTACATTATGGGATGTGGAAGAGGCCAATGTAATCATGGCAGATGAAAGGCATAATGATATATTCATGTATTGATATACTTTTTGCCATTTTCCTGACTAAATACTGGGTAGGTGTGCACTGTGTGTGTGGTTGTGTTGCCAATCACTATAAACTCAAACTTCTTATTCACGTCAGCAAAGGATAGATGGGAGAAGAAGGGAGTGGCGGAGGTTAGGGCCTACAAACCTCCACCAGCCTGTAGCGAGGGCTAGGCTCCCCAGACGCCCTTGGAACAGAATAACCCTCAGAAAGAACTTCCAGTTCAGTTCATCCTATAGAGATGCTCTATGCTCCTAGCAAATCCCCCCACCCCCACCTCTTTAAGCAAACGAGAGGAGCTGAGAGAGAATGCGAGGGAGAGAGAGAGGGAGAGGGTGAGGGTGAGGGTGAGGGAGAGAGAGAGAGAGAGAGAGAGAGAGAGGGGGGGCGGGGGGGAGTGAGAGAAAGTTGATGCAAAGTGTGTGTGTGTGTGTGTGTGTGTGTGTGTGTGTGTGTGTGTGTGTGTGTGTGTGTGTGTGTGTGTGTGTGTGTGTGTGTGTGTGTGTGTGTGTGCGTGAGTGTGTGTGTGTGTGTGTGCGTGTGCGTGTGCATGTCAGTGTGTGTATGTGTGCATGTCAGTGTTTGTTTGTTTGTTTTCCTGTGCCACCCGTGCATGCCTTCACTCACAATAACTTACAATTGCAATGCGGAAGAAGAGGTGCATGAATTGTGGGAGAGGGAGCGAGGGGTTTATTTACAAAAATAGCCGGAGGGGAAAGAGGAAGAACAGCACCTTTGATTGTGAAGCATTTACTCTAGGATCACACTAGGGTGTCGAACCTGGGATCACAGCATACTAGCTTTTGTTCCAGACATGCTCGTGGATGTTGGATTTGAGAGTAATCGGCTTTAGAACTGCAGAGTAAAGTGAGAGCCAACGAGAAGCAGTCTTAGTCTCCGGCACGACCACAGCTCAGCCCTCTACCGTTTACTCACACTTCTTTAGAGATAAGATTTGAAATGCAGATGAATGATATTTGTAAAATGAAACATGATTGATTTTTAAAGAAATTGAGGCTAAGAAAACGATGAGCACTTTGCCACCCAATTGTATCTCACCTTTCTGAGTAATTGGTCATCATGTGAAGCAGCATAGGGGCTGGCTGCTGCTCACTCTAAGCTATTATGCATTCAAGGCATGGCAGCTTTTCTGTAAGGAAGCCTTCCCACACAACCTGCAGAGTGGTTCTTTAAATGTCTCAGAAGCGTGTAATTAATAAAACCTATCTCCAGCTCTCAGCACGGTACCTCAGCTGATGTTCAGCAGAGCAGCCCGCCGAGTTTGAAATGCTTTTAGTCAACACTTCTACAAGCGCCATTTATTAGTTCACATTAATACCTACCCGCCGATTATGATTTGTTTATTGAATCATTTATGAGGCTCTGCCAACACAAACACTCCCACAACTGGACTGTGACTGGACTGTTGCCAGGCAACCCATAAACATTTCCCTGCACCCTCGCGTGATGCTTTGTATGGGACCCAGTGTGACGCAGGCCTGACGTCCCTTCGGTGCTGGTGGGTTCTGGCTACACTGAATTATCCAGGCCTCTGCTCCGGTTCCTCTTTGCTCTCCATTCATAATTTAACCCAAATGTTATTTGTGGAAATATGTTAATCTATGCAAGTGCGAGGGTTTGTTACGATCCAAGGCCTCGTTCACACTGCAGGCAAACGTGGGACAAGTCTTAACAGCACAGTGTGAACAGCACTAATCACATGGAGTTGGATCTGTTCTGATTCTGATCGGGCCACTTTCATGCACTATTCGGATACAAGTCAGATTCTTTGCTCTGTGATCTCAATGTGAATCATACTGAGGTCGTATCACAGTTCAAGCGACTTTGACGTCACTCTAGATCAGGGGCCGTATTCACAAAGGATCTTAGGGCTAAAAGTAGGTCCTAACTGGCGAATTTAGGAGTAACTCCTAAAAATAATGGGCGCGTCACTCTCTGAAATTTAGGACTCCTAACTTTTTTCACTAAGAGCAATTCACAAAGTATTTTAGGCCTAAAAGTAGCACCTAAATCTAGGAGAGCTTAAAAGTCCTCAAGAGGACTCCTAACTCAGTAAGACCTATTCACAAAGAATCGTAAAATGCCTGCGAGACGAAATGTTAGGGTATTAAACTTGTTGTGGAGTAGTGCGCGATGCATTAACATCCCCGACTAACAGGAATAATCAGATTAGTCCCGAAATAAAATGTTTGGCCACACTACGTTATTTAGCAACAGGGGAAATGCAACTTTGCAATGCCGACGATTTAAAAATATCGCAACCATCAGTCAGCCGTGCCATAAACTTTCCTTTGGACATTCAACAATTACACAGGATCAAAGCCAACTTCATGGCACTTGCAGGTATGCCCGGTGTTGTCGGTGCTATTGACGGGACGCACATAAAAATAATTGCGCCATCAAAAGACGAGGACGTGTTCGTCAATAGGAAGAAAGTGCATTCCATCAACACGCAGGTTGTTTTTGATGCAAATTTTGACATAGCCTACTGGATGTTGATGCAAAGTGGCCTGGAGCTTCAGCTACCCATGATTCGCGCATTTTAATGGTGTGCGGTCTGAGGCAGCTTTTTGAGATGTACCAGGTGTCACTTGCTGGGTGACAGTGACTATCCATGCAAGACGCGGCTCTAGACACCGTGGCTCTAGACACCCTACCTCAATCCACAACCGGTCGTGTATGTTTGTGTGCTCTAGCATATATGGAAGAAATCAGTTAACAATAATAAATATGGATTCAACAAATAAAAGGCATCAAAGAGCCAATACGATGTGTTTTACGCATAGGACTAAGCGTAATCTGCGTAATCACTTACATGTTATACTTTAATGTTGTGGAGAGAGGAATTGGGCAGATGAAACGTCGGTTTCATGTCCTCCACGGCGAAATACGCCTCACCCCAGAGAGGGCAAGCACAGTAATCACTGTATGTGCCATTCTACACAACCTCTGCAAGCGGAGGAACATTCCACAGCCAGACGATGATGATGATGATGATGGCGATCAACATGACAAGGAATTTGGCCGTGTGGTACCGAGTGGACAGGCATTTAGGGATCACTTTGAAAACACACTTTAGGTAAACACCTTGGCACAAATCAGTCAACACTTAGGTAGTTCATAACATTTATTTTCTTTTAAATTTTACGTATTTTTATTGTTTGCTTTCTCTCTCTCTTGAACGTGCAGGCTACAACGTCATTATCGTGGTCTGCACAAAATTGTCATCATGCGTGTATTCTGCTAACTGCACTATAACTACTTAATAGGAATTCATTTCTAGCCTAGGCTATTTCCTTGTTTTTCGGTGATTCAGTGGGCTCGTCTGAACAACCAATCACCGAACTGACCGCTTCTAAACTCGTGCACGAGAATTGACGTAATCCATAGCAACGGCGCGTCACTCTTAGTTCACTCTTTGTGATTTATCCTTAGTAAGAGTAGGTCTCAGCGGCTTTGTGAATAACTTTTAAGAAAAAACTCCTACGTAAAATGTTTTAGCGCAAGTTAGGAGCACTCCTAGCGGTAAGATAAAATGCTTTGTGAATACGGCCCCAGATCAACCAACCCTTTTGAACCTGAGAGCTACTTGAAGGGTACTGAGTAATAAAAAGCGCTACTGGTTTGATACAATACACCTGAATAACAAAGTTGATCGGTTCCACCTTTAAAGATAGGAATATCTTACTACTATATTTTGTCGGAGAAGTTACTCAGAATGTTGGTCAACGAGCATGTGCCAAGCAGCCTGCTGCTCACACACAGAGACACAGCACGTGCAAACGCACATATACACACACACACACACACACACACACACACCGCACATCCACCGGCCGCACAAACAGGAACACACGCTCACACACACTGCAAACTCGCAGACGTTGCAAGACAATGGCAAGATCGAGATAAAAAAAAACGCAGTCGACACATTCTCCCAGCTGACACGTTTTGTCTATAGAGCTTGTGTCTATGGCACCTCTGAGATCGTAAAATATTAACGGGTTTCAATGGAGAGAGTAATTATTTTCTGGTCCCAGTCTTTATATGTCCTGGATTACACATATGTTGTTTGTTGATTTAAATGATAATTAAAAAAAAAATAATAATAATAATAATTTGGCTGTAGATAAAACACAATGAGAAAGACTACAGGTCTCATATGTGACGTCAGGCTCCCTGCGACTGGCCTTGACAAGACAATCTCCCCATCGGCATAACTGAACATCGACACATGCCCCGACTTTTAATGGTTTTCACCTCTTTCGATGCAGTTAGCCTCCCCTTGGAAAAAAGCAGTGAAGTGGACCAGAGAGCTCGCCATGTCTGTACCAGAGTGATGGGGACATATCATTCGCGTCGAGAGCAGCGAAGAGCTGTAGTTCATAGAGCGGCCACACACATAACCTAACATTATCAAAACAAAAATAAAAATTATAATTTAATTCCACAAACAACATATGCGTAATCCAGGGCATATACAGACTTGGGACCAGAAAATAATTACTTTCTCTCCATTGAAACCCATTCATATTTTACGATCTCAGAGGTCCCATGGGGGTCTACCGGAAGGGGCGGACTTACGAGCTCTATAGACTACACTTTTTTGCAAAACATTATTTATTTTAAAATATTACTCGCCTCTTTGAGCATCCCGCAACGTCGTCCAATATTGATATCCCTGCTCCGACTGTTTAAACGTCCCCGCCGTCGACACGCCCTCCCAGATAATGCATTATGTCTATAGACTGTAGAAATTGCAATAAAAGATGTGAAGAGACAATTTCCCACGTCGACAACGCAATGCCCTCTCGTTAATCTTATCATATAAAAAAAACGTTAAATTCAAACCTCGGGCAGACCGGCATATCATCTAAAAAACCGCGCAATCTCTTAGAAGACAGCGTCCCTGTAACACAGAACGAAAACATGTAACTTACACAGTATGGGGAATTATGTCTATAGAGTCAACCACATAACACTCTTCACACTTTGCTGTTCAAAAGTTTATATTACTCTTCTCCTTGGGCCTCTCGAAATGTCTTGCGATATTGATATTCCCCCTCCCCCCTGTCGATGTTTTTAAGTTGTTTTATTTTACTAATGTTTTTGTGTGTAGGCTAGGCTACTGTAGGCTACTGCTGCCTGTCTTGGCCAGAACACTTGAAATTATATTTTTAATCTCCATTATGTCTTTAAGAAAAAGAAACGTCTTAAACTCTCACGTCAATGTACTATCCACATTCTTGCCCTCCCCCCCCCGCCCATCTCCCTCTCCCCCTCCCCCACACAAGCCTGTGCTTTATTTCACTAAAGTTAGGTAGGTTGCTGCCTTAGCTGTTGTTACACTTAGTCTATTTCACAAAGGTGATTCTGTAAGTGACACAATTTTCAGTATCAGAAGAAGCTGTTGATTATTATTATTTTCAACCTATAGTAGTTGCCATGTCGCGTGCCAGTCACCTGTTGATATATTGCGAATATTTCTGTTCGCTTTGGTCGCTCAAGTCGCTCATGACGTACAATTCAAAAGTGCCTGCCGGTGTTCCCTGGGATCCACGCAAGCGAAGAGCGTCTACATTCCAATTGGCTGTCAGTGTTTTGCCGCTGAAACGCGTCATAGTAATTTGCATATAGTTCAACAGTTTTAACTTTTTTTGGACGCTCTAGTCGCTCAACTTTGGCCGCTGGTAGCGTTGGTCGCTTTGGTCGCTCTTGCCCATAGAAAGTGAATGGCTCCTGGCGATTTTGAAGCTCAATTCACTTCTGGTGTGGACGTACAGTTAAAGACGCTGCCTTCTGTGGCTGGGGTAGATATTACAGCTTGAATGTTTGATCCTGCTCCCTTGTGGCTGTGTGGGGGTAATGCAGCTTGTGTGTTCGATCCTGCTTTCTAGTGGCTATGTGGGGGCAGCTTATGTGCTTAAAATACGTAACGGTTACAGGAACATTTAAGATGATCGCGATGAGTTCTGCCTGCGACCGTAATGTGACAGTGACAGTGGCCGCACTTATCCTGCCTCTTGCAAACTTAGACCTTAACAACATCAATGTCTGTATACACATGTAAAACATCAACTGTGAATCACGGATCGAATCTCCTGTATCTAAATGCGGCGAAAATGCGGAGGACCTGTGTCCTTAAAATGATTATGCTTGCTTCATAAGGTAAAGAAAAAATATTTTTGCTTGCTTTATTAGGTAATAGGTGAACCAAAATATTATATGTTGTAACATTATAGGCAAAATGTTATTATATTATGCGCTCAGAAATCCCGGTCATAATATAACAAATTTCTGAGCGCATAATATAACAACATTTTGCCTATAATGTTACAACATATAACATTCGTTCACCACCAATGACTCTTAAAAGCAGTGCCAATATTTATGGTGTGAGAAATACCAACTTTCTACTCCTAATTCACATTAAAGAAAATACTACCTCAGGGGTAATATTATTCAGGAGATTTTCAGCGTAGGCAACATATGTCAGGATATGTTGTTAACACACACCGCCCATCATGAGAATATCAGGACTTACACGTGCGTCTGAAAGCAGCTAGTGTGTGTGCATTTAATCACATTATAAAATTTGTCAATTTATGGTAACAGGGGAAATTGTTCAATGGGAAGTGTAGTATACTATGCATGCAAATCAATTATTAAATAGCTTTTACTGGTTTTCAGGGCTGAAAAGTGCATTGACATTTTAAAGCGCAAGGCAACTACTATTAGTTGAAAAAACTAATCATCAACGTGACCTGTGTGTTGATATGCCGGTCAGCGCAATGTTTGAATTTAATGGTTTTGTATGACAAAATGAACGACCTCCCGTTGCTTGTCGAGGTGAGAAATTGTCTCTTCCCTTCTTTCATCACAATTTCTAGTCTATAGACAGAAAGTCTTACCTGGGCGATCGTGTCGATGCGGTGTGTGCGTGTGCGTGTGTCTTCCTACCTGCGCGTGTGTCAATGGCGGAGCCGTTATGTTTAAAACATAACGTCTTACCTGGGCGAGTGTCGCTGTGGTGTGTGCGTGTGCATGTGTGTTCCTACCTAGGCGTGTGTCGAAAGCGGAGCTGTTATGTTTGAAAACATAACGTCTTACCTGGGCGAGTGTCGCTGCGGTGTGTGCGTGTGTGTTCTAACCTGCGCATGTGTCCAGGGCCGACGGACTGCGGGGACAAAGGGGACAGTTGTGGGGGGGCCCAAGGCAGAGGGGGGGCCCATGAAAAAAATAAATAAATAATAATAATAATAATAATTATTTATCGGCCACGTCACCCCCCTCCCCCCCCCGTCAACAATCGACCCATACCCCCCCCCCCCCCCCCGTCAGCAATCGCTCCATACCCCCTCCCCCCATCCCCCCCCCCCCCCGTCAACAATCGCCCCATACCCCCCCCGTCAACAACTTAGCGCAGGGGGGCCCATTAGTACCTACAGTATAGGGGCCCAGGATTTGGTGCTACGGCCCTGCATGTGTCGATGGTAGAGGCGTTATGTTTAAGGGCGAGTGTCGCTGCGGTGTGTGCACTTGCGTGCGTGTTCTTACCTGCGCGTGTCTCGATGGCGGAGCCGTTATGTTTAATAACATAATGTCTTACCTCGGCGAGTGTCTCTGCCTTTATCTTGACGTCTGGTGTGTGCGCATGCGTGTGTGTGTGCGCGTGCGTGCGCATCCGTGTATGTGTCGCTGCCTTTGTCTTGACGTGCGGTGTGTGCGTATGAGTGTGTGTGTGTGTTTGCGTGCGTGTGTGTTTCCGTGTATGTTTGTGTGTGTGTGTGTGTGTGTGTGTGTGTGTGTGTGTGTGTGTGTGTGTGTGTGTGTGTGTGTGTGTGTGTGTGTGTGTGTGTGTGTGTGCAGTGGCGGTTTTAGGCACGGGCGAACCGGGCAGCCGCCCGGGGCGGCATATTTGTGGGGGGCGTCAAATCACATGGGGGGCGCCACGAGCAGTAAAAAAAAAAAACATGCTGCGTAGCGGTTATCAATGAAGTACGACATAACATTGTGTGGGGAATAGGTATTTTGGCGCCCCCTCTGGCTGCAGGCGCACACCTGCTCGTTGAGAAGGTGCCGTGCACAAACGGAATGGAACCCCCACTGAAGTCCGTAGGTTCTCGATACAATCGTGAACCTACAAATTTTAGCCAGCACTCCATAGTGACCAGGTGCTCGCACCGTGTTGACTACCCCTGCTCTAGATGGACATGAGTCAGGATTCTGCGTTGGCTGTTGAATAACACAAACATTCGACAGCTGAGATGGAAGGAGTCAGGGGAGGGACAATACTAAGTAAGAGTACTAATGTTGGATGGCAATTGATAATGATATTGTTTCTTTTCTGGTGATCCCTCACCCACACAGTGGCTGTGTGTTTTCTGTTGAACAATCGCTAGTCCCGCCGTGCATCTCATCAAAGCTTTGCACAAAGTTCACTCCACCTTTTTGTGGGTTACTCTGAAAGGAAGCCATGAGTGGTTTGAGAGCACTGAATTCTTCCCAGTAATCCTACGTGATATTGTACTTTTCCCATTTGCGTTGTGAAATAACAACAGCTTTAACGAATTTAACCGCTTTAGAAATGAAAAGGAGAAAACAATCAATTGATGTGAAGTCACCAGTGTGTACAGGCCCACACTGCCAACATTAATCTGTCAACTCATGAATGAAACCCCAAACGCTGACTTCATTGACCTCCATGGATACTCGCTGTGTGGGAAGTCTTGGTTAAAGTTATCTTACCCACACGGGTCAGCTCGGACTGGCACCAGTTCACACTGGAATCTGATCTCGGCCACATTTAAAACATAATGTGTAAACAGCCAAACCAAAACATGAACACTTTCATTGAGAACAAGGTCTAAGATAAAGATGGTTAATGTCAGTTATGCTGTTCTCAGGGCATGACGCTTGTCCTAAGAATGACTTGGGTGGAGTTCTGTGTTGTATGAAGTGGTTTAAGGGTCTGGTATACTGTGTGTTGTGTATTGCAGGTGTCCGTAATGTCAAATATAATGGACATACTTAGTCCATTTTATGTGCGTGTGTGATGGGTCAAACACTCCAGTAGAGTAAGTAACAATGGATAAAATCTGTCTCTCTCTGTCTCTCTCATTCTCCCATTCTCCCATTCTCCCACTCTCTCTCTCTGGAAATGCATGGGTGGTGGAGTTCTTCACCTTATTGCCTGAAAGAAAATGGCCATGGCGAGTGCACTTCATTGATTCCTTTTGTTATTGGCCTCCTCGCGTTGACATTTCACATTTTGTCAGCTCAGCCCTTTTCTCCCCTCACTCCGATCTCACTTGCTGATTATTCTGCATCAGTCGGCTCTGATTTGATGAGGGAGCCGGCAGAGTTATTGCTTCCCTTGTTCCCGGTTATTGCTCTCCTCTCCCTGCAGCCAGGCCCCTCCAGCCGAGCGGGGCCGGGGTGTAGGGCGGAATACAGAGAGGCCGGGCGCGGACCTCCCCCCACGTCAGCAGGATCTCAGCCTCACAGTCACGGACCTGACAGCTGGCCGCATGAGGGACAAGCAAATCAAAGAGACCTGAAAACGGGAACCCCTCCATGCAGCATGCAAGGCTGTGCTCAGCCTTCCGAGCGGCCCGGCAACAAGGACAGGAACACACCATGTGGTCATGGCCCGGGTTCAGGGTACAGAAAGGACATTCAAACCTTCTCACACACGTGGGGAAATTAAGGGAAGAAGCACAAATATGGGGAGGGGCTCTTAGGAGTACACCCAAACGGACAGTGTTTGAGATTGATTTCCATATCTTGATGGGTGATGCCACATTGTAGGTAGCAGTCCAAAACAACCACTGCCCCTCCCTTTCTCCTGGAGGATGAAGTGGAGATGTGGGTTTACATTAAGGCTGATCCAAGCAGCGTTCCTGTCCCTTCCGAGCAGAGATGGGGGGACTCGAGTCAAAGACTTGACTCGAGTCCGACTCGAGTCGCCAGTTTTGCGACTTGTGACTTGCTTGACCAACACTAACGAAAGACTTGACTTGACTTTGACTTGCCCCTTCCTGACTTGTTACTTGACTTGACTTGAGTCATGTGACTTGCCAAGTCATTGCAGTCTTGTTAAATATTTTAAATAATAATAATAAAAAATATATTAGATGAACATTGTTTTATTGTGCGCGAGTGCTCCTGACCTGCAACCTGGCAACCCGCCCTCTTCCACGCAACGTGACATTCCTGCATGAGTCTAGTGAGTGATGATCATCTGCAGAGATGGAAGGCGCTCCGACCAACATCCCGAAAATAATCAATTTTGGCTATAAAGATTACACAACAACACAAAATAAAAGAGGAGCGACATGCAAAATCTGCAATGTCAAAATTACGGATTTGCCAAGCACCACGTCGAATTTCATCCGACATTTCAGGACAGCACATAAAGAAAGGTGAGTAACATGTTGCAAACCTAGATGGATTAACGTCCTTGATTGTCATTTTGCTCCTTGGCTGCTGACATTAGTGAGAGTACTAGTAGGCTAGTTGTTATTGATGATTTTACTTAAGCTAAAAAATATATATCTGAAATTGCAAATCTGGTGAAAAGTAGCTGCTATTCTCGAAGCGCTAGCTAGCTGTAACACCAGAACTGACTAGCTAGTTGCTAAATATCAATGCATGCACGCCTCTAATGAGGTTATACGGAATCAAAACTTTTTTTGCGTTTGCATCCCTGAGCTTGAACACTAAAAATGCATGCCTAGAATATAATGAGGCTATACGGAATAAAAACTTAATTTTCAAATGTTATGACTACTTTGTAGGCAGTGATGGCAAGCTCCCACATCATCCTCTGGTTTGCTCTCTTGCTTCGCTAGCAGTGTTGGGCAAGTTACTTCCAAAATGTACTATATTTCATATTACTAGTTACTTGCATTTGAAAGTAATAAGTGTCTTTACAATATTACCTTCTGTGTAGAGTAATAAGTAATAAGTTACTTATTACTTTCACCAAAATAAACATTCAGGACAAGGCGGATGGGGGGGGCAAACATTAAAGTCTAATGAGGTCTATATTGCATCTGCATGTAGTGTGTACCATGAATAGCTGAATTACAATAATGTTATGATATAGAATAAATAAACAACCAAAACCTTTACACAACAAGACAAACTCTTTTTCTATACCTCATTTATTAGCTCCTGAGTTACAAAGTGCAGCCACACAAACATTTAACCAAAAAGTTGCATTCCCATGAAATCAAACATGTTAATAGTTTATACTATTTCAATAATAAAATAAAAGTGCACTTCAAGAATGACGTCTAACAGCCACCAGACAGGGCATGTTTTGTAAGTATTTTAGAACCTGAGCATATATCCTGCCCTGAAATAGCAGTAAATAGCAGTAATAAAAAAGAGCATGAGAACAGCATAAATAATGAAACACATTCAACATTTCAGTCCCACAGAGACTTTACAAGGAACTTATGCTTAGAGCCTATTAATGTTTTGGTTAGGACCAAACAACAAAGTCTTAATAGACAAAATATACAGCCAAACAAGGGCTGGAGTTTGTGTGGCTCGGATTGTAACCAAGCCCCCAGGAACACTGCATACTTCCGCAATCCACCAGTGCTCAGCGGCCAAGCCTGGTATTGCAGCTGTTTAAGCGGGCTGTGGACGGGTCCCTCAAATCATGGGACCAAGAAGTAGATATCTCCGTTCACTCCAATACAAGTGGGGAACAGGAATGTGTCTCCGCAAAAAATATCTGGATATCAATCAAAGGCTCATAATTACCTTAAATGCCATGTCCTCAAAACGCCACCTCAAGCGTTTTATTGGCCGTTATCTCGCTGGGGAAGAGGGGTGTGCAGCTGAAAGGAGTCGTAGTGAAACAAATGGCATCCGACAGGGCCTAGTTCAGTGCTCCGTTAACGTGTCCGATTTTTGGATTGGTTCATCTGCTGCTCAATAACTCTCACGGTCCTCTGCTTGCGATCATTGTCATTCATCATGTATTGATCCATTTATTCAAAAGATCCAAAGACAAAGAACAGGTGCATTACGGTATCATTTTATATTGTTGTTGGACCGGAGTGGGGGGATGGGCACGCATGCGTTCTATATTTCTGCATCCGGTATGTCACGGACTAGGCCACGTGTCTTGGCCCCATAACGCGGAAGCAAATCGCTCCTGTATGTTACCCTGCGCCACTGAGCAGTTTGTATATGAATGAATGGGCGGCCACTTTCCAGTCCGTGGTCCATCCTTTATTATGTCCATGATTGTAACGCGTTAGCGGACTCAGTAACTGTAATAATATTACCGAAATATAGTTAGTAACGCGTTATATTACTCCGTTACTGCCTAAATGTAATATATTACGGTAACGCGTTACTTTTGCAACGCGTTACGTCCAACACTGCTCGCTAGGCATGCATGCATAGATAGATACTTAGCAGGCGGTGTTCAAGCTTATGGATGCAGACACGTGTAGAGAGAAAGGCAGAGGACGAGGGAGCACATTTAAGGAGGCACTAAATCATGACTTCACATATCAGGGGTGCAAACCTGTCACCGTTTTTAAGCCAAAATAGGTAATTTGTGTGATTCATATAGATCTGTAATAGATCGGGGGGGAGGCATTTTCTAGGTAATGTGGAACGTTGGTACGCTGCAAGAACGTTTGGCTATGTAACGTTGGCTATCCTGCTAATGTCAGACAGTTCTCTGACAGACGCCTCGCAAATCATATTAACCATTTTTGCTGGTTAGTGGTTACAATAACGGTGTTAACGGACAGTGCAGTGTCTATTTCTCGGTCACTCTGGAAAAATCTTAGGCGCATTGGTCGCCCATTATGTATTTATCACTTCACTGGATTGGAAGTCCACTTTCCAGGCTCTCGCACGCCCCCTTCAGTGAGGCAGAGGTTACGTTTGCCTTCCCTATGTGCTTTTTCACTCCGGTTTTATGACAGATCAGCAAGACTAAATACCATACAGGCATTTGCATACCTGAGCTTAAACACCAAAACTGACTAGTGTGCCTTCTAAATATCTATGCATGCATGCAATGAGGCTATTGGGAATTAAAACCTTACTTTCAGATGTTATGACTACTTTGTAGGCAGTAATGGCAAGCTGTGGAGTGAATACATGAGTTTAAAATGTTTCTTTTCTCCCCCCTCTGTCCCAAATGTTTAGATATGAAGAATACCTGCACTCTAAAGCAGCTCCAACGCAAGACTCAAGCCAGCCGCAGATATCCCAGTTTGTCAGAAGCAGCAAGCAACAGTATACGTCAAGCCATCCCCAGCAGAACGCCATCACACGTTCAGTACTTTCAGACCTGGTAATTGATTGCAACTTGCCCTTGTCCATCATAGAGCACCCAAGTTTTCGGCGCTTCTTGTCTGTTGTTGACACAAGGTACAGCCCTGTAAGCCGAAGAACTCTTACATCAAAATTGGATGGCGCAGTGCTGGAAAAGCAAACAAAATTAAAGAATAGTCTTGCAAATGTTGAAGATATATCAGTTACAGTTGACATATGGTCAGATCGCAAGATGCAGGGCTTCTTAGGAATTACTGCTCACTGGTTGGATGATGGAGAAGGTGGAATAGTCCTGAAATCCGCTTTGCTGGCTTGTAATAGGTTCAGTGGTTCCCATACAGGGGAAAGAATTTGTGAGGAATTCGAGCAAATATGTGAGGAGTACCAGATCAAGAGAAAGCTATTGCACATTATATGTGATAATGCTGCAAATATGAGAAAAACATTCAGCACTTGTTTTCCACAACATGGAGGCGAAGAGGATGAAGAGGAGGAAGGAGTTGAGGGCGATGACGTGTGGACAGACTTGCCAGTTGAAGACCAAGAGAGGGTGGATCTTTTTCTCCAAACTAAAGCTCAGACAGGACAGCAGTGTTTTGCCCACACGCTGCAGTTAGTTGTGGGGGACGGCTTAAAAGACACCAAAATAGCTAATGCAGCTCTTGCGAAGGCCTGCAAATTGAGCAGCTTACTCCACAGCAGTACTTCTTTCAAGGACATTTTTGAGAGAGAGTTTGGGCAATCTGGCATTCCCTCTTCAGTTGTCACACGTTGGAACTCAACGCTTAGGCAATTGAAAGCAGTACTGAAATGTGACGCCATGAAGCTCACAGCCATTCTTCAAGAGTCTGGACACAAAGAGGCAGCATTCACATCAAGAGAATGGAGTCAAATTCAAGAGTTGGTGCGTGTCCTTGAGCCTTTTGCCGAGGCCACCGACCTCACTCAAGGTGAAAAAATGGTAAGTATAAGTGCAGTGGCCCCCTGTGTCCTCTCCCTCAACCACCAGCTGGAAAACTTAAAAGGCACTTTGTGCTACTTGGGGGGCTTCATCAAAACCTTACAGACATCTCTTCAAAGGAGGTTCAAGGGGATCTTCGTAAATGTGAAGATGGCAGAAAACTCATCATCTGATAGCCAGCCATTGCCCTTCTCTGACACACTGTATCTGAAGGCAGCCATGCTGGATCCTTCTTTTGGCAGCATGTGGGTGACACATGATGTTTTGGTCGATGACAACACTAAGGAGGAGAGTTCATTCTGAAAGATCTAGTGAAAGTCGGCCCAACAACCCCACGCGTAGAAGAGGAGGAAGAGGTCCAGGAGACAGAGCCTCAGTCAAGCCTCTTTGCGTCCTACCATAGCAAGAGACAAAAGAAGGATTCAGCTTCAACGCCTCATATGCAGCTCACACACTTCTTGGAGATTTGTAGTGGACAGGACTGCCTCCACTTCTGGACACTAAACAAGCACACCCTTCCGTCTCTCTTCATGGTTGTGGTAAGACTGTTGCATGTTCCTGCATCCAGTGCCCCGGTTGAACGTGTGTTTAGCCATGGCGGGGTGATCATGAGACCCCATCGGTCACAACTCAGTGCAAAAGTTTTGACAAATTTGATTTTTTGCAAGTGTAATGGCCATTTGTAATGGCTCACAATTGTCAGTTGTTCTGATGAACATGTTCTGATGTTCACCCCTCTCTCTCTCTCTCTCTCTCTCTCTCTCTCTCTCTCTCTCTCTCTCTCTCTCTCTCTCTCTCTCTCTCTCTCTCTCTCTCTCTCTGATATTGTTGTAAAACCGTTTATCTCATCCAGCCAGACAGTGACAGACTGTGTAATGCTGTTGTTCCGTGAAAGACTGTATATAAGTGTATCAAGCATCTATCCAGTTTGGACTCCCAACCCATATTTTTGGAGAGGGGGGTTTTATAATGGGAAAGGTTCCACACATCACAAAGACAATGTTATTGTTTTTGGCATTTGAGATTTTGTACAATCAAATTACTTTCTGTTATGTTTATGTTTAGACTCTTCTAAAGGGGTTTCCTTGAGAGGAAATTGGCTCTTGAGTACACCATGATGACGATTTCTGTCTGTCTGTCGGTCGGCCTTCTCTGAACTTGTATCTCACTTTCATCGGTAAGGGTTGGTTGATACATGGACACGATGTGGTTAACATTTTTGTCAACGCACTCAAACAGCGTTAGGTCTTTAATCAGATTTAAACCCAGCTGTATAGGTTCTCAATGGCAGCACATAGAACTCAGGAGATTTCAAGCCTCAGCGATATAGTTTAACCTTCCATAACCTTATTTTTTTGTCGCAACTTGGTCCGAATCGTTGAAAACACCATTTATAACACGTGCACCTGGAATTGTGTGAAAGACAAATAGGATTTATTATATGATTAAATTGGCCAGCTGGTATGGTAACATAGTTAAAACGTACGATTTTTTGCAAGTGTAATGGCCATTTGTAATGGCTCACAACTGTCAGTTGTTCTGATGAACATGTTCTGATGTTCACCCCCCTCTCTCTCTCTCTCTCTCTCTCTCTCTCTCTCTCTCTCTCTCTCTCTCTCTCTCTCTCTCTCTCTCTCTCTCTCTCTCTCTCTCTCTTTCTCACACACACACACACACACACACATCACACACACACAAATAAAAAGCTGTTTGAGATTCATTCATGTTGAGCTGATTCATTACGTAACTTATCTTCTTACATTTAAAAAAAAAGACTGAAAAACAGGTTTGATGAAATACAGACATGAAAAAAACGAATATGATAATGACTTGACTTGAATTGACTTGATGATTTGACTTGACTTGCTTGACTAAAGCTGTGCTTGGACTTGACTTGCTTGATCCTCCTTACTGACGACTTGGACTTACTTGAGACTTGAGGGCTAAAGGTACGGCCACACCAACCGCGTTGCTCGCGTTAGGGGCGTTGAAAATCGGCATTTTTGCATAGGGAACCATTGGTCTAGGCGCGGTACATGCGTTGAAGCGTTGCGTTGGGGGCGTTAGGCGCGGCAGTTGCACGTAATTACGCACGTAAACGCAGTAACGCGCCCAACGCACCAATGCCCGGAGTTCAGAAAATTGAACTTTCAACGCTCCAACGCGTGACGCTTAGCCAATCAGCGTGGAGCTTGACCCGACGTCACTGGCAGAGAGTAGTGAGCTTGCACAGAAGCATACGGCCGACATCTTTCTTTATTCTGGGTGGAAATAGTAACGTAGTTACGCCATTAAATGCGTTTATGGAAACATTTCTAGCGAGAAATGTGCATTTTACTTTCATAATGTTCGCTCGGTGAATGTGAAGGATGTTTGGTTTGATAGTTATGACGAAGAGGGAACGCTCCGTTCACTTGCATGGACAGAGTCTCTGGTTGCTAAGCAACCTCAACGTCTTGGCGGACTGCTTCTCTGCCGATCAACACTGCGAATGCTGGAAACACACCAGACACACCATGTGAAGTTATTTAACCCGATTATTGTTATTTATATCCGAGATTATTTAATCTAACCCGATCTAAACTCTATCACCCAAACACGGCGGCGTTTGGGTTTCCTACCTCGGACTCCAGCGCAGCCACGGCCGACATTTTTCTTTATTCTGGGTGGAAATAGTTACATAGTTAGGCCATTAAATGCGTTTATGGAAACATTTTTAGCGAGAAATGTGCATTTTACTTTCATAATGTTCGCTCAGTGAATGTGAAGGATGTTTGGTTTGATAGTTATGACGAAGAGGGAACGCTCCGTTCACTTGCATGGACATGGACTCATCTAGCTGCGTTGGCGCGTTGACGCGTTGGAAGCGTTGAACCACCACACACTGGTCAAGCGTCAGGTTAGGCGCGTTACTCGCGTTGTCCAACGCGAGTAACGCGGTTGGTGTGGCCGCACCATAAGACTTGCGACTGACTTGAGACTTGCATGTATGGGACTTACTCCCATCTCTGCTTCCGAGGACCAGCCCGGGTCATCCATCATGCTGACGTGTGTCTGATGCTGGCCCTGGGGCCAGGAGCCAAGGCAGAGAGGAGCTGTTCTTCTCTTATTCATTGGGCTAGTCTGAGGGAGAGCAGGGAGCGTGCACCTGAATGCAACCAGTTAGTCCTAGGGATACTCGCTGCAAATTGAAATAAGGCCTGCAATAATACCAGCGTAGGTTGTCAAGGAAAGCAAAAGTCTCAAAATTAAATTCCAAGCTCCAAAGTGCAGTAGTCTCATGTTGAGGACCCTAAATACACAAGAGGTACTGCAATCAGCTGGTTTCACTCATACCTCTCCAACAGATCTGACTTCATCTCCCTCCACAACCACACATCTGCCACAGTCACCGTCACACAAGGCGTTCCCCAAGGTTCTGTACTCGGCCCCCTCCTCTTCATCATTTACCTCCTCCCCCTCGGTCAGTTACTCCGCGATTTCTCCATGGACTTCCACACCAACCTACGCCGACGACACCCAGATTTACCTCAGCAACAAATCCCCCCACAACACCCCCCCCCCCTCTCCCACATCGAATCCTGCCTGTCTACACTTACACTCTGGATGCAAAATAACTTCCTCAAACTTAACAGCAACAAAACTGAACTCCTCCTCATCGGTTCCAAATGAACCCCACATCCGCCACACAGTCAAAACCTCCTTCTATCACCTCCGTAATATTGCAAATATCAGATCCTCCCTCACATCCCCCGCTGCCGAAAGACTCATCCATGCCTTCATCTCCACCCACCTCGACTATTGCAACTCACTCCGCGCCGGCATCACCACGACCTCCATCAACAGACCCCATCAGCAGCCCGTCTCCGTACTAACTCTAAATCGTGGCACCACATCAACGCAGTCCTCAAAAAACACCACTGGCTCCCCATCTCACACCGGATCCACTACAAACTCCTGGTCCTCACCTACAAAGCCCTCCACCATTTGGCCCCCCCATATCTCTCTGACCTTCTCTCCCTCTATCAACCCCCCCGGGCCCTCAGATCCTCCTCAGCCAGTCTCCTCTCCACCGACACATTAAGGGCCCTATCTTGCATCCAGCGCAATTGACTTTCTCACTGGCGCATGTGTCGTTGCTAGTTTGCAACTGGCGCAGAGCATTCTTTTCCCTCCTGTGCCACACGTTGGTAAATTAGGGAATGATCTTGCGCCCCAAGGGGCGGTTCAGCGAAAGGAGGAGGCGTGTTCTGGCGCAAACGTTCCCTGGTGCTATTTTGCAGGTTCAGAAATCACTTGCGCCACCAACCAGGAAATGCCTGGCTTAAAGTCAGTGGCGCGTTGTTCAGATGCTATTTTAAGGGCGCATGCATAATGTTGCTAGTGCACTTCGCGCATACACTTTGCTACTCTCATCTACCTAGCCACACATTCTTGGTAAATTATTTTATAGCAAACACATATTTTCTTGACACAGACATCGTGTACATGCCCATAACTTTTAGGATTGATGAGTATTTGATCGTGGGAAAACATTGTTTTACCGCGAGTGAAGTGTTAAAAAGAATGAATGAATGCGGGCGCGCGTGTGTGTGTATATGTAAAATAATTAATGAATGCGGGCACGCGTATGTGTGTTTAAACACACGCATACTAAACACGCATAATACAGTCCATGGCAATGTATATTAACGGAGGGACACATGCATATTAGGAACACAAGTCGATAACGATAATGCATACAATACTGATAAGAAACGTTGCTTATAATGTATTGCGTATATCATTAAATAGATACACAGTTACCGCACATCATATGTGTGTTAAGTTCTCTTTGCCGAAATTTATTTGAGGACTTAGTATTTCTGAAGTTGTGGAAGAAAACCTTATTCCATGTGTGAATTAGGCCATATTATTTGGCCATAAACTGAGCCATTTGAAGTTTGAAATTCATGTGCATCCGTCTCATCGGAGACTGCAGACGCGCTGCCAAATATCAGATTGAAATGCGCTCATGGCTCTTAAAGGGGATGGACGCTGGCACTCTCATTGGATTATTGCATGTTACGCCCAAACCACACCTACGGGTAATTAGGCTACTTCAGACCAACCCTTTTTAGATTTGCGCCGGGCGCAAGAGTAATTTTTGCGCCGGTAAAATAGTAACATCGCCATAGAACCGCCCACAAAGCTACTTGCCCTTGGCGCTTTCAAATTGCATTTCAGGCCGTCAAAATAGGGCCCTAAAACTCTGCAGCCTTGCCGACAGAGTCTTCTCCAGGGCAGCTCCCAGGCACTGGAACACCCTCCCCCAACATATCCATGACTCCGAGTCCCTCACCATCTACCAGTCCCACCTCAAGACCCATCTCTTCTCCTCCGCCTACCCCTAGATCACCCACCAACCCAAGCCCCATCAACTTTGCATTTCCTTTTGTTTGTTATTGTTGTGCTCCTATATAGAGTACCTTCAGTGTGAGAAAAGCGCTATATAAATTGAATTTATTATTATTATTATTAAGAGCACTAATAAATACATTCATGTGTACACACACAAATGTAGCTCAATGAAAGATATCGGGAACGGAGGGTATGGGGACCTTTTAACTTGGTGTAACATAATCCTGTCAACCTGCTGGAACCACGGCCCCCCTGAAGATAAACAGACTCAACAGGGCAGGAGAAAGGGACTAGTCAGCACAGTCTCATTAGTAGTCAGATCACAAGGAGTGATTTAACACATGTATTAGTATTGGGCCTGTTACACCGTCTGAGTCTACCAGCCAGTGTGCAGCAGCTAAATGCCCTCCCACAGGAGAGAGAGGAGGCTGCCAAACTTCTTGGTTGTTCTTCTCATCTCACCTTTCTTTTACGTCTTGACGTTTCCCCATACTTGAGGGGAAGCCTTTATGTCGTTCACTTTCGGATATCAAGCTATCAATCTTTACAGCCGGTAATTGGTCATTAACTGCCAATGGTTCTGTTTGTGTGGAATGGCCTGATGTGTTTATGAGGTTTCTCAAATTTCAATGAAAAAGGAAAGTTTGTCAAACATTGTGTCTGAGATCCACTTAAAGCAGAGAGGACACAGCTCCTCCTGATATCAGAACAGTCATGATTCAAATTCTATAGTCATCGATTGTACCTTCTGAATAATACCTAACTAGAGTTTAACCACTTAAAGGGACTCTCACCTTTGTTGCATTTGAGAATTACAGCACATTCAAATCATCCCGCCTTCCTCCAATGCCCCACCCCCTAAGCGTTATTTTTTAGTACAAAACTAAGCGTTATAGTACAAAAGTTTTAGACTCCCATGGGTTGTGTTTAGACTCCCATGGGTTGTGTTTAGACTCCCAGGGGTCATAATATCTACCAGGGGTCTAGTAAACAAGAAATTTAGCAGGTGGCTCACTGTAATTTTATGGGCTTCGTGTGATACCGTTTTGAGGCCCCATGTTGAAGGACAGTGGTCCCACTGAGTATAAGAAAGGTGTATGAGCATTACAAATAGAGTAGCGGGACAACGTAGCGTCTGAGGCCGAAATGGGTCCCCTAATCGGACTGAATGGTGCGGTTGTTTGCCAACGGTCTGGAGGTCTTCCTGGAGCTCCAGATTAGCGGGACAACGTCGCGTCTGAGTCCGAAATGGGTCCCCTAATCGGACTGAATGGTGCGGTTGTTTGCCAACGGTCTGGAGGTCTTCCTGGAGCTCCAGATTAGCGGGACAACGTCGCGTCTGAGTCCGAAATGGGTCCCGTAATCGGACCGAGTGTGGCGGTTGGTTGCTAACGGTCTGGAGGTCTTCCTGGAGCTCCAGAGTAGCGGGACAACGTCGCGTCTGAGTCCGAAATGGGTCCCGTAATCGGACTGAGTGTGGCGGTTGGTTGCCAACGGTCTGGATGTCTTCCTGGAGCTCCAGAGTAGCGGGACAACGTCGCGTCTGAGTCCGAAATGGGTCCCGTAATCGGACTGAGTGGTGCGGTTGGGTGCCAACGGTCTGGAGGTCTTCCTGGAGCACCAGAGTAGCGGGACAACGTCGCGTCTGAGTCCGAAATGGGTCCCGTAATCGGACTGAGTGGTGCGGTTGGGTGCCAACGGTCTGGAGGTCTTCCTGGAGCTCCAGAGTAGCGGGATAACGTCGCGTCTGAGTCCGAAATGGGTCCCGTAATCGGACTGAGTGGTGCGGTTGGGTGCCAACGGTCTGGAGGTCTTCCTGGAGCTCCAGAATAGCGGGACAACTTCGCGTCTGAGTCCGAAACGGGTCCCCTAATCGGACTGAGTGGTGCGGTTGGTTGCCAACGGTCTGGAGGTCCTGAGAATCATCCAGGGGAGCGGAACCACTTGGCTTCTGAGGCCGAATCGGGTCCCCTTGTCTGACTGAATGGTGCAGTTGGTGGCCAACAGTCTGGAGGTCTTCCTGAGGCTCCAGAGGAGGGTAACTCTGTGAGTCTGAGTCCGAGATGAGTCCCCTAATCGGACTGAATGGTGCAGTTGGTGGCCAACAGTCTGGAGGTCTTCCTGAGGCTCCAGAGGAGGGTAACTCTGTGAGTCTGAGTCCGAGATGAGTCCCCTAATCGGACTGAATGGTGCAGTTGGTGGCCAACAGTCTGGAGGTCTTCCTGAGGCTCCAGAGGAGGGTAACTGTGAGTCTGAGTCCGAGATGAGTCCCCTAATCGGACTGAATGGTGCAGTTTCAGTACGCCGTGGACTACTTTGGTCTGCCATCGTCAGTCGCTACGGTCGCTACTCGCTACTGTCTGCCGTGGAAACAAAACAAACCCTCTAGGTGAGGACGCGCCTTGATGACGCGGGCCCGAATGCGCCACAAGAAGCAGACGGAAAACCTTATATGTCCATGCAGCACACAAACAGGTCTGTCGGTCAAGTTTTCACTAAATATTATGAGAGTGAAATAATTGTTTGTTTTTACTCCTGGTGGGTCTGTCTTACATTTTAGAGTGTCATTACCTTATTAATACCAATTTAACCTTATCCAAAAAAAGTGTAAAAATGGAACAAAGGTGAGAGTCCCTTTAATCGTCAAATCCCGCCGGCGGGCAAGTTTTCGTTACACCAGCCCTTCCCCCGCCCCAACATGCTGGGTCAATTTTCGGCATCATACAGTTGAGTGTTATAGTCATGTCATACACCGTTTGAAAGCTTAGAATCTCAGGAATGTCATCCAATGTCAGCCATATGGTGGAATAAATATGTTTAGCGAATATATAGATCAAAAATATCCTAGTGTCTTAGTACAAAATAGCCCCCCTCTACGGAAGAGGATTAGGGCCACACATGTAAAAAAAAATTAAGTTCTGACTTCATTCTCAGAATTCTGAGAAAAAAGTCAGAATTCTGACTTTAATCTCAGAATTCTGAGAATAAAGTCAGAATTCTGACATTAATCTCAGAATTCTGAGATAAAAAGTCAGAATTCTGACATTAATCTCAGAATTCCGAGAAAAAAGTCAGAATTCTGACTTTAATCTCAGAATTCTGACTTTTTTCTCAGAATTCTGAGATTAAAGTCAGAATTCTGACATTAATCTCAGAATTCTGAGAAAAAAGTCAGAATTCTGAGAAAAAAGTCAGAATTCTGACTTTAAAGTCAGAACTACGGGTATCTGTAAGGACCAACCCCCGTGGGAGAGACACTTTGCTTTATGCAGTAGGAGGAAACCTATGGAAAGCCAAGAAGGCCACAATCCGGCCCTAGAATGGCGCGGTAAAAGTGCAAAACCGCACGGATTCCGTGCGGTTTGGCAAGAATTCGGTTACGGAATACGGTTTTGAATGACTAATAGCCGCGGCTATTAGTCATTCACTCCAGCTATTAGTTATTCACTCCGGCTATTAGTTATTCACTCCGGATATTAGGTATGCTGAACGAGCCCTCCCTCTTCTTTGCTTGACCACTAAGTTTGAAGGCTGTCTAACCAATCAGTGAAGAGAAATACCAGACTAAAGTAACGCATTGGCGAGACTAGAGATGCAGTGCCTCCATGTTTCGCCGTAACATAAAGCTGTGTTGTCTTTACTAGTTTCACTACAATGTAATGACCACCACTAGCTAGTGGAAAATACATTTGTGTCTAGTACAGTGATATATTTGTATATGTTAGGCTATATATTGAGATGGCAGTGTGCGAAATACCCGTCAATATTCGGGGATGCCCTCATCCCCAGATTGTTCTCGATATGCCGTAGCCAGCTCGGCCATAACATTACAATATTTCATGGATGCAAGCAAGCCAAGACAATCAATCTATATCTATAGCCTACATGACAACACGCACACACGCACACACGTTAAACACACTGGTAAAGCAATAGGAGCCTGCATTGGCTAAAGTTGTTGGGATGCACATTATTTTATAACAGGGAGGGGCAAAGTTGTGCATTACAATGCAAACACGACAATAATTGGCACCGTTCTTGCGCACTCAGAAGAACATGAACTGAATAAATGCCAGGTATATAGCATATCGGAGACGGGCACACAATCAGTGCATTTGCAAATGAGAGCCTGCAGTATGATCGATCTTGTGACATTATTTAACCATCCATCTACAGCTAATACGATCAGACAGATACCACATATAAGCCCACAATAAGCCCAACATCACCACGGCAGGTGCACTCTCTCTCGCACATTCACACAATCACTCCAACTTCTCCAACTCCAAGGCAAAGCTGTTTCACTAAAACCACAAACAACCACAACTAACCAGCCTACATATCCACAACAATGCACAACAATCAGTTCTATACATTGCGTCTATCTTCTGTTTGGCACACATGGCTAATTTGCATACTTGCACAGGACTGTCGGCTCCGCTTGTCAAAAAAATAGATTTGTGAATAAATGCTTTGAATTCTGAATACTGGACTTGGTGAGCTTAAATAGGCTACATTTAAGTGACCTTTAGTGAGATGGCCTAAAACGGAATACAAATGAATTATTCTAGGACATAGGCTTTCAGGATCAATTCAGAGGTTCAACTGTTCGGGATTCATTTTGTTTAGCCAGTGAAAGTGATCAGCTGTATTCCACACACTGTTAAAAATACTTCACTACAAGTAGGCTATAAGGTCACTTAATAGCCTATTTAAGCTAACCAAGTCCAGTATTCAGAATTCAAAGCAGGCTTTCCATAGGTTTCCTCCTACTGCATAAAGCAAAGTGTCTCTCCCACGGAGGTTGGTCCTTACAGATACCCGTAGTTCTGACTTTAAAGTCAGAATTCGGACTTTTTTCTCAGAATTCTGAGATTAAAATCAGAATTCTGAGATTAATGTCAGAATTCTGAGATTAATGTCAGATTTCTGACTTTATTCTCAGAATTCTGAAATTAAAGTCAGAATTCTGACTTTTTTCTCAGAATTCTGAGAATAAAGTCAGAACTTAATTTTTTTTTACATGTGTGGCCCTAATCCTCTTCCGTACCCCTCACCCTCCTTCTCCCTTGGTGCATTCTAACTTTATCGTCGTTGTGGATATCCTTAGCAATGAGTTGATACTTCATGTTGGGTCTTGAAATGTTCATAAGAGTCCGCAGAAACCGAATATCAATATTATTTTAGTGTAATTACATTGTGTATCTGCACAAGCCATCTTATACAAAGCAGCCGAAAAATAGAAAACCGAAACGCTACTATGTTTTTTTACAGAAAACGGCGATTCAGGGTTGAATTCCGCTAATGTCGTCTGATTCAATCCAATGTGTTCGCCAGGGTCTCACGGTGACATAGAGCCCTCCCACATGTCTGTAAGACCAATACTTCCTTGTTTACAAGCCTTACAAGCCAATGAGGCGATCACTATCAAAACGGGGCATGTATACTTTGATTGACAGCTACACCAGCAGACAGCAAGGGTCGGGGACGGGCCTTCGATTTCCTAATAGCCAATGAAAATACCTTTCTGACGATATCATGCATGTCAAACAACGTCTCACGCGTGGTTGAGAAAACAAATGCGCAAGGGCTGTGCGTAAACTAGCAGGCTCTTCCCCAGAGTCGGATAGCTAAAAAGTTGATTTTTGTGTGATTATACCTGTCTCATTACATATCAGAACATCTGGTATGCTATCTAAATGGTTCACAAGAAAGCCCAGAGGGTAACCTTTCATTTGAGACCAAGATTATGCTTCTAAATGTTTGGGTTCACTTTTGTTTACAGTATGCATTTTGGGTAGCCAAAGGTCTTTTTTGGAGTCTACAAAAGGACCCTGACCAGAACGAATGGACATATCATTACATAAAAGGAGCTGGAGGCTTCATCTTTTATGCTTTGTTGATCTGCTTTTACACAAAGCATCACAAGACCTAGGGCTAGGGCTCAGTAGTGTTTCCAAGGGATATGGAGTTACCCTGGGTACTACAATCAGCTTGGTTTTGGAGTTGTGTGTTACCGGCCGGGAGGAAAAACAATATTGTAGTCTTCCCAGCACTGTGAGAGTACATTATACAGTTATTCTTATAATGTCATCAAATTCTACAGGTTCTCAGCTTTCCAAAGAGACCAAGCATGTGATTAGAGGTCATACTATGAAGGAGCAGTGCTCTCTAGAGTAGATGCAGTGTAAAAACAAAAAAATTGCCAAAAATGGCCCGAACACTAAGTGGTTAAAGTTACTCTCCCTGTCCTCAACTAATTATCGTTCTTCTTCTTCTCCCAACAAAGCTTCAACTCATCAAGAAGTAGACCTCCTCAAACATCCTGTCCTTAGACCTGATCCAGTCTGATAATCATTTGACCACTGACACACACACACACACGCATATACACAGTCCAGAACCAGTGCTAATAACCACTGGAGCAAATACACTCTCACAGTCCAGAACCAGTGAAGATGACCACCGGATTTCGCGCATGCACACACACACACACACACACACTCACAATCACACTCAGACTCACACTCACACACACTTACACTCACACACAAGCCTGGATGATAAACGATTTAGCTCCACGCCTCGTTTCACATTAGCTACGGCCGATCAGGGGGTTTGATTGGGGATGGGGGTGGAGATGAACGGCCCGCGGAGATGGTGTGTGGATGGGGAGGCACTCCTCCCCTTCCTTCCTTCCTTCAATGTAAACGCTGCATTAATCAGGCCACTCTTGTTGTGTCTCAGTTGATGTCTCCGCTGCACTGCTCCCCCCGTCACCATGGCCAACAGCACCGTGCATGCAGCGTCCACACACGCACTCACACACTTGCAGATACTCACTTGCATGCATAGACACAGGCACAGGCGCACACACACATACTAATGCATAAACTCTACGCTTGCTCTCTGCCTCTGTCCTTTTCTTCTACACACACACACACACACAGAGCAATGTCATTTCTTGGCAGCGTCTCTTGTCATTTCACGCTGTGTGCACCTGCCAATATTGGACCTCATAGCCCTTAGGGTTAGGAAGAGACTGACAGCAAACCTCCTTTTCCTCGCTCCCTCTCTTTTCATCCCTCTCTCTCTCTCTCTCTCTCTCTCTCTCTCTCTCTCTCTCTCTCTCTCTCTCTCTCTCTCTCTCTCTCCATGTCTCTCTCTTTCTCTTTCCATGTGTGTCTCTCTTCATTTTTTATTGAGAAACGGTAGGGTTTGTGTGTGTGTGTGTGTGTGTGTGTGTGTGTGTGTGTGTGTGTGTGTGTGTGTGTGTGTGTGTGTTAATCAAGTGGTAAAGTAGGCCATCATCAAGGCCTGGGGGCAAAGAGGTCAGCCTCAGAGACACATGACAGAAACTACGGAGGTCTGTCTCTCTCTCTGTGTCTCTCACTCTGAATGTGTGTGTGTGTGTATGTGTGTCTGTGTTTGTTTGTTACCCAGAGAGACTATATGAGCGTGTAGCTGCATAAGAACATGTCTTTGGGCAGGCAGACAGAACCATCCTGCTCCCCACTGGAAATCCAGCAGATAATCCACTGGCCGGGTCGTTCTGGGCCGTCTCTGACTCAAACGCTGCGGGCCTGGTGCCGCTGGAACATGCTGCACAAAGCTAATGCCCGCTATCGGCGTGCTTTCACAACAGAACCGGCACGAGAAGCACGAGGAGAGGAGGAACAGGATGGCGGGGAGGAGGGTAAACAACGGACAAGGCTGCTGCTGGGACAACAGCAGCTTAGGAGAGGGGAGGAGAGGAACAGGAGGCTGGTACACGCATCTCTTATGACTACACACGTAAAATGGATCATTACTATTCTTATTCTTTTTACTATTATTCTGTGTGTGTGTGTGTGTGTGTGTGTGTGTGTGTGTGTGTGTGTGTGTGTGTGTGTGTGTGTGTGTGTGTGTGTGTGTGTGTGTGGCTTTGTGTGTGTACATTACATGTGGGCCCCTATGACCCCTGAAGAAGAAACTTACATTTATTCTCCCAGTAATGTCAAGAACACACACACACACAAACACTGCCCACCAGGCTGAGGGTCTTAAAGGGCCTCCCGGGGCCCCATGGACAACAGCCCTGCACCCCACTTTAGGACACCAAGTGACGGTAGCTCCTCGTGTTCCCTCCCTCCCTCCCTCTCTCTCTCTCTCTCTCTCTCTCTCTCTCTCTCTCTCTCTCTCTCTCTCTCTCTCTCTCTCTCCCTCTCTCTCTCTCTCTCTCTCTCTCTCTCTCTCTCTCCCTCTCTCTCTCTCTCTCTCTCTCTCTCTCTCTCTCTCTCTCTCTCTCTCTCTCTCTCTCTCTCTCTCTCCCTCTCTCTAAGTAAAACCCATCTAAACACACAGCAGGCTGACTGAGGTGCAGGAGCAAGCAGCCTGCTGCATCAGGCCTTGGTGGAGGGAGGGGGTGGAGATGTGCTGCCTGGAGGCGGTCCGCCTGACACAGGCACAGTAATACTTTTGTTTTTCACTCTTCATTTTGCACAGTCACAATTTAAACAAATTAACCACTCAAATTGACATACACAAACAAACACACCTGCACATACACACATGCACACACAAACACACACCAGCACGCGCACACCCACACACACACACATACATTCTCTTCAAGGTGCTTTTGTGAGGGCTGTTGAAATAGACAGGCCCTCCTCTCTCTCCTCTTCTCTCTCTCTCTCTCTCTCTCTCTCTCTCTCTCTCTCTCTCTCTCTCTCTCTCTTTCTCTCTCTCTCTCCTCACTCTCCCTCCTCACTCTCTCCCCTCTCTCTTGTTGTTCCACACGGTGTGTAAAGGGCACAGACATAATGAGGCCTCGCTGTCTGCTGCTCTGTCTTTCTGTCTGTCTGCTACTCTGTTGGTCTGCCTGTCTGTCTCTCTGCCTGCTAATCTCTCTGTCTGCTGGCTCACAGTTTACCTGCACAGCCCAAAGCTGAGCATCACCTTAGCATGTGTTGGGTTTCAGTTCAGCATCAACATTGTCTCGGTTTAGTGTCACTTGACCCCCACTTGACAGGTCAATACACACAATAAGGTTATGAAGAACATATCTACATGTATTCAGTGTTATCTTACTATAAGCGGAGTTTCCTTATATAGTCAATGAAATGTCAAGTAAATAGCAACTCTCCTACAGACATGTTTCAGTAGAATATGGGGTCACATGTCTTGTCAGCTGAGATTCAGCTGACAGCTGAATGTCAGCCGACATTCCGTTTTGTGTCTGGTTGGGTTTGCTATCGTCTTTAGTTCCACATATTGTCAGTAGTTTCACCAGACTTTGACTTGCATATCAATAGAATATCAATAGTTTTTCCAATGAATGTCTACTGAGAATCCTAAATGAGTAAAATATGTAGCACATGATAATCACCAACATAAAAGCTGTCCTGAAACAGAACATCCCATGATTTAACCCATCCTATTAACATGACAAAATTATACAAAACAAATTTTCACATTATCCAAATATTGTGTATCACCATTTTTGTTAAGCCTATCAGCTATATTGTGATTGGGATGTAAATGAGTCCCCACATGAACGTAGAACAAAGTAGTTTGTGGATAACTAAAGACGAGTCACAGGCTCAGTGAACTGGTGACCGTAGCAGGGAGATGTTCTTTCTCCTGGCCTTTCCTTTTCTCAACGCACCTGTCTCTTCCTTAAAGATACACTCCTGATGCCCCAGCCCTTCTCTCTCTCTCTCTCTCTCTCTCTCTCTCTCTCTCTCTCTCTCTCTCTCTCTCTCTCTCTCTCTCTCTCTCTCTCTTTCTCTCTCTCTCTCTCTCTCTCTCTCTCTCTCTCTCCCTCCCTCTCTCCCCCTCTCTCCCCCTCTCTCTCTCTCTCTCTCTCTCTCTCTCTCTTTCTCTCTCTCTCTCTCTCTCTCTCTCTCTCTCTCTCTCTCTCTCTCTCTCTCTCTCTCTCTCTCTCTCTCTCTCTCTCTCTCTCTCTGTCTTCCACTCTCTCTCCCCTGTCTTTCACTCACGCTCGCTCTCTGTCTTCCTCTCTCTCTTCCACTCAGTCTTCCACTCTCTCTCTCTCCCATGTCTTCCTCTCTCATTCTCTCAGTCTTTGACTCTCTCTTTCTGAGATATATCTAACCATACTGAGATATATACTGTATATCTAACCATACCCAAGCTCCTGGTGAATTTGATGGTGATGTTGAGGTAAATTAGTCATTATTAAATCTCTTGTGGCATTGATATTAGACATTCAATACATAAATGCATACATCAGGGGTTGACATTAAGGTTTCAAAAGCACTTGCCCATCGGGCAAGTACAGGTCAGGTTCAACTTGCCCGAATGTGATGTTCACTTGCCCAAATTATAATCAGAATCTTGAACAGGCCTCTTTTTGCCAGGCATGCGGCCTGGTTTTGGGGGGGCTCAGAAAAATCATCCTAGCTCAGACTGAAGCTGAATGTTAGCTTCCACACATGTGCTTAAAAAATAACAAACTTCCCTTTGTTTACTTATTTATCGAGCAGTCACATCGTGCCATGAAGTGATTTCAGTCCACCGTTGCAACCTATTAAAGCTATCGCCAAGTAGTGTTGTCAGTCACGATACTGGATTTTCTAACTTTGACACTATACCTGGAAAAATATCGATATTCTATAGCATTTTCGATATCAGGGGAAAAGTTTTTTTCAGGAAAGAACATACCCAAGTGAAATATTCAATGGGGATGATACTTGGTTAAAGTGAATAAAGCCATGGAACACAGCATAAGTGGAAGATAACATTTCCACCTGAAATAATTATCAGTTCGTCGTTATCATTTGGGAGCGATGTCTTACTCTGAGACACAAATAAAGGTAGATATCTTACAATTTTGACACTTGACACCTCTATTCAGTGGTGTAGTCTATTTTATTGTAGTGGGTATACTGTGATGATTCCCTCCCAGCCTCGTACAAACCCGTCCCACCGGTACCTGTACGTGTGTGGCACTTATGGGATGTCGCACCACACTCACCAACGCAGGAGTCTACAACCCGCTGACCTTTAACGATTATCAACAATCATGTAATGCTGAGTAGGTTTATCAGTTGTAATAACAGTATGAACAAATAGAAGACAAAAATGACAAGTTGTGCTTTGTATATCTATAGTAGCAATAGCACATGCTAAACAAGGACAAAATCTACTCAAAATAATTTAATGAACTGTTTACAACCATGGCTATGAGAAGGAGATGACAGGAGACTAATGTTTCACTCTTTCAATTGCTCTAATTTGAGCTCTTACTGTTGTTATCTAACATACCATACAGTAATTGAATTGTGTAAAAGTGTGAAATTACTGCACCTTAAAAATGACCATGAATTAGCTATACTCTCATTTGCATAGTGATTAACATTATGAATTTCAATTGTGTATACCAACTGTATGTTGGCTGACATTTACCTAACTTGTTTTCCCGCCACTCTAACCAAGGATGCCTGTTTTTAAATTCCCTAGCCTGACACCCAGTCTGAAAGGCTGACCAGGGGGTTCTCCTCTAAAAGTAACAAGGAGATATAAAGTGGGATTAAAACATTGTCTTCTGTTGACTACTTATTATGTGGTTTACACATTAATATGTGAGGACTGGACACACACACACACACACACACACACACACACACACACACACACACACACACACACACACACACACACACACACACACACACACACACACACACACACACACACACACACACACGCACACACACGCGAGAAGGAGGGGCTCGGCCCGCCAACTAACGTGCAGAGATGCAGGGGCAGCTTCGCGCTTCGTAACAGAGACAGGGCAGAGCGCGAGCGCGCAGGGGGAATTTTATGAATGTGTGAATGTAAGAGATAACTTCCCCTGCTTAGAGTATTTTATTGCAGTTATACCCAACCGATATTTGCGAAAAATAAACACAGAAGTGAAAGATCTGTCACAAGACGATTGATACGTATCTGTGCATATTTTTAAGTGGGTATACGCAAATCCTGGTGCGTTCCTAGTGGGTATACGGCGTATACCTGCGTATCACGTAGACTACACCACTGCCTCTATTTAAATTTCAGGGCAAATATATTCGACTGCACCAAGCCAAACACTCGCAAATAAACATATGGCCACTAGATTGCGCTGAAGAATACGTTTTCTGATTGAAGGCAATTTACCTATTTCCTAAGAAACCTTCTCTTATTCATTGATTGAAAATACCATGTTTAGTTGCAAAATTTGGCCCAGACACTGGGTTATCTGTTTATGGTGGTTTTATTCGACCAGAATCAACTTTGTGGACAAAAATCACAAAGGTAATTCTTCATTTTTGGTTGTTAAAAGAAAAGGGGACGTTTCTTCTTAAGTTGTTATTTGCGAGTTTTAGTCACAGAATGATATGGTTTGGACTGTTGGAATAAGTGGAGGCTCAGCTTTCATGTAATATATAGTTTGTGAGGGTCCAAGATCGCTATTGCTGTGCATGTGCACAGTTATGAAACGCAAAACCGTGTTCTTGCATATGACTTTCCTTGGTAATTTGCCTCAATCCAAAGTACTTCCAAACTGCACTCCTCCATTTTCCTTCTACCTAAACCGTTCGCGGAGGCGCTGCACTTGCGATGCTAGCTTTGTTGGCTAACCTTCAGCTAACACCTTTGAATCACGGCCAGAGAACGCACTGCGAGTGACAGAAGGCGGGGCTATATTCGCACTGAAGCGATGCGTGTCTGTTAACTCGCTTTCCGAGAGAAGAGAAGACGGCGCGCTGATCAATTGCAAATACTTATATTTTGTGTTATTTTGCGGCAAAAAAGGTTGTTCTGCAGTTTCTAAAAATATTTGAATAAATAGTCATTATATTAACATCCACCCAAAATCCACTTGCCCGTTCGGGCAACCAGAAATCAATCTCAACTTGCCCAAATATGACTTTTGGTTGCCCCGGGCAAGCGGGCAACCGTTAATGTCGAGGCCTGCATACATGTACTGTAATTGTAAAGAAGCATCCTTGTAACTGTGAATCTGAAACTCAAATCAGGAGGTTGCTATGTCATTGAAATCAGTAGCAGGGATACATATTCCAACAATGCGTCCCCCATTTCAGTGAGGCCCAGATCAGGACCAGAGCCTTCTGAGTCCTTCAAATCCCGGCCCCCGAAAAGGTGTTATCATGTTATCCAGCCCCTGAACCCAGTGGTGTCAGAGGAACGGAGGACATCCAGGGGGAACCCCTTCATCTGTGTGACGCACGTGGCAGGTAGACTGAGAGAACCTTAGGGGGTGAAAACCAGTGTTGGGAGTATCGTGTTACAAATAAATGCATTCCTGTAATGCATTAGCCTACTTTTTGCTGTAACACGGTAATGTAAGGCATTACAACGTTTTTTTTACTTAAAATCTGAGCAAATGTTCATTCCTCTTACTGCTAGAGGAGAAGATCACGGCAGAACCAGAGTCCAGGGGGGCTGGTTGCAGTCTTTTCGCTCGCTTCCCCGTATCAACAGTAGGGCTAGAACGGAGCGAAAAGACCACAACCAGTCCGTTTCCGGTCAAGGAGCAATGAGTCTTCCAACCGAAATCAATGGATTTACAAAATGGCAAATAAAACACGACAGAAGCTATATTTCGCTACGATACTTAATTTGGGACATCAACGAACACCACTAACCACTCGGTGAGTTGCACATTTCTGAAAACAAACATTTGAAGTTGTTTTCAGGACAGTTTTGTGAATGCCCATAGCCAACCATTGTGAAGCTGGCAGGGTTGATTCGAATTGAACCAAATACCCGAGACAGGACCAATGGTCAAAATGTCTGTCAACCACTCTACTTCATCCTAGACTAACACGAAAGGGGGCTCAATGTTTTTTTTTGTTTCTTTTTATCTATCGTAGTAGACTCTATTGATTGCAATATAAATACCTAAAGTTACAGTATTTCTATTATAAAATGTATTGCACAATGAGCCATAACTGCGATCATTATATTGTACTTTTGTTTGCCGTGTTGCAGGGTTTATTTTCAAACGAATTTGCGCAATTTTCTTGTTGGTAATAAAGATTTAAACTGTTATTTATTGTATTCAATGTTGTAAGGTATCACAAAACGGAATGTAATACGAAAAAGTAGGTACTATTTTAGCGGTTTGCTATTGACTCTCATTTCCCCCAGAATGCATTGCATGACGTCACGTTGGGGAGACACGGACGGTGACGGACCAAAGCCGCATTGAGACCTTCGAGAGTAGAGATCAGACTAGTAAGAGAGTGTTCAGCAGATTATACAAATACATAGATAACTACATAGATATTATGTATAGTAAGTGTTACACGATCCTCCTAAGATGGCGCAATTTGATTCGCTTTCTCGGGATATTGGCAATATCCCATGATTGACATCTCAAACTCAATATTGTTTTCATCTCAAAATGTCCGCTAATAACAACAAATAAACCTTCGGTCTCGGGGGCTATTCCCCACTATTTGCTTCGCCTTCGGCGAATGATTGTTGATTAATAGCCTAGATAGATAGATAGCCTAGTCAAGTCTTTATTAATACCAAACTACACAAATCGTCGGGAATTCATTTAGGTGAATCGGCTCACACAGTATAGCCTACAAGACCACACAGAGCAAGAGAGACAACAAGTCTGACTGGACATACGCAAAATACATCGAATTAAAACTAAGCACATGCGTTGATAGATAGATGGATGGATGAATGAAAGGATGGATGGATAGATGGATGGATGGATGGATGGATGGATGGATGGATGGATGGATAGACAGACATACAGACAGACATACAGACAGACGGACAGACGGACGGACGGACGGACGGACGGACGGACAGACAGACAGACAGACAGGCGGACGGAACAGGCTAGTCTTTAAATCTTTGCAGTGACTGAATGTTGATGATATGATAAAACGAATTGTTTTGCATAAGATCAGTGTGTGCGACTGTGCGTGTATCCTTTCCGGCTTCGGCATACTGCATGGTTATGAAGGCCTTGTGGTTAGTTGTGGTCTTAGTGAAGTAGCCTAGCCTTGGTGGATAAGTTGGAGTGATTGTGTACGGGCGTGCGAGAGTGAGCGATCACTATCAAAACGGGGCATGTATACTTTGATTGACAGCTACACCAGCAGACAGCAAGGGTCGGGGACGGGCCTTCGATTTCCTAATAGCCAATGAAAATACCTTTCTGACGATATCATGCATGTCAAACAACGTCTCACGTGTGGTTGAGAAAACAAATGCGCAAGGGCTGTGCGTAAACTAGCAGGCTCTTCCCCAGAGTCGGATAGCTAAAAAGTTGATTTTTGTGTGATTATACCTGTCTCATTACATATCAGAACATCTGGTATGCTATCTAAATGGTTCACAAGAAAGCCCAGAGGGTAACCTTTCATTTGAGACCAAGATTATGCTTCTACATGTTTGGGTTCACTTTTGTTTACAGTATGCATTTTGGGTAGCCAAAGGTCTTTTTTGGAGTCTACAAAAGGACCCTGACCAGAACGAATGGACATATCATTACATAAAAGGAGCTGGAGGCTTCATCTTTTATGCTTTGTTGATCTGCTTTTACACAAAGCATCACAAGACCTAGGGCTAGGGCTCAGTAGTGTTTCCAAGGGATATGGAGTTACCCTGGGTACTACAATCAGCTTGGTTTTGGAGTTGTGTGTTACCGGCCGGGAGGAAAAACAATATTGTAGTCTTCCCAGCACTGTGAGAGTACATTATACAGTTATTCTTATAATGTCATCAAATTCTACAGGTTCTCAGCTTTCCAAAGAGACCAAGCATGTGATTAGAGGTCATACTATGAAGGAGCAGTGCTCTCTAGAGTAGGTGCAGTGTAAAAACAAAAAAATTGCCAAAAATGGCCCGAACACTAAGTGGTTATTTGCGCAACATTTGCGCAATTTTCTTGTTGGTAATAAAGATTTAAACTGTTATTTATTGTATTCAATGTTGTAAGGTATCACAAAACGGAATGTAATACGAAAAAGTAGGTACTATTTTAGCGGTTTGCTATTGACTCTCATTTCCCCCAGAATGCATTGCATGACGTCACGTTGGGGAGACACGGACGGTGACGGACCAAAGCCGCATTGAGACCCTCGAGAGTAGAGATCAGACTAGTAAGAGAGTGTTCAGGAGATTATACAAATACATAGATAAATACATAGATATTATGTATAGTAAGTGTTACACGATCCTCCTAAGATGGCGCATGGATTTACAAAATGGCAAATAAAACACGACAGAAGCTATATTTCGCTACGATACTTAATTTGGGACATCAACGAACACCACTAACCACTCGGTGAGTTGCACATTTCTGAAAACAAACATTTGAAGTTGTTTTCAGGACAGTTTTGTGAATGCCCATAGCCAACCATTGTGAAGCTGGCAGGGTTGATTCGAATTGAACCAAATACCCGAGACAGGACCAATGGTCAAAATGTCTGTCACCCACTCTACTTCATCCTAGACAAACACGAAAGGGGGCTCAATGTTTTTTTTTGTTTCTTTTTATCTATCGTAGTAGACTCTATTGATTGCAATATAAATACCTAAAGTTACAGTATTTCTATTATAAAATGTATTGCACAATGAGCCATAACTGCGATCATTATATTGTACTTTTGTTTGCCGTGTTGCAGGGTTTATTTTCAAACGAATTTAGTGAAGTAGCCTAGCCTTGGTGGATAAGTTGGAGTGATTGTGTACGGGCGTGCGAGAGTGAGAGAGAGAGAGCACAGCCGCCGTGGTGATGTTTGGCTTGTTGTGGGCTGTCTGTCAGTATCCGCCGGGTTGGACGATGTGCTTTGTGTATGCGTTCAATGTACATCTGTCTGGTCGTATTTGCGGTAGATTGATAGTTAAATAAGGTCACACCACGATCGGTTATACTTGCAGGTGTGCACTGATCGCGTGTCCGATAGGCCAAGTTAGCCCATAGCTAGCATTATGCCTTCTATTCCTAGGTCTTCTGACTACCCGGTAAACCCGGTACTTACGACATAATCGCTGTCGCTAGATACAAAGAAAACATTGACTTTCACTCGGTGCTATTCACTGAAATAAATAAAAGTGTCGTTATTGTATGCACTGCTGTTCATTGACTAGCTCCACGCTGCTTATAGCAACTCTCCACTCATTCTCCTCTGACCATGCATTTAATTGGCTTTGACCGCCATCAGTTCTCGGCAATTCCTCATTCGCCCTCTCACGTCTGACAGGGTCGAAATTATACTGCTGTGGGCCATCATACATGTTATTTGTGGTTCTTGCCATCTAAGACTCCATAGTTCTAGTAGGCTGAGGCTACCTTTCACCACGTCTCCCCAAGGTGACGTCATCGCCGAATGGCGTTAGAAGACCCGTTACTGCAAAAAACGCCAAAAACTGGACTTTAACACTATTTTGGAGACATTTTATAAAGGATACACATATTTTGAGTGCTTTATGTACCCATCAATCAAATTTTCCGGTTAACCTGCACGTAGGCCTTTAAGCCTAGCTCAGTCATTATGCCATACCACATCACCTCCTGATGTGTAATGAGCTGAATTTAACACAAGAAGATCTATTGTGAACACCAAATCCATATTTCCTGTTATTTTGGTGAAGGTGTGCAAAAGTAATGTAAAAGTAGTGTAATGCCTTACAAGTCGAAGACAGTAATATTGTGATATAACTAATTCCTTTGAAATGACAGTAACAAGTAATAAATAATGCATTACCCTTTTGAAGTAACTTGCCCAACACTGGTGACAACACAAGGTAATGTCTTCAGGAGGGATGTCAGACTGACGAGAGGAGAGAGCGGGAGAGAGAGTGGATGATGAAGGCGTGGTTGGAGTGCGGGAGCAATACGAAAATAGGTGCTCCTCGCGTGGAAAACAATGGTTGGAAAAGTGAGATTCTTCCACTCCCTCCCCGCTATAATTCGCCTCGTGGAGCACCGCGTCACTGGTTGCGTGTCGTGCGTGTGTTTCTGTTCTTGGTCTTGATGTTGATTTGAAATGCCTTGTGTGCAGCACTTTGTACGAGTTCATGTGGTACTCCACGCGACACGGGGACTCTATTATTTATCTCTATCTTTAAGAGTTCCCTCATAAATCAACCAGTTTTGTGTGTGTGTGTGTATGTGTGTGTGTTGGTGTGTGTGTGGCACTGTGTCTCTCTTACAGACACGGTGATCATGGGACCCCACATCAGCCTCCCCGCTGAGGGGAACAGAGAGAACAGGGAGCAGGTAGAGTGGAGGCATGCAGGCCCATGCTGTCAGTCAGGCCTGTCCCTGGGTGTCCTGTTGAGTCTCTCCTCTGTCAAGCCCTGAAGGCTTATCAGCAGGGCTTTGATGGCCGACTTGGGGAAACATTGAAGCTTTTTTTGTTGTGGTAACGATAGGAAAAAAAGAGAGTTCAGACTGCCATTTAAATTAAATGTTAGCAACTGTGTGTCTGTGGATCTTTGGGTGCGTGTGTATGTGTGTGTGTCTGTGCATGTGGGGGGGGGGGGTGGTATGACAGACTCAAATGAGGATGAATTGGTTACCATAGATATCCGATTTTTCCTGGCCTTAATTGTTCAAACTCATTGATCCAATGTAGAGCTAAAAAAAACAGTACCTAAAAATGTATTACCATCGTTGAAATGTATTACATAACTTAGTTTACCTTTTGACTTAGATCGAGGAAAAACCTCCGGTTACGGTATGCTAGCATGTTGTTAGTAATACGGTACGTGTTACGGTATGCTACCGTGCTGTTAGCTCTACAGTACGTGTTACGTATGCTAGCATGTTGTTAGCTCTACGGTACGATTTGGACCGTGATACCAACTCAATCTCTACTGCAGGAGCCGTGCTGCTGGCCGGAGCTATCTGTCAGACTGCTCAGCCGTGACCGGGAGCCTTCTCCCAGACACAAACTCTTACTTTTTGGTTACAGGGAAAAGATATGAAAAGGCAATCATCCCCCGGCTACAAAACTCACTTGGTCCGAAAAGAACAGGGTCTTGTACCTCTGGCCCGACCCTTTAAACAAGCCCCCACAGAGACGGGCTGAGGTATGTTCAGGAAGCCAGCGTCTCTTTAGTAAAGAGAGCTGGTAGCAGCACAATCACAAACAACCCATGACACAAAAAGACAAATGAAGTGAACATATCCAATTAAATTTAAAACATTTTTCAAATTAAAACATAAATTAAGCGAAATACACGCGCCATTTGCTCAGGGCTTCAGAGCCGTACTAAACAGTTCTATTATTTAAGCAAGAAATAAATCACATCGGGGCCTCCCGTTAGTGGAAACCAAGTAGGACGGGCCGTACCGCTCAGTACATAACTTCCAGTGAAGGGATGCCCCGTTATGGTTAGATATTAGTTACTCTCATCCAGAACGTTACTGTTTATACTATATCAACTCAATAAGCTGAGATAAAGACATTGTTGTATGGTGCTTTGAGTGTAATGATTTAGCGTATTAGTAGGCCTAAGGCAAACATCTGCTCCGTGGTTCTATTTTCACTGTTGTTTTAAAAGGTCCCATGACATGAAAATGTCACTTTATGAGGTTTTCTAACATAAATATGAGTTCCCCTAGCCTGCCTATGGTCCCCCAGTGGCTAAAACTTGCGTTTGGTGTAAAACGAGCACTAGCTGTTCTGCTCACCTTTGAAAAAACGGAGGCTCAAGCACGCTGATTTGGAATGTCTTTCTTTATGTTGTCATAAAGCATCTAAGCTCCTCCCCTTACCCTGCCTGGCCCGCCCAGAGACGTTGGCCCGCCAATGAGACACGACCGTGCGAGGCGAGCGCAACATGTGTGTGTGTGAATACACACACTGTAACGCAAGTGTTTCTTGTCGGTTCTTTGACGTCTCTTGTATTTCAACAACGAGACTGTAGTGGGGGTTATCTGAGCCATGGTTGAGAAGGAATTGGGGGGAAAGGAACTTTGGCTTTGATTCGCTGAAGTACATGAACTGCGACATACCGCCGGTTGCCGCGAGGCACCATCGCCCGGCAGCGGGCAGCCGGCAGCAGGCAGCAGGCAGCGCGCGGTTCAGTCTACTTCATATTGATGTGAAAGTGGAAGAACCAGAGACGTCGCAGAACCCGACGAAGTCGTTTGTGATTCATAATATCGTCTGGAGGCGCACACAGCTTTTGGCTGTGATAATATGTATTATATGATATAGATGTCTATGTATTATATGATATTATTTAGATATAGAGCTCCAGGACTGTAACGCAGGTGTTGTACACTTCCTTGTTATTTGGATAAGCGTTCTGCTTTTGGTGTTATGGCGCATAACACGTCGGACTCTCGGTTATTTCAGCCAAGGTTGAGAATGAATTGGGGGGAAGCAACTTTGGCTTTTACTCCCTCAAGAACATGAACCACGACATGTCTCCCGCTTGAGCCCCGCTGAGGGACCACCGCCGGAGGCGGAGGTGCCTAAGCGCTGCCCGGCAACAATCCCTTTCTCCTCCTTGTCGCGGTTCAGTCTACTTCACATTGATGTGGACGTGGAAGAACCAGGAACATCGGAGAACCCAACGCGGCCATTTGAGATTTATAATATCGGCTCACACAGCTTTTGGCCGTGATAATATATATTATATGATATAGATATCTATGTAGGCTATATGATAATATTTAGATATAGAGCTCCAGGACTCCCGTGTGTTCTAGAATATTTACAGAACACGGCTAAAGGCTGTGCGCCTCGCCATTGCGATACATCCACTGTAAACAGAGCGCATGGTACCGTGGCTGCAAGCTGCTCAGGGCCACACCCCCACCCTCCTTGACCCGCCTCGCTCCTCCTCATTTGCATTATAGCTACAGACGCCAAAACAGCGCATTTGGGGGAAGCTCAATGTGCGACTGGCTCGGAGTGGCTGTAACTCTGCACCACGGCTGAATTTCGGGAACGTCTTTGAATACTTTGTTAGTTGCCCACTAATACCTATATTAAAGAATACATAAAATAGCATGTCATGGGACCTTTAAATTTGAAAGAAAAAAGGATTTTACAATTAAATTAGTAAATGTGTGTTTGAAACTAATTTGTGTCTGACACACACATACAAACACACACAGACAGCTCTATTGTACATGCGTTGACATGACCTTGCAGACTATTGAGTTTTCAATGATATTTAAAGGTGTGTGTGTGTGTGTGTGTGTGTGTGTGTGTGTGTGTGTGTGTGTGTGTGTGTGTGTGTGTGTGTGTGTGTGTGTGTGTGTGTGTGTGTGTGTGACTGTCACAGTGTTCAGGATACCAAAGCTTGTTTTTGAAGAAGAAAGTTAACAACATATTAAGGTACTTCCTTCAAAATGTGCAAACAACCTATCTAAATCTAAACCCCATGTTCACCACATAGTAATAGTGTTCTCTTATTGTCTCTTTGCTTGCGGATTGGGGAAAAAAGGCTCTCTCCAGAGAAGGAAAGTGTGAAAATCCAAATGTGTAAATCCGGTTTGTAATCCTGAACACTGGCAGACTATTTGAATGGATTTTAATAATCCTAGGGATTATTCAACATGTCCTACTCAACCGGGCTCCTGTTGACTTCAGGCTAGCAGGGGGCTGTTGCTGTTTCTAAAAGGTCTAGCTCTTATTGGAATAATGTTTGAATACAGTCAACATTTGTAAATCATCGCTGTGGCACGGGTCAGAGGTTTGGACAGGCTGGGTGGGAACCGTGAATCAAAACAGGAACACATCCACTCTACAACAACAGCCCACTGAGGACTTGTGTGCTATTGGGGCAATTGCTTCAACAACAGCCGTTTGGTTTCTTAACTGAAAATCTTATAGCAGACAAGATCAAGACAATCTGTGATTTTCTCAGCCTCATATTTGTTCTGACCAATCATGTCGCTGGAGGGGGGGGGGTTCTGAAAGCATGTCCCCAGAGGGAACACAGAAAATTGCCGGCACTCTTGAACTTTTCCCTGTTGGAAGACAAGATAAAACATCCTGTCAGGACTCCAACGCTCTTCGAAGAAATGTCTGTAAAGGTTTCAAATCATCACTGTAGAAATTCACTTATTAAAATCCTCTTCTGAAAGCTCCCTACTCTTGCAGGAGTTTATCTTCAGTAGAATATCTCCATAACCAAACAGGAAACATGTTCTGGCCTTGGTTCTGTGTCTGCTCCCAGAATACTAGGACTGCTCCCCAGCAGAATCCACAGGCTCTCCTTTACCATTGCTCCTTCAACTCGTTACTGGAGTTGAAATGATCGATGTATCCCAACGATAACACAGTGTTCACAAACTCAACGAATGCGAGTAAAAGTTTGGTGTGAGCGGTGACCTTGTTTTCTGGCCCAGTTGTGATTGAGCGAGGCTGTGGATCCACGTTAATACGTTCAGCCCTTTGGAAGCGGCCATACTGATGTGTATGCTAAGCAGCTTAGTGGACAAAAAATCATCTCAGATAAAGATCGATAGATCCACATGATTTAAATAGAGAGAGTGTGCGGCATGCGATACAGAATGAGTGTTCTGGATTTACGGTGGACCGTCAAGTGAACCAGTCTGTTCCCTTCTCCACACAAGACAGCACGGCCAATAAAACACGTGTGCCAGAGTCGATTTTCAATTTTTCCCCTCGATGAGGTAGTTTAACTCTCTCTCTCTCTCTCTCTCTCTCTCTCTCTCTCTCTCTCTCTCTCTCTCTCTCTCTCTCTCTCTCTCTCTCTCTCTCTCTCTCATATATGGATATGCATACTGTTTACACACACAAAACACACATCAATAAACCAGGTGATGCCTCTCTTGGCTTTAACAGAGTTCTATCAATAAGACCTGTACAGGATGACCTCATGCAGTAGATTTAATACGCTCTGAGGCATTTCACAACCATCCAGGCCCACATTCTTATTGGGCCTTGTGTGTGTGTGTGTGCATATGATTGTGTGTGTGCATGTGCTTGTCTGTATGTCCTCCTGAAAGCAGTGCATATTATTAATTTCACAGAGACAACTCATTTTGTTGATGGGTTATTTCTCTCACTGTTTTATTGCGGTTAATAACAGAACCTAATTGGAACAAGCAAAAGCAGGGCATCAAAGCGACTTGGAATTCATGTGCCCAGGATAGAAAAAGGTCATGATACTACATTAGGTTTAGGACCACAGTCTGCAGAGGTGTTGGTATTTGAGCAGAGATAGGGGGCATGGCTCCCTGGATCTGATTAGAGCATTAATCAGTTTGCAGCAGGTGAAGACATTTTACTGAACACCTTACTAATCACAGCAGAGAAATGTGCAGAAGCTTTCGCCATTTATTTTACTTTTCGTGAACATGATAAATAAATTGAAAGAACCCTAACAATCTTCTGATGGAGCAATCCGTTTATTAAGGAGTCTAGAAAACTATCGGCATCCCTAGAAACATTATTGGTCAATTATGGGAATCAATCATGTGATCATTATCTCAGGACAATTGCATGAACAGAAAAAGCTGTGCTGTTTGAACAGCTCAGAGGATTTCAGCGTACACAGATTTCCATCTTTCTCTCTATCATGTTTGGGGCAGACATCAACACAGTCTTCTACTAAAATGGCCCCAGAATCGTCAGGGACAGGGAACCAATGAACGGCGCCTATGTTGAAGTGGAAACGTGATGCAAATTAAATACAAAACAAGTGCATCTCTAACAGCCTATCAAGAACTTGTGACCTGTCTTATCATTTACAGACATCCACACATGTAATATCAATAGCGGTAAGATATGTATAATATCATTTTTAACTGTAAAAACGCTTTTTTAAATGTATAATTACATTATTTATTTAGCTATATATATTGTACACATTATTTTGACAAATGTGTGGTCAGAGGAGATTCTTAATGGTGGCCATTTCCCTTGCTGACCTGATATTTGGTATGTATCAGGGTTCAGCAGCATTTCATAACAGGGCAATGGCAAACGTTGTTCGGAGCCAGGGCTGTGTGACAGAAGCCAAGCGGAATTACAGATAAACATGTTGATTTAAAGCCTCTAAACGTCGCTGGCTGGTTTTATTCAGCTCTACGGCTTGGCTGCTCTATTTGCGCTAAAGAGAGAGAGATGCTGTGTTGCCAGGACAGTGGCGATGACTCCACATCAAGAGGTGGATATTTTGCAACCAACTTAAACTACTAAAAGCCATCATGGCCCTGAGGGGCTCGTATCAAAGGAAGTGTAGTATCAACGCAACGTATGTTAACAGCACCGCTGTTTGTGCACCTAGGCCCAGGTGTCTGGATTGTAGCATCATCATGCCGCAGCATCCCGACAGCGAGGCCAAGAACAGCTCCTTAGGGGACTGATTAGGTGCGTGTTTAAAGGCATGTTTATGCAGGGATGAGCTTAGCCTCTCTCGCTGGCCCACAAGGTCACCCGGGGCCATGCGTGTGTGAGTCTCTCACCCTCAGGCCAGATGCCCTTCATCGAGGTCAAGTCGTGTGTCTTCAAGATGGATTCTTCAGACTCATTGGACTAGATTCATCAGATCTCAAGGTGAGTCATGTCCGCAGTGCAGAACTCCACGAGGAGGTTGATGGTGGAGTTTTAAAGGGATTTTGAACGTTAGGGTGTGGAGACACCCTAACGTTCAAAATCCTTTTCAAAAACAGACAATCACCTTTAAAAGTGATTGTCTGTTTGTGAGTTAAGTGGCAACTAATTACAGTTTACGTGATGCACTCCATTTCAAACTAATACACACTTCTTTCCCCAACCCATTTTCTAAATAAAAAGGTTAAAAAATGAATGAAGAGAATGCCTGTTCTGGGGATAGCATTATACGGTAGTCTTTGTAGAGAGTGGAGAGTGTACAGTAACGTGTAGAGAGGGAAGTGAGAACGTTCACGTGTAAAGAGAGGAGAAAGGAGTGAGAACAGTCATGTGTAGAGAGAGGAGTGTGAACACCAACGTGTAGACTAGAGAGAGGAGTGGGGAGAATGAACAGTAACGTGGACACTGAAGCCCATGAAGAGCACACACACGATGATTGTTTCGATGATTCCCTCCTGAGGAGGAGGAGTGGTAAGATCATCTCATCTTTCAAAATGAACCAATGTCAACACTGCACTTGTGAAATGGAAATCCTTTGAGCCCTGACTGGCCCTTTGGTCTCTGGTTACTATTTACAGTGATAGCATCTCTTTCATAATGACCGACTTGGGTCCATTAATATTGCAAGGGCTGGGCGGTTTACTGTAATCCCTCTCAAGCATCTTCTGCCAGTATCAATGGGCATCCCAGGAATGCTTTAATGGGGCGAGAGGAATGGAACCAGGCCATTAGCAGTCGGGGGGGAGGGTTTCTATCTGTGACCCCTCCCATCCCCAGCCTGTGGTAAGCATTATGAGCTGTGTGCTTGAAAAACTTAAATCAATAAATACATGATGAATAAATAATGGTGTGTTAAAACGGTGAGAGCCAAACCATAAATCATGAATGGAGCCTCATCACAGAAGAGCAGCCAACGTCATGATGGGTCTGAAACCTTCTGGTTCTAAAAATCTCCATCACAGAAAAGCAGCCAGATGTCATGATGTGTCTGACCTCTTCAGATTCCAAACAACTCTTCATTCGCCTTCATGTGTAGGGGCTGAACGCTGGACCTTTAAACAGGCAGATATACAGATTTGTTTTGGAGGGATCTTTGCCAAAGTTAAAGAGGAGTAAAAGTAGCTTGATGTTAGTGTGCCTCCCTTCAGGCCTCCCTCCAAAGCCATGCCCCCAAAACCAGTGGCGGCGGGTCAAAAGAGGGCGCTAGGTAGCGAAATATTCACTTGAATATATCTGCCAACTATGAATCAACGATTATGAATACAAAATAAATTAGTCTATGAATCTGAATTAATAGGTTATGATAATAGGTAGTGGCCAACCCCAAAATGCACCAGAATACAGGAAATCAAATCTACCAAATTCGTCTATTACTGCACCCAACCAACATTTTCGATCAACAGCCGCCACTGCCCAAAACACATGACTAGCTCGCTAGCTTTAGCCACAGGTCTGCCTAGCTTTGAGGAAAACTCTGGTCCTGACCAAGGAGTGAGTAGCCATGTCGACAGACAGGTACGCTTAATGGCTTTTAGCAGCCACAGATGGCAGATATCTTTCTTTAATTTGTCAGTTATTTGTTAGATTGATTGCTGTTGACAGGATTTCAACAAGGATTTCTAATAAATACATTTTCATGAATAAAGTGGATTTTATGATATGGAACAACAAATAATAAATAAAAAAATATATCCACAAGCTTTTATTAATGGGGTCCGAGCAAAATTAAAAGTCAAGAACACACTAATGGAAGATATATAAATATAACATATAATTGTCATATATAAGGAAGGATGTTTCACTTATAAACCTGAACTGCAGCCTCATTCACGTGGTCAAAATGTCTATTGATTACAAAGAGTACAGATTGCCTGATGAATTTCAGGTGCTGTACAATGTTGTTTTCTTAAAGGAGTGGCAATGACAGAATGTCATGTTCAGCTTGTTCATAATGCTCTAATCAGGAATCAAACTCTCAACCTAAGGATCACCAGAACACGGCATTATCCCGTTGAGCCACTGACATTCCTGAACTGCATAAAGCCTCATTCACATAGTGAAAATGTCGATTGATAAGCACACAACAACAAGAAAACTCCAAGCACACATTTCACAAGTGAATTAAGGGCTTTCTTAAAAGAGTACAGTTCTTAAAATTGCACTGTTAATGGTATCCACATATGATAGCCGTATGGTAGTTATAGAATAATAAAATGGTTATATAGGCAAAATGGGTTGAGACTGTGGACGTTTGGCTTTTCTATGAAATTGTGGGAAAAACAAACATTTTTAGAGAAGAAGACCAGGGTGACAAGATGCATCTGATTTTAGAGATTCATATGATGAAAGAATTTTGAGTCCAGGTCAATCTAGTAAGGAGAAATAAGGCTAGTTCATAATTTTTTTAAATAGCTCCACCTTTGGGTGCAGTACCACAATTTGGGTTTATGGGTAGTGGGGGTTATTGGTAACCCTAACATTTCAAGAGTATTCGACTTACGGTATAGGCTGCAGTATTAGAGAAGAACAGAATTTGAGAAGAAAAAAAAACGTTACAGAAACAATAGGGGACGAAGCAGCATCGCTGCTCGGACCCCTAAAAACGAAGGATATACAGGATGCAAAATTGTGCTATTAAAAGCAATTGTGCGACACTTCACACCAGTAGCAGTCTCTCTAACCTGAATTCCCTACCTTGGGCCTAATCTGTTTCCAAGTGTGGAGAAAACAAAGCCGCTGGAAAGCTAGTGCTGTCGTACCAGCACCTCAGAGTCCTCTCCTCCACTGTTTGTAGGGGAAGCCATGCATACAGGCCCACTCAGGACCTGGTCCAGAGTCAGAGATGAAGGTTCAGTAGATGAAGCCATGCATACAGGCCCACTCAGGCCCTGGTCCAGAGTCAGAGATGACAGGTGTTCACATCACTAGAGCGTGTATCAAGTGCTCTCTGGACGGTAAAGGGGTCCATAAGCGAGCTCGGCCATACTGCGGAGGAGTTAAGGACGCATAAACACTCAGTGACCGTGAGAGGTTGATATTTCTGGACCGGCCCCCAAAGTGCCAACCCCACAACAACCTGGACTTCCACAGACGGCCAGGGTAATTGGATGGAGACAAACGGGGAGCGGGAGACGGGGGCCCTCGTAGTGGGGAGCAGAAGCAAGGTCCTGGACGCGGCCTGACATTAGAGCCATCCATCATGCGCCCGGGGACAGAGGGGCCTAACGAGCCCTATGTCTCCTGGCAGCATTAGCGCCGACGTGAGGCACGGCGCCGGCTCGCCGCTCACCAGCGTTTAACTGTTCGTTAGGCAAACAATGGCAGAATCCAGACAAGCACATTGTCTGCCTGTGATTGCCTATTTGCGCTAATGGTAGGAAGTGTCCCCCCAAAGAATGCTGCGTTATAACACTAACGGCAGCATAATTGCTGACATCAGAGACGTCCCAACAAAGGAAAAAAGAGCACACCTATGTCAGTGTCACTCATTTAATATAAAAGGAGAATGTGTGCGGTTGGTGAGGCCGGCCGCACAGGAAGTCCTGATTCTTCTCAGAACGTAGACGAATCCTCAATGGCAGAGAGACAGAGGAAGCAGTGAGAAGCCGCGTTGACAAACACGGGTCAGCGCTTCAGCACTGATGCTTTTATCATTACCTTCTCCTGAGCTGCAGGCCTTCATTTCATCTCCTGCGAGGGGGTCTGAAACGGAGGTTGGGCACCTGACAGCGAGCTCCAGCGAACACCCACAATCTGGGGACGGGCGGTAATCGGCATTTGCATTTGTCAAGACGGCCGTGGCCATGGCCAGCAGGAACGGCTGTGCTCCCATTCATAAGCTCTGCTGTATTCTACGAGTACAGAGTGAAGGGGTAAAAGATGACCAACACCCACACAAGCTAATAGACACATCCACCAGAACATGCTCAACTGGTCCACAAACAGAACGGAGATGTCTTAGAAATGAATAGAAAGTGCAGACTGAGTCGCAAAGAGTTCAGCACTGCCTGTCGGTACAGAGAATATTCTGGGCATCTGATATCTTCAATTCTGTTCTCAATTAGGCTCACAGCTTCAAGCCCAACACTTGGAGGTAAGATAGATTGTGAAACAAGTAAATTGGTAAACACTGTCTGCACCTTGCATCAACTTTACAAATTGAACAGTTTATTTCAATCGGCCCCAGATAACACAGACACAATGGAATAAGAATAAACCTAGCACAACAAAGGAAACAAGAAAGATATGTTCAAGACTCGCCTACGGCTGACCCTCTGCAGCGGCCGGTGGTTTGATAGTCCAACAGACCATGTATGTATATGTATGTATGCATGTGTATGTGTATGTGTATGTGAGAGTGTGTATGTGTATGTTTGTGCGTAGGCCTACTGGATATATTGTATGTATGTATGTATGTATGTATGTATGTACTACTCGTCGGTGACATGGCAAAAATATATCCTAATTTTCTTTAGCCACGTTCCGCAATCTTAATGCTTTTATTTTTCCTGTCGTTTTTTAAGTTCATTCTGCAATTTACTTTAAATTTAAATTGTAGCAACCAGGCCATTCATGCCAAAGTACCATTTTTAACAGAAGTGTGAAATTCTGCAAAGTATGAACATTCAAAAATTAGGTCTACCATTGCCTTCAAACAGCGAATAACATTGAAGCGAACCCACTGTTCAAGCAAGAATTCAACACTATAATTTCCTACGTTTTCTATGGGAATCATTTCCCCGACCAGGTAAAAGGTCCCTGCCTCAGCTCCCCTTCTCCAGTGCTAGTCCAGAGTGCCTTCCCCACCTATTCGTTAGAGTTATTTGTTCTGGCTCCGTAGCCTCTGGCTGCACGGTCAAGAGGGAGTTCTCGCTGTTTGACGGCGCTCTCCCTGCTCAGTTTGGAGGAGGTTGAAGAGTCAGGGAGCCCGCCGTCTCGGCTGGATGTGGAACGCTGTGATTTAAAGAAACGTATTTTGGCTGAGAGTTCTAGGAGGAGAACTTGTTATCCCCATGGTTAGGACCCACAGCAACATGGTTTAGTTCCGTTGTTGTGTATGAGCTTTATAATAAGCAATGTTGTACACAACATAAGCCACACACCGTGGGGCTAGACTATACGCGTCCGGGAAGTATATAATATGTCCATACTGTACTGGAGACATTGTATGTTTGTAGTTTGTAGACCATGTCCAGCGTTGGTGCAGTATAATCTATACTTGAAACACATATTGACACCTGTGCCCATCATATCAATAAAGGGTTTGCTTATTGGAAGTATCAGCATTATTGACCTGCTCTGTCTCATATTGTAAACTTTCACAACAAACTTTACAGGCAAAATTAAAGAAGAAAAGGCCATCAGAGAATGACAACTCTTGATTATATTTAACATATATTCATATATTTAAAGGACAACTTCACCCATTTCACATAAGCTTTGTATTTTTAGAACCCCCCGCATATTTTTGAATGGTCTAGCATCATTTCCTTATTTTCTGGAGAGACTGGAGAGATCCGTATCGATCTCCAACACTTCCTGTTTTTTATGACGCAATATGACGATTTTTGCGTACAAGAAAATAGGAAGTATAAGAGGGGATGATTCTCGTACGACTACAACCACTAGTCCCACCCCCCTCTAGGGGGTGGGACCCACTGACGCTACAGACCTATTAGAGCAGTGCCATTGGGTGGGACTTCACCAGCAGAAACTAACATCCACAGCGTCTGAAGCTAAGATAACAGGCTGTTGATAAAACGGAAGTAGGCCTACATTGGCGGAGGGTACTCGATCTGACATAGAAGATAGCTCCATGCAAAAGTTCACCATTTCGAAAGAAATAGACGAGGGCTGCCGTATTTTCCGCACTATACGGCACACCGGATTATCAAGCGCACCTTCAATGAATGGCCTATTTTAGAACTGTTTTCATGTATAGGGCGCACCGGATTATAAGGCGCATAGAATAGAAGATACTGCAGTCAAACGTTTGACTGGGGTTGCGTTATGCATCGACCAGACCGAGCTGTGCTAAAGGGAATGTCAACAAAACAGTCAGATAAAGTCAAACTTTATTAAGCGTTCTGACAACTCCGGTCACTCCCATGGTAACGATGTTCAAACGTTAATGTGCATATTAACAATATCTCATCAATATCAATATCAATATCTCTTAACAATAAGCTCACTTTTTCAGTTCATTCCCCGTCTACGAATCCCTCGAATTCTTGTGTGTCCGAATTGAACAGTTGGGCGAGTACGGCATCCAACATGCCCGGATCCCTCTCGTCATTATCCGAGTCAGTGTCGCTGCTGTTGCCTGGCAGTTCAGTGATTATTCCTGCCTTTGTGAAAGCTTAGACCACAGTTGAGACTGTTATATCAGCCCAGGCATCCACGATCCATTGGCAGATAGTGGCGTAAGTCGCCTGGCGCTGTCTCCCCGTCTTAGTGACGTGTGTTCGCCTTCTTGGCCCCGTCCACACGAAGCCGATTTTTTGGGTGAAACCGCATAAAAAGACGCTTTTGGTGGACACGGGCTACGGCCACACCAAACGCGTGTAACGTGCTTTACTTGAAGCTTGATCATTGTGTGTCACAAAAATGGTTCAACGCGCCAACGCGCCTGTGGCTGCGCTGGATTTAGGAGTCCGAGGTAGGAAACCCAAATGCCGCCGTGTTTGGGTGCATGATAGAGTTTAGATCGGGTTAGATTAAATAATGTCGGATATAAATAACTATAATCGGGTTAAATAACTTCACATGGTGTGTCTGGTGTGTTTCCAGCATTCGTAGTGTTGATCAGCAGATAGTCCGCCAAGACGTTGAGGTTGCTTAGCAACCAGAGACGCTGTCCATGCAAGTGAATGGAGCGTTCCCTCTTCGTCATAACTATCAAACCAAACATCCTTCACATTCAACGAGCGAACATTATGAAATTAAAATGCACATTTCTCGCTAAAAATGTTTACATAAACGCATTTAATTGCGTAACTATGTTACTATTTCCACCCAGAATAAAGAAAGATGTCGGCCGTATGCTTCTGTGCAAGCGTCACTACTCTAGTGACGTCGGTTCAAGCTCCACTCTGATTTGTTCCATTAGTAGATGGAACAAGGAGGTGTCCGATAGGCGGAGATGATCAGCGGGAGTGGCCGCCAGCGAAGCTGTGCATGGTGGGAGTTGTTGTCTTCAATCCACAAGCGCCAAAAAGTCACTTTCTGCCTTTTCTCGGTCAAGACTGCACCAAAGTAGAATTTTATTTTATTATTCGACTACATATAGGACCCAATTGCAATACATATTCATGCCTCCACCGGTGAAATGCTCCTTTAACGTTAAAAAAAGAGGGTATGTACATTGTTATATATTTTTTCCCTAGCCTACCTATGGTCCCACAGTAGCTAGAAATTGCGCAAGGTGTAACGCAAGCAGTAAACGAGCTTTAGCTATCCTGCTCTGCCTTTGAAAAAACAAAGCTCAGATGCGCTGATTTGGAATTTTGAAATGTTACCTCCCCTTTCTCTGCTTTGCCCATTGAGTTACGACTGTGCGAGCGCCACGTGTGTGTGAATACACACTGTAATGCAAGTGCTGTACACTTCTTTGTTATTTGGATAACTGTTCTACAGTGGGTGTTATGGCGCATAACACGTTGGGTTCTCCTGGTATTTCCACATCGAGACTCGTAGTGGGGGTTATCTCAGCCATGGTTGAGAAGGCATTGGGGGAAAGGAACTTTGGCTTTGACTCCCTCAGGTACATGAACGCGACATGGAGGAGATGCGGTGGTCCCTCGGCAGCGGGTAGCGAGGCTCCGGTGGGAGACAACTGCGGTCAACAATCGCGGGCAACAATCCCTTTCTCCCCCATGTCGCGTTTTATTCTACTTCAGATTGATGAGGAAGTTAAAGAGCCAGAGACGTCGGAGAACCCGACGCAGTCGTTTGAGATTCATAATATCGTCTGGAGGGGCAAACAGCTTTTGGCCGTGATAATATGTATTATATGATATAGATGTCTATTTATAATATGATATTATTTAGATATAGAGCTCCAGGACTCCCTCCGGAGCACCCGGATTGTTCTAGAATATTTACAGAACACCGACAAAGGCTGTGTCCTCCTCGCCATTGCGATATATCCACTGTAAACAGCGCATGGTACCCTGGCCGCAAGCTGCTCAGGGCCACACCCCCACCCTCCTCCTTGACCCGCCTCTCTCTTCCTCATTTGCATTAAAGCTACAGACATCGAAACGGCGCGTTTGGGCAATGCTCAATGTGCGACTGCCTCGTAGTGGCTGTAATTCTGCAGCAAGGCTGAATTTCGGGAACGTCTTCAAATACTGTGTTAGGGGCCCATTAATATCTATATTAAATCATCCATAAAGTAGCATGCCATGGGAACATTGATATCATTCACAAAAGTTTGGTTTCTCACAATTTAAAAGTCGTAAAAGATTTGTAGAATGTCTGTCCCCAGAATAATGTGCCATTCATGCAGAGCAATTTGTGCTTTCTCAGAATCCCAGAAGTGAGATTGAAAAAGAAAAAACAGAGATTAAATATCTAAAATATGGTGGGTCAACCAACCTTATCAAAAGTCGATTTTGAATGCATCTGTGAATAGGGCTGAGCCTGATACGAAAATATTTGGAATTTCGTTTGGAAAAAACGGACAAACATTTTAAGCTGTAAATGACGTATTGTGGTCAGCCCAGGCAGTAGACCTAAGGGAAGGTATGAAGAAAGATGTGTTCTTACCTATAGAAGAACAGAAGCCAGTCAGAAGAAGAGAAAAGAAGAAAACACAATGAGACTAGAGCTCAAAAAACATCTGCAAGATCATGCATGGATATGTGGAACATATTCTGATACAACATAATCACTTATTTATGTCCATATACAACTTATCAAAATCCATCAAAATTGACAAAAAATACGAATGACGCACACACTGACACAACCCCATACACCCACACCCACACACACACACACACACACACACACACACACACACACACACACACACACACACACACACACACACACACACACACAAGCATGCACACACACACACACACACACACACACACACACACACACACACACACACACACACACACACACACACACACACACACACTCACACACTCACACAGAGACACACAGTCACCCAATTCAAGGCAATACAGTATAGGCAAGTGGAGTGAGGAGGAGGAGGATAAAGAGGAGGAGGAGGAGGTGAGGGCCTAGGGTCAAGGGGTATTGAGATGACAAGCCTCTCCAAACATGCCGATGACACCGGGGGCAGTGGCTCCTGCGGGGAACATGGCCTCAAAGGTGGAGGGGCCCCCCCATAGGGGTCCCTCCACCTTTGAGGCCAAGTTTCCTGCAGGTGCCCCTGCCCCGGGGTCACCTTTGGGTGTGTTCCAGGCGGGGGGAGGCGGGGGGCTTGAGGGTGAACATCTAGGGGTCACGGGCTGCCTCGGCCCCCCGGAGGCCTGCCTGTCAGCGCGGTGTGTGTCTGAAGGCCAGGCCATTAGGCGGGTGAGTGCATCTCCCCTCCGAATAACGCTAATTAATCATCTGTACGCGTGATTATGTCTGTTTTAATATCAATATGTGCTGGAGAGACGGGGAGAGAGACAGGGGGGAGAACGAGAGAGAGAGAGTGTGTGTGTGTGTGTGTGTGTGTGTGTGTGTGTGAGTGTGTGTGTGTGTGTGTGTGTGTGTGTGTGTGTGTGTGTGTGTGTGTGTGTGTGTGTGTGTGTGTGTGTGTGTGTGTGTGTGTGTGTGTGTGTGTGTGTGTGTGTGTGTGTGTGTGCTGGGGGTTAATGATGATGATAATGATGATGATAATGATGTCAACACTTGCGCTCCAGACTGGAAGCCTCAGAGCGTATGGACACCAGGTTGTGAGTGTGTAATAGGGCACAGTTGCGTGCGGGTGCAGGACCCACAGATGTGTACCCCTGAGTGCCAGAACAACCCCTCAACACTCCCAGGGTCACAGGGGACGGCTACATCTGGGTTCACTGTCACAACACTGCAGGACCGGGAGGGAACACACTGGAAGGATCATTGAATCGTCGTTCTCATCATAAACAATCCTAGGGCTTTTACATATTTGGATAGCTAAATATTTATCTGTGATATGATATGATGACCAGATTGTCTCCTTCCATGTACGCAAATAAACAAGGGTCGGCTAATCTGTTGTTTATCCTCAGAACTCGTCCAGAAACGCAGTGGAAGAGAGACGAATTTAGGTTGCAGTGAACACAGCAGAACAAACTGCTCAGCATGGGGCGTAGGTCCATGCGTACACCTGCTACGTGTCTGTGTGCTCGTTTGTGTTCTGTGTGTGTGTGTGCTCTGTCTGTGATGCGCAGGGGCTGTTTCCCAAAGTGAAGGCTGCAGCCTTGCTAGGACACTTCCTTGCTAGTCGCGTCCTATCGAGATTAGACTAGAGTGCTGGCTCGAGTGCTGCCTAGCGTTTGTAACATTCTGACTTTGGAACGACTTGCTAGTGTAGAAGCGCTTCCCGTGCAGCCTGTGAACGCAGAGGATTGTGGGTATTTTTTGCTCGTCGAGGATCCAGCGATGCATCCTTGAAAAATCTCGGAATTCTCAAAAACAAAGGACGCAAAAAGGGCGTGAATTTCCGAGTGTCCTCAACATTGGAACAGTGCTTGTCGGCATTCTATGACGTAGCGTCCTTAAAAAGGCGGCCGTTGAGCATGCCTCCTTCACATTGGGAAACAGCCTGTGTGTGTGTTTGTGCTCCCTAAGTGTGTTTGTGCGTGTGTGTGTGTGTGTGTGTGTGTGTGTGCTCGGTTGTGTGTGTGTTCTCCGTATGTGTGTGTGTGTGTGTGTGTGTGTGTGTGTGTGTGTGTGTGTGTGTGTGTGTGTGTGTGTGTGTGTGTGTGTGTGTGTGTGTGTGTGCTATGTGTGTGTGTGCGCCGTGTGTGTGTTTTTGAGCTCCCTGTGTGCAAGTGGGTGTGTGTGTGTGTGTGCGTGCCCACATGCTTTTGTGTCTGTGTGTGCGTGTGACATGTGTGTGCGTGCGAAATCCGTGTGTATGTGTGACTAAGAGGGAGAGATGGCGGCGTGACTTTGCGGCGAGGTCCTTCCCGTCCGGGGGCAGCAGCAGAGTGAATGTCAGTGCCTCATCTTCCCCAGCATTGATCTCCGCTCCCCCTTCACAAGGCCCGCGGAGCCCGGCCTTTACCAAATCAATGCTGCCCCTCCGCCTCAATACTTCTCCCCGAAGACCCCCAGCATAAGGGACGTACACACATACATATGCACACACACTCACATACGCACACACACAAAAATATACATACACGCACACACACACTAATTCTAATGTCCGCTATTCTTTCAGATTATCTGAAGTAATTTGCCTTGATTCAACATGTGGAGGTTAAATAGACATCAATGCGGCCCTCTACGTCCTAGCCCAGCCAGGTGAGTGTGAACAGGCCCCTCCCCCTCTCTCCCAGCCCAGCCAGGTGAGTGTGAACAGGCCCCTCCCCCTCTCTCATCCAGGTCAACAGTGGGGGGCGCGGCCCAGGGTCAGCGGGGGGCGTGGCCCAGGGTCAGTGGGGGGCGTGGCCCAGGGTCAGCGGGGGGCGTGGCCCAGGGTCAACGGGGGGCGTGGCCCAGGGTCAGTATGGGGGTTGGCCCAGGGTCAACGGGGGGCGTGGCCCAGGGTCAGCATGGGGGGTGGCCCAGGGTCAGTATGGGGGGTGGCCCAGGGTCAGCATGGGGGGTGGCCCAGGGTCAGTATGGGGGTTGGCCCAGGCTCAGTATGGGGGCGTGGCCCAGGGTCAGCGGGGGGGCGTGGCCCAGGTTCAGCATGGGGGTTGGCCCAGGGTCAGTATGGGGGGGTGGCCCAGGGTCAGCATGGGGGGGTGCGGCTATGATGCTGGATGAGATGCTGCTCTGGATCTTAGAGTCCTGGGATCACGCCGTGCTGCAGCCAACAGCAGAGCTCTGTGTCTCCAGAGTGGTGCACTGTGTGTGGAAGCCTGTGTGAATTTGTTTTTGTGTAAGTGTGTTTTTGTGTTCTGTGTGAGAGAGTGTATGTAAGTGTGTGTGTGATGTGTGTGTGTGTGTGAGAGAGTTTTTGTGAATGTGTTTGCATGTAAGTGTGAATGTTTGTGTGTGTGTGTGTGTGTGTGTGTGTGTGTGTGTGTGTGTGTGTGTGTGTGTGTGTGTGTGTGTGTGTGTGTGTGTGTTTGTGTATGTGTGTGTTTGTGTGTGAGAGTGTATGTGTGTGAGAGATTATGTTTTGTGTGTATGTTTGTGTGTGTGTGTCTGTGTGTATGTACGTGTGTTTGTGTTAGTGTGTGTCTGTGTATGTGTGTGTATGTGTGTGTGCGTGAGTTTTTGTGAATGTGTGTTTATGTGTAAGTGTGAATATTTGTGTGCGTGTGTGTGTTTGTGTATGTGTGTGAGAGATTGGATGTGTGTGTGAGAGATTATGTGTGTGTGTATGTTTGTGTGGGTGTGTGTATGTGTACGTGTGTTTGTGTTAGTGTGTGTCAGTGTATGTATGTGTGTGTGTGTGTGTGTGTGTATGTGTGTGTGTGTGTGTGTGTGTGTGTGTGTGTGTGTGTGTGTGTGTGTGTGTGTGTGTGCATTTTGCAGGTCAGGGCTAGGTGTTTATTTATGGGGTGGTCAGCTCAATCAGGCAGGACTTCTGTTCCCTGACCTCTGCAACAGGAGCCAAACTTTCCCTGTCCAAACAAACACGTTTTTTTCTTCACTTCCTAGTACACACAGAGCCGAAACGGGCGAAAACAATCCGGTTTCGTTTTATGCGGTTCAGGAATATCTCTGTAAAGACGGAGTCATTGTGAAACCGCATTGAGCTGTAGAAACGCTGTAGTAAATATTCAACGCACTGGTTCTCCCCAGAAAAAAGTGGAGCGCATCAAGCCTACGCGCATACAGCCTGCACGCTGTATACAAACATTCAGTCACAAGGAGATTCAACCTTTTAATTTGAGCAGAAATACTTTTTTAATGTACAGCTAGTAATTAAATTCATCAAGGGGCTTTTTATTTAAAGCTCCAAAAGGAATACTAATAAAATAATAAATAAAAAATTCACACAACTCTGACGTCCCCCGGCTGGTGGGGGGCTAATGACGTCATCGTTTGCGTTTCAGGCGTCCACACGAATCCTAACACGAAACCGCATAGGTCCGGGTGGTTTTGAAACCACCTCCGAGGATGGTTTCAGAAATGTGCGGTGCCGGGCACCGGATTCGCCGTCTCAGTCCCGACGGTCGGCCGAAACGCACAAGACTTATGCGCTTTCACCAAAAAATCGGCTCCGTGTTGACCGGACCTTAGTCTCATTGTCAACCCCCAAGACCGCAATGTTTTTGCCAATTTATTCCAAGTAATTTTTTCCTATAGAGACACATGAAATGGTTCTTTCATGATAATACACAAGGTGAACACATCATTGACATAAATTTGCCCGAAATCATTGAAAAGATTTGTGATCGCCATTTTTTGATAGACAGATAGAAAATTTGTGCATGTAGTTTTACTGAATGGGCTATTGATTTTCGACTAGTACTACAACGACTAGTACTACTACTGTGCAGTAGAAGCAAAGCAGAACTACTCAAAGCATGTTTAGCTAAACACATCTTGACTAAAGAAGATCCTCAAAGAAACCTAGGCCGGCAAACATGTCTGGGCGGTTTGGTTTATCTGGTGTTGACTTCAGCAGGAACGGCCGCCCCCACCCAGTCCCCATCCTCCTGATTTAACTAACATCTTATTAATTACCTCGTTATGGCAGTGAGAGAGAGAGAGAGAGAGAGAGAGAGAGAGAGAGAGAGAGAGAGAGAGAGAGAGAGGACAGACAGACAGACAGACAGACAGACAGACAGACAGACAGACAGACAGACAGACAGACAGACAGACAGACAGACAGACAGACAGACAGACAGACAGAACAGCGATACAAAGAGACAGACAGACAGACGGAACAGCGATACAAAGAGACAGACAGACAGACGGAACAGCGATACAAAGAGACAGACAGACAGACGGAACAGCGATACAAAGAGACAGACAGACAGACAGACAGACAGAGACAGAGGCAGAGAGAGAGAGGCTAATCTGAGCAGAGGGAATGCAATGATGGAACATTCTGAAAATAGGCGTATAGGATGTATATATAAAGGCATGATGGACACCAGAGAGAGAGAGTGTAACATCTGCACAGACCTTTTCATTAGCGCTGTGACACAAGGCTGAGTACGCAGCCATGGGAGCTTGCGGGAGAGAGGGAGGGGGGGGAGGAGGTTTAGGCGAGGGTGAGGAAGAGAGTGAGCATGCACGGCTAATGATAGCACTCAGGGATCAGAAGGTATCAACGGTCACGTCTAATGAGATGACATCACCGAGTGTTTTCCCTGCAGACATGTATTTGGATGTTTATTAATTCCATTTCCCAGACTAATTAACAGCTTAATTAGGCAGTGTTTAAGGCTGTTGCTTCCCCGTCTCCTCAGCATGGTGCGGTAGGTGAAGTGGGAACACAAACGGTACACAGAGTTCTACCCGTACCTATAGACCCGGCCGACCCTGAGCAGTGGCTTTTGCTGGGAAGCTACTCAAAAATCAAACATGGCATGAATGTTTGTGGAATAAATATGATACGTTTTATTGGTGGCTGATCAACACAGTTGTGACTCGGCTTCCTCAGCTGAACCTCCTCCAGGCCGCTGCAGTATAAACACAGATGCTAACCACTCATGCTAAGGGCGCATTCAGCAATCCTGCAGGGTAAGATTTGAGCTTGGTGTGGATGAAGGAGCTCTACAGACGATGTGGAACGCAGGATACACAAAGGCCTGGGAAACACTGCAGTAGGCCATGTGCTCATGTACTATTAAATAAATCCCAGACTGGAAATACATATTGCAGAGAGTATGTGCAAAGAATCAGGATTTGGTCAGAGTGTTCTCGCTTTAAAGCCCAAAGCAAAGTGTATTATTCTTTATATTTGTAGCTGCGACCCAAAAAATAAATGGAATCTTCTTTTTTATTTGAGCCAAGCACATGCTACACAAACGTTGCAGGCTGTTTTTACTTGCTTTTTAACTTATTTTGGACAGGGAACTTCCACTGTTATTCCACAGTGTTCCGTCTGTCCCATATGGCTGTGTGGCTCAACACTACATCACTACGTATGTTTTTTTTACTAAATACCATACTTGATTGCTCACAAGAAGGGTTATTCCTCTTTTTTGTTTGTTTACAATGTTAATCGTTCTGATGGTTATCTGACTTGTATAATACATGTACCACCTCATTTGTAGGAGTTGGAGTGTGATTAATGGATATCTGCTGTTATTAATGAATGAAATTATGTATCGCTTGTTCATTACCAGGTGCAACCTGACATGATTCCTGATGTAGGCCCTGTAATTTGATAATAATAATAATAATAATAATAATGCATTGAATTTATATAGCGCTTTTTCCTAGACTGTGCAAATCCTTTAGCTCATATCCGTCCACATCCATCTCCACATGGATGGGACAGCGCCTGTGGTTGGCTGGGTGTCCATGGGCCAATGCTTACCCAAACCCTGACACCCTCACAAGCAGGGGAGCAGCCTGGTTCCCGACTGTGGCATGAAACTAATTAACATTTCCCCCTCATTTTAGAATCTTGAGGAAAACTAAGCCAACACTCAATGAAAAGAAGCAGCTTTCACTCTAAACTGTTACCCCATGGAAGGTCCACCATTACCGAGATGGACTGTGGAAAGGACACAACAATTAGCCATTAGGTAATTGCAGTTGAACGCATCAAGGGGCAACAGCGGGGAATATCACTGACAGTTCCGGGGGGGGCTGAATCCATGGGGGGGCTGAGGTAATAATGGAATCATTTGACCTCCCCTGGTGGTCCTAAAGCCATCATTGATGGCTCATTCTGGGAGGACGGGATACTGAGCTGTAGCCCACCGAGAGAAGGTCTATCGTATATATATTATATATATATATATATATATATATATATATATATATATACGTGCATAACCATGGTGTGTCTCGTGTGTGTGGCAGCACACAACAGTGCCGTGTTCCTTTGGCTTTAAGGGTCGATGGTCGAGGATTATGAAGAGTCAGCGGAGCGGGCCTGATGGACGTCCCAGGTGGGCTGTAGTAGCGTATTGCGGCCCCCCACCCTAACCCCATCTATATTACAGGACCTGGGGCTCAGAGTCAACTGCAGACGGACATGCCGTCTCCACATGTACTCAGACACACGCACACAGACACACAGACACATGCACACACACTCACACAGGCACACACACACAAACTCACACACACAAACACACACACACACTGCCCCCTTCAACCCCAAATCTGACTTCATTAGCAGTCGCTGCCACACACACGCGTGCAGAAGAAGAGCTGCTGTATTGCAGGTACTGTGGCAGACACAGTCAATGTGCACAATGTGAAATCCCCTCCGTTCTCCCTGCTTAGACTCCCCTCAGACACACCACTCTACTCAGACTGATTCAGATGTGGGTTGTCCTCCATCCCACTTCTTAGCCATTACGACTGACGTCGGGACCATTGCGATCACACAGAAATCAATCTGATGCGCCCCACTATACGATCAAATCAGACTCTTAAATGTTGCGTAAATGTTTTTATGTGCTGTTTTAATGTCTTGCTATGTGGATGAAAGAGATGTGTAATGGAAGACAAATTTCTGTGTAAACGGACATTAAAGTTTATCTTATCTAATCTAATCTATATACATTTTCAATCTGCTAAAAGTGGTGATATTACGCCACCAGGTGTGAGTGTGATTAGCCATTACAAGCCGTTTGTAAATCTGCCTTTCCCTGTGCCCTAGTGACATCACGAGTGGGCGTGTCCACCTGGATAGCTCAATCCAACAGCCTACAAGGTGCATTTTAGTAAATGCTGCTCCTTATCTATCCATCTTGGTGGACACACCCACTAGTGATGTCACGAGGGCACAGGGAAAGGCAGGTTTTCAAATATCTTATAATGGCTGATCACATTCACACCTGGTGGCATGATATCACCTTTTTAATAACCCATCCTTCATGACGTTCAAAAGAAATGCTATATCAATTGAATGGGGTTTATTAAAATTATTATTATTAAAAAAGTTAAAACATTTTCAGAAATGCTTCAATACATTGATTAGGGTTTAACATCTAGGCCATAGATGTGATTTATGAACTGCCTTCTCAAAGTGCTGGAGGAAGAGAGGGATGTAAAGGTAGAAAGAAAGAGAACAAATTTTTAAAAATCGAATCTTCAAATAGATTAGATTAATTAATTATGAAAACCTATTTAGATTAATTATTGCCATTGGCTGGTTTAAGCCAGTTATAACAATTATATGTGAAGCCATTCAACCATACACACGCACACACACACAAACACACACACACACACACACACACACACACACACACACACACACACACACACACACACACACACACACACACACGCCTGACATTAGGACAGACATCAATAGGGACTAGTGATGGGTCGGTCGCGAACGATCCGGTCAGAGCGAACGAATCCCGAAGGTGAACGATGAGAGCTGATTCCCAAAACCAGAGAACTGATTTATTTTTTTATTTATTCAAACATATAACAAAAATATGGTCACGTAAATAAAATATACAAACGAGCAGAGCTTTGTCTCCCCGCGACCTTATATTTATTGAGTCTAAAACGTTCTCATCGATTCAGCCAATGAGAGTACTACAGCAGTAAGCAATTGCGTTGCCATGGCACATGGGTAAACAAATGATAAGACACCACTACACAAGTTAAATGTTGGGTATGGAATTCTCTTTTTAGGCCATTTTTGCAAAATTACTTGAAATCGTTATCATAACCCACTTACAGCCACTGATTTAGAAGTTCTGACATGAAAATTAAACAAGTCAATCATCTGTGGAATGGGCAGGGCTCGAAAAACTCCAGCCAATGATTTACAGACCCACCGAGTGGCATTGGACAGTAAGTACGTCAATCATCGGTCGTACTGCACTCCCCCGCTCCCCGCGCGACCCCTTCGTGCACGTACTCAAAGCTCGTGACCCAGAGCAAGCTTCTGTTTGTTGTTATCCTGCCGTAGCTACTGGAGCTAGCTAACTAGCTAATGGCTCTCGCGCATCTGTGTTCGCGCTTGTGCATGATTGCGCGTCCATGTACTTGGAATGGGTGGAGTCAGAGTCAGCGTTGAAGGAGAGGAGCTAGGACCATTTGAGTTGTGTATTTTCAAAATCTACTGGCGTTTCGCAAATCCCATACCCAACCTTTAACCAACGATTGCTATAGGCTTCAATATCGTGCAAGCACTTTGTTTTTTTGTTCTACATCAAAATTGCATGCTTTAATAAAGTATTGTTTTTACGTACGAGTCTCGTTTGGTCTAGTAGGGAATTCGAACAATGGTGATTCAGTGCTTATTAGCGCTACTTGAAAGACGCCATTTAATTCATACTGCACCCGAATATGCATTAAGGATATTTATGCATATTCATGCACGTATTTGCTTTATATATATATATTTGCTTAATATTTAAAATTAACCTTGTAATTTCGGCAGAACATTAGAAAGAAGTAGGCTACATGCAGGTTGATCCACATTTATTCCATCATTTCCGATTCTAAATTAAGTAACAGACCATCTAACTCAACGAACGAATCAAACAAACAAATCGTGACAATGAACAGAACTGAAAGAACTGATTCCCGGAAAAGAATCGTTTTGTCCATCCCTAATAGGGACTCATGTGATTAGGGACTCATGTCGTTCACTTTGGGGCTGAACCAAGGGGAGAGGAGGACAGGAGTAGAGGAGAACTGGAGTAAAAGGAGAAGAGGAGGGGCGGAAGGAAGGAGAGGAGGGGAGGGAAGAGGAGGAGAGAGGAGGAGGGGGGAGGAGGGGAGGGAAGAGGAGGAGAGAGGAGAAGTGGAGAGGAGGGGAGGGAAGAGGAGGAGGGGAGGGAGGGGGAGAGGAGAGTAGGGGAGGGAAGAGGAAGGAGAGAGGAGGGGAGGGAAGAGGAGGAGAGAGGAGAAGTGGAGAGGGAAGAGGAAGGAGAGAGGAGGAAAGAGGAGGATAAAGGAGGAGGGGAGAGGAGGGGAGGGAAGAGGAGGAGATGAGGAGAGGAGGGGAGGGGGGAGAGAGGAGAGTAGGGGAGGGGGAGAGGGGGAGGGTAGAGGAGGAGACGAGGAAATAGGAGGTGAGGAGGGAAGAGGAGGAGTTGAGGGGGAGGGGGGAGACAGGAGAGGACGAGAGGACGAGGAGAGGAGTGGAGAGGAGAGGAGAGGAGAGGAGAGGAGAGGAGGGACCCATCAGCATCTGACCAATGAGACGATGGTGATTGGCCAAACTTCATTATCCCCATTGCTCTGTCTGCACCGCCACGCCACAGGAAGCTTTAAGGAGGTTGTGTTTCACACAGAATCATATCCAACCAATTTGCACATAAAATCAAGCAAATAAATTATAAAATGGAGTGTCTCCGTGGGGCAAAGGGGCATCCACACAGGAATGATCCAGAATGAGGAAGCTAAGAACAGGTCCTGGTCTCAAGGAAGCGAGAGTACAAGAGAGCTGGTCTGGGGGGGTCTGGGGGGTTTCAGGGTCTAACAACTAACATGAGCCAATGGAGGAATAAAACATGGAGTCTCCTCTCCCTCCTCCATCATCTTGCTCCGCTTAGGACCGAGTGAAGAGCTTCTCAGATCTCCTTCAGGATCCTCAGCAAGTCTGTTGGATCCTCCAAAGACACAGCTGAATGAGAGAAAGAGAGAGAGAGAGAGAGAGAGAGAGAGAGAGAGAGAGAGAGAGAGAGAGGGAGAGAGAGAGAGAGAGAGAGGGAGAGAGAGAGAGAGAGGGAGAGAGAGAGAGAGAGAGAGAGAGAGAGAGAGAGAGAGAGAGAGAGAGAGAGAGAGAGAGAGAGAGAGAGAGAGAGAGAGAAATATGGAGGGAGGGGATATAGGGGAAGAGGGATCGTGACTCCACTGCATTCACACTGGTGAAGCTACGGAGCTACCTTTACTTTCCCATTGCGCCCAGCCCCCCCCCCCCCCCCCCCCCCCCCCCTCCCGCAAAGTACACCGATGAATGTATCCACCACCTCGTTTGAAACACACAAAGGACATTCAGGCTGCATCAGAATGGATGGATGATGAACTTGATCCCTCACGTGATATCGCCATCTTGTCTTCCTGCACTCAGCTCTAGTCTGAACCACGACACACACAGGCTGGGAGCAGAGAGCACATAAAGCCTAGCTCTGCCAGGATTATCCCTAAATCAATACACTGGAAAATACTCATGTTCATTTCAGGAGAATAAAACACTCCCAAACACGCACACACGTACACACGCACCCATGCATGGATACGTGCATGGATGCACGCACACATGCTTGGGCACATGCACGCACGCACGCATGAACGCATGGAAACACGCACACAGTGCCCCTCACACTGCTAATGGTTTGCCAGGTCCGGCTCCTCTCCCAACAACAGGAGGCCCTCCCTGCTCCCCAGGGCCCCGCCCTCCTCCCCGGGGCCCCCTCCCTCCTCCCGGGGCGCTCTGCCGTGGCTCTAAAACCAGCCGCCCCTGTGGAGTCCTGACCTTCATTTCATCCAGCTCCGCCCTGACCCCGCCGCACCAGGCATGCATCCATCCCTCTCCCTCTCTCTCCCTCCCTCCCTCTCCCTCCCTCTCTGTCCCTCCTCATCTCTCTCCCTCTCCCCCTCTCTCCCTCTTTCCCTCTGGTCCCCCACCTCTGCATTCACAGTGGCTTCATTCATGGACGGACCGATATAAACTCTCCTCCGCTCCCAGCTCCTCTCTCTGGCTCACCTCGCCCTCCCTCACACACTCTCCTTAACCTACTCTACCTCAGCCCGTACATGCATGCGTACGTGTGTGCGTTGGCTTGTGTGTGTGTGCGCGCGTGTGAGAGTGTGCCGTCCGCTCGTGTGTGTGTGTTTGTGTGTGTGTGTGCGCGTCCGCGTGTTTGTGTCACGTTTGTGTGTGTGCGCATCCACGTGTGTGTGTGTCTGTGTGCGTGCCCTCGAGCCTTGCTTGTCCATGTCAGCTAAGCCTGTGTCTCTGGGCGCTGGCTGCGGAGTGGCCCGTGAACACGTGCGCGGCGGCCGTATTAAACAGTAAGCCAATAAAGGGCCAGGCTGATGCGAATTTACTGCTACAATAATCTGCCCTGAGCTCCGTAAGAGATTTACAGGGTGTTTGGGGTCCCTTCTGTGTGTGTGTGTGTGTGTGTGTGTGTGTGTGTGTGTGTGTGTGTGTGTGTGTGTGTGTGTGTGTGTGTGTGTGTGTGTGTGTGTGTGTGTGTGTGTGTGTGTGTGTGTGTGTGTGCTTGTGCATTCGTCTAGATTCATGTTTATTCTTTTCCATGAGAAATTGATATTGCGCGGCTTCCCACACAATATCAATTTCTTGTTTGCTGCTTTATTGTTTGCTTAAATTGTAATGCAGGCATGCATAATGTATCATGGTATTCAGGCCAGGGGCACAGACAGTGTCAACAAGAGATGACATTTACCATGTTTTCAACGACGATGGCCAGGCGAGCTGCTAAGCGTGGTTGGTTAGCATAAAGCGAGCTGGGTAAGCATAAAGAGAGCCTGGTTAGCATAAAGCGAGCTGGGTTAGCATTAAGCAAACCGGGTTAACATAGAGTGAGCTGTGTTAGCATCAAGCAGTCTGGGTGACCATCAAGCTAGTTGGATTAGCATCAAGTGAGCTGGGTTAGCATGAGGTGAGCTGGGTTAGCATCAAGCAAGCTGGGTTAGCATGAAGTGAGCTGGGTTAGCATCAGGCTAACTTCAAGCAATCCGGGGTAGCATAGACAAGCTGGGTTAGCATCAAGGGGGTGCGTGTTGTACACACAAATTAGGGAGTGCAGAGTATTTATGAACGCTGGAATGCTGACCATTGCAACCGCTATGTGAGCCAACACGGGTCGCCGAGGTTAGCCCACCGCTTGACCTGGAAGGCACCTCGCGCGCTGAACAGAAAATCAGGCTACATTAGCATCTCCAGCACCTCGCTTTGGTAGGCCTAAGGGCTGGGCTAGAAAACAAGCCAGTTAGTAAATGAACACTCAACACTCAAGCTTTCCAAAGTCACCACAGGCAATAAATATAAAGTGGCTGTGTAGTAACTAATCCATTTTGCAATCCTGCTGTACATAGAAAGTTCTAACCCACCCTAAGTCTAACAGTCACTAGTTATGGGGAGTTCTATCGAACACCTGATCGATTGATGATCTCATCAAAAGGACATTGTCTCAATGGGTATTGGATGAATCCTGTGACCTATGAGCACATGATTATCTGTGAGGTCAAAGTATGAACAAAACAACTGCAGAGAAGAGGGAGTGAGAACCGGCTCCTGGAAACAACGTCCATCATAACGGACTCAAGTAGGTTAGGCCGGCCGTGCGGCTGTAGGGGGGCATGGGGTGCGTGGTCCTGGTGGCCGGGCCACTCTGAGATCAGTGGGGCAGGGGGGGTGTGGTTCTGGGGGCCGGACCACTCTGAGATCAGGGGGGGCAGGGGGGGCGTGGTTCTGGGGGCCGGACCACTCTGAGATCAGGGGGGGCAGGGGGGGCGTGGTTCTGGGGGCCGGACCACTCTGAGATCAGGGGGGCAGGGGGGGGCGTGTTTCTGGGGGCCGGACCACTCTGATATCAGGGGGGCGGCAGCTCCCCCAGTTCCCGGGACAGAGAGGTGAACAGGGCAGCACAGATGGCAGGACTTGTTCAGCGGCATCCCTAAGTTGGATGGTGCACACACACAGGGCCGTTGCACCAAATCCTGGGCCCCTATACACGAGGTACTGATGGGCCCCCCCCCCCCCTCGATTGGGGGGGGGGGGGGGGGGGGGGGAGGGGGGGGGGATAAACGATTGTTGACGGGGGGGGGGGGGGGGGGGGTCGAGGCAATGTGCGACTCCTAACACTATGGACTGGTGGTTAATTCGAATTTCACAAGGCAGAATTTCTTCTGCCTTGTGCCCCCCCACGACTGCCTCACTTTTCCCCGCAGTCCGCCGGCCCTGCACACACACATACACACGCACAAGCCTCCAACATGCAAACGCACGCACACAAACACAAAAACACACACACGCACTGACAGATAAAGCCAGTCCAGAGCCATACGCTGGCAGGTCCCCGGGGTATGTTTGATGAAGAGCGCATGTGTGCCGGTGACCCTGGTGTCCTTGCGCGGCTCCCTGGTGTAATTATAGCTCTTAAAGATGAAGGATCGCTCAATGTTAATTAATCAATTGACAACACACCAGGGACGGGGAGAGAGGGCCACACACAAGCAGGTATTGGGGGTGTTGCGTTTCTAAAGCAGCCGTGATCCATTCTGAGATAGGTGGTAGCAATGAAAAGTGTGGGCAAGGAAAGAATATTTTCAACAGTTACTCAAAATTCAAAGGGCGGTCTATTTGGGGGACCCCCAACTAACAATAAATCAGAAACGACTCTGATATTCACAGAACATCCATTATTCTCAGATGTTCTGAGAAAACTAATGTAACTAAAGTATGGAGTCTTTCCGTTTAATATGCCAACAGAGG